>NC_138182.1:164911081-165383581 GCF_964194105.1 Spermophilus citellus | reverse complement strand
TCCCAAATTAGATGACAAATTCTTTAGGGCAAAAATATACTGTCTTCTTGTATTGTATCCTTTAGTAGCTAATACAGTGTTGGACTATAGAGCTGCTCAATAAATGCCTATTGAATTGAACAGTATCCTTAATCACTGCCATTTCTTTTCTTTGAAGTATAGTCGAATAGATTTAATACTGTGGTGCTGTCAGCTTTTATACTTCATTTGCACTGTGCCCACCTTGCTAGAAGAAGGTAAATTCAATCTTTACATTTATTCAATCAATATTGCTTCCGCCAGAATTATCAATAGTGACAATGTCAGTTTAAATGTCCAGTTTTATCACACGTGAATACCTGTCACCTAGAGAATGATCCCCAAATGCCTATGTAAGTCTTAGCCATTAGTAGTCTGCCCTTGACCCAAAATAAATGACTGATCTTAAATACCAGTTCACTGCCTATATCTTTCATTCTACAAGTAGAAATTTAAAAAATAGTACAAAGGGTGCTATGGTTTAAATATGTCCACTCAAAGTTTATATGTTGGAAACTTAACTCTCAAATTCATATACTGATAGTAATTGGAGGTGGGGCCTTTGGGAGGAAAGTAGGATAAGATGAATTCAAGAGAGTAGGGTTTCCACATGGAAATCTTCATAAGAAGAGAAAGAAATATGAAATAGCCTGTTTAATTTGTTTCAACATGTGATGCCCCTCTGACATGGTATGATACAGCAAGAAGGGACTCACCAGATGCCAAGTAAATGCTGGCCCATGTTCTTGGACTTCCAAGACTCTAAAACTGTGGGCCAAACAAATTTCTATTCTTTACAAATTATTCAGTCTCAAGCATTTTGTTATGGCAACAGAAAATGACCCAACAGTCACTAATATGGCAGTATGTAAAAATGTGGATGTGTAACCGATGTGATTCTGCAATCTGTATTTGGGATAAAAATGGGAGTTCATAACCCACTTGATTCTAATGTATGAAATATGATATGTCAAGAGCTTTGTAATGTTGTGAACAACCAATAAAAAAAAGAAAATGACCCAAGAAAATGAAAAATAATTTTTTTAAAAGTAGATAAATTTTTAAATGTACATTTTAAATATTTATGTACTACCTCTTTGATGTCTAAATATAAAGCAAAACAGTTTTTTTCCTAATGCAGAACTCCTTTATAGGCAGACATTTTAAAATATTATTCTACAAGATCAAATAATCTACCCTAATCATATAAAAAGCAGGGAATCAAAATAAAATATGACTACCAAAATTACTACCAAAATAAGTTGTTTCCAAATGCAAGCATATATTTTATTCACTGCATTGAACTCATTTCTTTGCCAGTGCAGAAAGATAACACAAAATTAAAAATAAAGTTTGGTTATCATGAGGGGTAATGACATGAAATTTACAAGAAGATAGTCACAGTTATCCTAAAGGTCCTATTTTAATAAGATTGAGAGAAAAAGGATCAGAATTCAGAGTTAATCTTCATTTACATTCATACAATTCATTAAAAAACACAGCTTATGCAACAATAAAAGCATTCATTTAAAAATCACAAGACTATTATCTCTCGAGGTTTAATTGAAGCTTGGAAAAGAAAAAGAAAAGCAGTGGCCTATTAAAAGTTCTTTGACAAATATACTTTATTATTAAAACAAACAAAATTTCAAACATTTTTTTAAAAACCTGTAATTCTTTTCCTTGAAATAAGAAAAATAGTTACTGCATATAAAATTTATTTTTTTGGGGGGTGTTAAGTTTTTTGAGTTCTTTATATATCTTAGAAATTAACACTCTATCTGAGGTGCAGGTGCCAAAGATTTTCTCCCACTTTTTAGACTTTCTCTTCATGACCTTGATTATTTCCTTTGCTGTGAAGAAGCTTTCTAGTTTGATGCCACCCTGTTTATTGATTCTTGATTTTACTTCTTGCACTTTAGGAGTCTTGTTAAGAAAGTCAATGCCTGAGCTGACATATTGGAGTGTTGGGCCCACATTCTCTTCTAATATGTGCAGGGTTTCTAGTCTAATTTCTAGGTCTTTGATCCACTTTGAGTTTTGTTCAGGGTGAGAGATGAGGGTTTAATTTCATTCTACTAAATATGGATTTACAGTTTTCCTAGCATGATTTGTAGAAGAGGGTATCTTTTCTCCAGTGTATATTTTTGGGACCTATGTCTAGTATGAGACATCTATACTTTTGTGGATTTGACTCTGCGTCTTGTGTTCCTTGGTGTTCTTGCATGTTTTGGTGCCAATATCATAAAGAACTCAAAAAGTGTAACATCAAAAAACCCAAATAACCAATCAATAAATGGACAAAGGAAATGAACAGACACTTCTCAGAAGGATAATAATCAACAAAAATTGAAAAAATATTCAAAATCTCTAGCAGTTAGAGAAATGAAAATTAAAACTACAATGAGATCTCATCTCACTCCAGTTAGAATGGCAACTACCAAAAATACAAGTAACAATAAATGTTGGCGAGGCTGTGGGGGAAAAGGCATGTTTATACATTGCTAGTGGGATTGCAAATTGGTGCAACCACTCTGGAAAGCAGTATGGAGATTCCTCAAAAAATCAGGAATGGAACCACCATTTTACCCAGTTATCCTACTCCTTGTTATATATTCAAAGAATCTATTTATTTATCTTTTTTTAATTATTGATTCTAATTTGTTATACATGGTGGCAGAATGCAATTCATTTCATATTACACATATAGAGTACAATTTTTCAAGTCACTGATTGTACAGTAAGTATTTTCACACTATTTGTGTTTTCATACATGTACTTAGGGTAATGATGTCTAACTCATTCCATCATCATTCCTACCTCCTTGCCCCCTCCCTCCCCTTTATCCTATTCAAAATTCCTCCATTCCTTCTATGTTCCCCAGGCCCCCATCCGCATTATAAGTCAGCATCCTCATATCAAAGAAAACATTTGGCCTTTGGTTTTTTGGGATTGGCTTACTCAGCTTAGCATTATATTCTCTAACTCCATCCATTTACCTGCAAATGCCATGATTTTATTCTCTTTTAATGCTGAGTAATTTTCCATTGTGTATATATTCCAAAGTTTCCCTATCCATTCATCTACTGAAGGGCATCTGGGTTGGTTCCACAATTTAGCTATTGTGAATTGTGCTGTTATAAACGTTGATATGGCCATGTCCCTGTAGTATGCTGTTTTTAAGTCCTTTAGGTATAAAGTCAGCATACTATAGTCGCACAGCCACATCAAAGTTTACAGCAGTTCAATTCACAATAACTAAATTATGGAACTAACCTAGATGCCCTTCAAAAGATGAATGGATAAAGAAAATGTGGTACACATACACAATGGAGTATTACTCAGACATAAAGAAGACTTTATGATATTTGCCAGTAAATGGTCAGATCTGGATACTATCATGCTAAGCCAGTCCCCAAAAGACAAAGGTCAAATGTTTTTGCTGATATGCAGAAGATAACCCACAATAAGAGGGGAATGGGGAAGAATAGATGTTCAGTAGATTAGACAAAGGGAAATGAAAGGAAGGGAAGGATAGGAAAAGGAAAGACAGTGGAGTGAATCTAAAATAATTTCCCTATGTACATATATGAATATAATGGATTCCACCCATTATGTATAGCCATAAGAATGGGGTCTTAATTAGAATAAAATTAAATTAGAATAAAAATAATATTTCATGCTTCTATAATTATATCAAAATGAATCCTACTTTCATGTATAACTGAAAAGAACCAATAAAAAAGTGATTAAGTATAATATTTCCTTACCTTAACTATAATGCCTAAATTAATATGTTAACCTCTACTTTGTGTCACTGTACACAGTGAATAATATAAAACTCTGGCCTAGTACACAAATGATGTTAGTGATCAAAACAGTAGCTTTGTGCCTAATATCAAACTGTATTTCATTTCCCCAAACTCAGTTTTTAAAGGTGAACTGGAAACACATTTTTAAATCAAACTACAATGATTTTTAATTATTTGGCTGAAAACCTCTTATTTGTACTAACTTCCAAAGACAAATATCATAATATTTTTTTCTATTTTAAGGATAGCATGGGTGAGGCCTAAGGAGTCATAATGACAGTAACTATATTCACATCTTCCATTCCAATAAAAAAACCTTTGTATCTCCAGTTTCCGATAAATGATTTTAAGTTATATTAAAACGTACGCATATGTGCATTTGTTCTGATAACATTTTATTCCCTCTCTTGCCTTATTGAAAATAACATGACCTATTACAGCTAAAATTACCATAGTGAAAAGTACCTGCAGTGTGATAAGTAATTTTACCTAGACATGATGTCTTGTTCCCACCTACAGTACACATATACTGATGTCCTTGGGTAAGAAACACTAATTCATTCTCCTTGTCTTCTTTATGATAAAAAGCAATGAAAGTGACTTTTCAAAATTCCTTGCTTCTAAGTTGAGAAGCTGAAAAGCTGTGAATGATCAGCATCACCAAACGAGTCAGAAAAATAAGACATGTAATAACATGAGAAAAAAAAATCCTGAAGCCAATACCTTGGGAATAAAAGATAACAGGAATAACACCTAAGTGGATGGTCTTAGTATTTCTGACCATGATCCTAAGCCCCACAGGTAATAGTGGATGGGAAGATGGAGGCATATAAGACAAAACACATAAATGGAGATTTTCAAGGACAGTACTATTTTATGTTCAAGTGGTAGAAAGCATGAACTGAATAGAAATCTTTGCAGGTTGTACCAAATTAAAGATGTAAAAACATGGAGACTTTAAATCAAACTACAATCCTGTGAAAGAGAGACGAAGAAAAATAGGAGCGTACCTAAAATGAATTGATAGAAAATAAAGTGAGCAATCATAATTTAACAGAAAGTAATCAAAATTATCGGTGGATAATATTTGCTCATAGTAGCCCAAGTCATGTTGATTAAGAAATATGCTTCATCAAGGAAGAAACTTACAAGAGGTACAGGGCCCTTTTAATAAGAATAGATCACCAAGAAATTTCTGTTGACAGTGAGCTTAATTGGTGATACTTTTTAAGTGATCAACTCTAAATTATGCCAAGAATAGTAAACCTGGTATCCATTTTTGTGAAATTAGAAGGCAAAAGAGAGTTTAAAGAGTTTGCAATAGAGCAGTAAACTTACCTAAATCTTAGGTCTGGGGCACTGAAATAATATGAACTTGTGCAAAATGAAAGTGAAGACAGAGAAAACCTTGAATAATATAGCTATGTATAAAATCTCTAATAGTATATGGTATGTTATTAGCATATACAAGGGGTTTACACATATAGTTAAATTGCAGAGCTTGACAGCAGTATATTACAGGTATAATACATATACCTCTATGATACAATAGTGTTTCTAATACATTATAACTACTAATGAAATGAAATGTAAGTGCTACTGAAGTAGCCTCAGAATTCAGAGGTGGCCTGAATATCTATAATAGGCTGGTATTGTAGAACTGGTAAGAGAAAAGGGGTTTGTATGACCTAACTTTTATAAGGAGTGGAAAACTAAGAGCAATTAAATTGTGAATAGAGATTTAAAAAATTAACAATGCCTGGTTTTGGGATCAGGGTGATATTGGCCTCATAGAATGTGTTTGGAATTACTGCCTTTTTTTCTATTTCTTAAAATAAATTGAAGAGTGTTGGTATTAGTTTTTCCTTAAAGGTCTTGTAGAACTTGGCTGTATATCCATCCAGTCCTGGGCTTTTCTTAGTAGGTAAGCTTTTGATGGCTTTTTCTATTTCCTCACTTGATATTGGTCTGTTTAAATTGTGTATCTTTCTGACTCAATCTGGGCAAATCTTATGACTTAAGAAATTTGTCAATGCCTCAATGTCTTCTATTTCATTGGAGTATAAGATTTCAAAATAATTTCTAGTTATCCTCAGTATTTCTGTAGTGTCTGTTGTGATATTACCTTTTTCGTCAAAACCAGGCAAAGATACATTAAAGAAAGAAAATGACAGACCAATATCTCTAATGAACATAGATGGAAAATTTCTCAATACAATTCTGGCAAATCAAATACAAAAACATATCAAAAAGGTTGTGCATCATGATCAAGTGAGATTCATTCCAGGGATGCAAGGTTGGTTCAACATAAGGAAATCAATAAATGTAATTCATCACATCAATAAACTTAAAAATAAGAATCATATGATCATATCAATAGATGCAGAAAAAGCATTTCACAAAATACAACACCTCTTTATGTTCAAAATACTAGAAAAATTAGGGATAACAGGAACATATCTCAACATCGTAAAGGCTATCTACACTAAGCCTCAGGCCAACATCTTCTAAATGGAAAATAAATTGAAGGTATTCCCTCTAAAAACTGGAACAAGACAGGGATGCCCTTTTTCACCACTTCTATTCAACATAGTTCTTGAAAAACTGGCCAGAGCAATTAGATGAAAAAAATTAAAGGGATATGTATAGGAAAAGAAGAACTTAAATTAGCACTATTTGCTGACAATAAGATTTTGTACCTAGAAGACCCAAAAAACTCCACCAGAAAACTTCCAGAAGTAGTAAATGAATTCAGCAAAGTAGCAGGATATAAAATCAACACCCATAAATCAAAGGCATTTCTGCACACCAGTGACAAATCCTCTGACAGGGAAATGAGGAAAGCTACCACATTTATAATAACCTCAAAAAAAAAAAAAACTTGGGAAACAACTTAATGAAAGAGGTGAAAGATCTATACAACAAAAACTGTAAGACCCTAAAAAGAGAAATAAAAGAAGACCTTAAAAGATGGAAAGATCTACCTTGCTCTTGGATAGGCAGAATTAATATTATCAAAACGATCATACTACCAAAAACACTATACAGATTTAATGCAATTCCAATCAAAATTCCAATGGCATTCCTCATAGAAATATAAATACAATCATGAAATTCATCTGGAAAAATAAGAGACCCAGAATAGCTAAAGCAATCCTTATCAGGAAGAGTGAAGCAAGTGGCATCGCTATACCAGACCTAAACTATACTACAGAGCAATAGGAACAAAAACAACATGGTGAAGTAGGTGGCATCACTATACCAGACCTAAACTATACTACAGAGCAATAGGAACAAAAACAACATGGAACAAAAACAACATGGTTGTTTTTGCAGTCCACTCATATATTGCTGGTGGACTGCAAATTGGTGCAGCCAATATGGAAAGCACCAAAACAGACTGGTAGACCAATGGTACAGAATAGAGGACACAGAGACTAACCCACAAAATTACAAATTATCTTATATTAGACGAAGGTGCCAAAAACATGCACTGGAGAAAAGATAGCATCTTCAAAAAATGGTGTTGGGAAAACTGGAAATCCATATGCAACATAATGAAATTAAATCCATCTCACTCACCATGCACAAAATGGATCAAGGACTTAGGAATTAAACCAGAGACTCTGCATCTAATACAAGAAAAATTAGGCCCTAATCTTCATCATGTGGGATTAGCCCCCAACTTCCTTAATAAGACTCCTATAGTGCAACAATTAAAACCAAGAATCAATAAATGGGTTGGAATCAAGCTAAAAAGTTTTTTTTTTTCTCAGAAAAAAAAAAAAAACAATCTGTGAGGTGAACAGAGAGCCTTCATCCTGGGAGCAAATCTTTACCCCTCACACATCAGATAGAGCACTAATCTCTAGGATATAACTCAAAAAGCTAAATACCAGAGAAACAAATAACCCAATCAACAAATGGGACAAGGACCTGAACAGACACTTCTCAGAAGAGGATATACAATCAATCAAAAAAATATATAAAAAAATGCCCATCATCTCTAGCAATCAGAGAAATGCAAATCAAAACTACTCTAAGATATCATCTCACTCCAGTTAGAATGGCAGTTATTATGAAGACAAACAATAATAAGTGTTGGTGAGTATGTGGGGAAAAAGGTACACTCATATATTGCTGGTGGACTGCAAATTGGTGCAGCCAATAATGGAAATCAGTATGAAGATTCCTTGGAAATCTGGGAATGGAACCACCATTTGACCTAGCTATCCCTCTCCTCGGACTATACCCAAAGAACTTAAAAACAGCATACTACAGAAACACAGCCACATCAATGTTTATAGCAGCACAATTCACAATACCTAAACTGTGGAGCCAACCTAGATGCCCTTCAGTGGATGAATGGATTTAAAAAATGTGGTATATACACACACAATGGAATTTTTTAAAAAATTTTTTTATTGATTGTTCAAAACATTACAAAGCTCATGACATATCATCTTTCATACATTTGATTCAAGTGGGTTATGAACTCCCATTTTTACCCCAAATACAAATTGCAGAATCACATCGGTTACACATCCACATTTTTTACATAATGCTATATTAGTGACTGTTGTATTCTGCTACCTTTCCTATCCTCTGCTATACCTCCTCCCCTCCCCTCCCATCTTCCCACTCTACCCCATCTACTGTAATTCAATTCTCTCCCTTGTTTTTTTCCCCTTTCCCTTCACAAACTCTTATATGTAATTTTGTGTAACAATGAGGGATTCTTTCCATTTCCATACAATTTCCCTTCTCTCTCCCTTTCCCTCCCACCACTCATCTCTGTTTAATGTTAATCTTTTCCTCATGCTCTTCCTCCCTGCTCTGTTCTTAGATGCTCTCCTTATATCAAAGAAGACATTTGGCATTTGTTTTTTAAGGATTGGCTAGCTTCACTTAGCATAATCTGCTCTAATGCCATCCATTTCCCCGCAAATTTCATGATTTTGTCATTTTTTAGTGCTACATAATACTCCATTGTGTATAAATGCCACATTTTTTTTATCCATTCATCTATTGAAGGGCATCTAGGTTGGTTCCAGTCTAGCTATTGTGAATTGTGCTGCTATGATCATTGATGTGGCAGTATCCCTATAGTACGCTCTTTTAAGGTCCTCAGGGAATAGTCCGAGAAGGGCGACAGCTAGGTCAAATGGTGGTTCCATTCCCAGCTTTCCCAGGAATCTCCATACTGCATTCCATATTGGTCGCACCAATTTGCAGTCCCAACAGCAATGTACAAGTGTATCCTTTTCCCCACATCCTCCCCAGCACTTATTGTTGTTTGACTTCATAGTGGCTGCCAATCTTACTGGAGTGAGATGGTATCTTAGGGTGGTTTTGATTTTCATTTCTCTGACTGCTAGAGATGGTGAGCATTTTTTCATGTACTAGTTGATTGATTGTATGTCCTCCTCTGAGAAGTGTCTGTTCAGGTCCTTGGCCCATTTGTTGATTGGGTTATTTGTTATCTTATTGTTTAATTTTTTGAATTCTTTGTATATTCTGGATATTAGGGGTCTATCTGAAGTGTGAGGAGTGAAAATTTGTTCCCAGGATATAGGTTCCCTATTTAATCTCCTATTGTTTCTCTTGCTGAGAAAAAAAAAAACTTTATAGTTTAAGTAAGTTCCATTTGTTTATTCTTGTTATTAACTTTGGGCTATGGGCGTCCTATTAAGGAATTTGGAGCCCGACCCCACAATATGTAGATCGGAGCCAACTTTTTCTTCTATCAGGTGCAGAGTCTCTGATTTGATATCAAGCTCTTTGATCCATTTTGAGTTAACTTTTGTGCATGGCGAGAGAAAGGGGTTCAGCTACATTTTGTTGCATGTGGATTTCCAGTTTTCCCAGCACCATTTGTTGAAGATGCTATCCTTCCTCCATTGCATGCTTTTAGCCCCTTTATCAAATATAAGAAAGTTGTAATTTTGTGGATTGGTCTGTGTCCTCTATTCTGTACCATTGGTCCACCTGCCTGTTTTGGTACCAGTACCATGCTGTTTTTGTTACTATTGCTCTGTAGTACTGTATTTCTCAGTTTGAAATATGGTATTGCTATACCTCCAGATTCACACTTCCTGCTTAGAATTGCTTTTGCTATTCTGGATCTTTTGTTTTTCCATATGAATTTCATGATTGTTTTATCTATTTCTACAAGAAATGCCGCTGGGATTTTGATTGGCATTGCATTGAACCTGTAGAGAACTTTGGGTAATATCGCCATTTTGATGATGTTAGTTCTGCCTATCCATAAACAGGGTATATTTTTCCATCTTCTAAGATCTTCTATTTCTCTCTTTAGGGTTCTGTAGTATTCCTTGTATAAATATTTCACCTCTTTTGTTAGGTTGATTCCCAAGTATTTTATTTTATTTTTTTTGAGGATATTGTGAATGGGGTGGTTTTCCTCATTTCCATTTCAGAAGTTTTGTTTCTGACATACAGGAATGCCTTTGATTTATGCATGTTGATTTTATATCCTGCCACTTTGCTGAATTCATTTATTAGTTCTTTGTAGACCCCTTTGGATCTTCTAGGTATAGAATCATGTCGTCAGCAAATAGTGATAATTTAAGTTCTTTTTTTCCTATTTTTATGCCTTTAATTTCTTTTGTCTGTCTAATTGCTCTGGCCAGTGTTTCAAGAACTAAGTTGAATAGAAGTGGTGAGAGAGGGCATCCCTGTCTTGTTCCAGATTTTAGAGGGAATGCCTTCAGTTTTTCTCCATTTAGAATGATGCTAGCCTGAGGCTTAGCATACATACCTTTTACGATGTTGAGGTAAGTTCCTGTTATCCCTAGTTTTTCTAGTGTTTTGAACATAAAGGGATGCTGTACTTTGTCAAATGCTTTTTCTGCATCTATCGAGACGATCATATGGTTCTTATCTTTAAGTCTATTGATGTGGTGAATTACATTTATTGATTCCGTATATTGAACCAGCCTTGCATCCCAGGGATGAATCCTAGTTGATCATGGTGTACAATTTTTTTGATATGCTTTTGTATTCGATTCACCAGGATTTTATTGAGAATTTTTGCATCTAAGTTCATTAGAGATATTGGTCTGTAGTTTTCTTTCTTTGCAGTATCTTTGTCTGGTTTCGGGATCAGGGTGATGCTGGCCTCATAGAATGAATTTGGAAGAGCTCCTTCTTTTTCTGTTTCTTGAAATAGCTTGAAAAGTATTGGTATTAATTCTTCTTTTAAGGTTTTGTGAAACTCCGCTGTATACCTGTCCGGTCCAGGGCTTTTCTTGGTTGGTAGCCTTTTGATGGCTTCTTCTATTTCTTCCTTTGTTATTGGTCTGTTTAAATTGTGTGTGTCGCTCCACCAGGAGATAGAGATCTTTAAAAAAATCAAACAATAATCCTAGAATTGCAGGAAACTATAAACCAAATTAAAAACTCAAACGAGAATATTACAAATAGACTTGATCAAGTAGAAGTCAGAACATCAGATAATGAAGACAAGGTTTATCAACTTGAAAAGAATATAGTCAACACAGGAAAGATGCTTAAATCCCACGAACAATCTATTCAAGAAATATGGGATGTCATAAAAAAACCAAATTTGAGAGTCATAGGGATAGAAGAAGGCACATAGATTCAAACCAAAGGAATGGACAGCATATTAAATGAAATAATTCTAGAAAACTTCCCAGAGACGAAAGATGGAATGGATTGCCAAATCCTGGAAGCCTACAGGACCCCAAACATTCAAAACCATAACAGACCAACTCCAAGACATATAATTATGAAGACAGCCAACGTACAGAACAAGGAGAGAATATTAAAAGCTACGAGAGAAAAGAGGCAGATTACATTCAGGGGTAAACCAATTAGGTTAACGACCGATTTCTCATCACAAACTTTGAAAGCGACAAGATCCTGAAACGATGTATTTCAAACGCTGAAAAATAATGGATTCCAACCAAGAATACTGTATCCAGCAAAATTGAGCTTCAAATTTGACAATGAAATTAAAATCTTTCACGATAAACAAAAGCTAAAAGAATTCGCAGCAAGAAAACCAGCTCTGCAAAGCATTTTGAGCAAAACACTACAAGAAGAGGAATTGAAAAATAGTGCCCAAAACTAACAGCAGGAGGTATCTCAGTAAAGGGGGAGGAAAGTAACCAAAAAGTAGAACTAGCCAAACTAAAATAAATAAATAAAGAAGCATGACTGGAAGTACAAATCATATCTCAATTGTAACCTTAAATGTTAATGGCCTAAACTCACCAATCAAGAGACATAGGCTAGTAACCTGGATCAAAAAAACAAATCCAACAATATGTTGCCTTCAGGAGACTCATATGATAGAAAAGACATACACAGGCTGAAGGTAAAAGGTTGGGAAAAATCATACCACTCACATGGCCCTCGGAAGCAAGCAGGAGTGGCCATACTCATATCGAATAAAATCAACTTCAAACCTAAGTTAATCAAGAAGGATAAAGAAGGACACTAATACTGTTAAAAGGAACCATCCACCAACAAGACATAACAATCATCAATTTGTATGCACCAAACAAAGGAGCTGCAACGTTCATAAAACAAACTCTCCTCAAGTTCAAGAGTCAAATAGACCACAACACAATAATTATGGGTGACTTCAACACACCGCTCTCGCCATTAGACAGATCCTCTAGACAAAAACTGAATAAAGAAACTATAGAACTCAACAGCACAATCAATAACCTAGACTTAACCGACATATATAGAATATATCAACCATCATCAAGTGGATACACGTTCTTCTCAGCAGCAAATGGATCCTACTCAAAGATAGACCATATATTATGCCATAAGGCAACTCTTAGTAAATATAAAGGCGTGGAGATAATACCATGCACCATATCTGATCATAAAGGAATGAAATTGGAAATCAATGATAAAAGAAGGAAGGAAAAATCCTACATCACATGGAAAATGAACAATATGTTATTGAATGATCAATGGGTTATAGAAGACATAAAGGAGGAGATGAAAAAATTCTTAGAGTCAAATGATAATACAGACACAACATACCGGAATCTATGGGACACAATGAAAGCAGTTTTAAGAGGGAAATTCATTTCTTGGAGTTCTTACCTCAAAAAAAGAAAAAACCAACAAATAAATGAACTCACACAACACCTCAAAAACCTAAAAAAGGAAGAGCAAAACAACAGCAAATGTAGTAGAACACAAGAAATAATTAAAACTAGAGCAGAAATCAACAAAATTGAAACAAAAGAAACCATTGAAAAAATTGATAAAACTAAAAGTTGGTTCTTTGAAAAAATAAATAAGATAGACAAGCCCTTAGCCATGCTAACGAAAAGAAGAAGAGAGAGAACTCAAATTACTAACATACGGGATGAAAAAGGCAATATTACAACAGACACTACAGAAATACAGAAGATAATTAGAAAGTATTTTGAAACACTATATTCCAATAAAATAGAAGATAGTGAAGATATCGATAAATTTCTTAAGGCATATGATTTGCCCAGACTGAGACAGGAAGACACACACAATTCAAAAAGACCAATAACAAAGGAAGAAATAGAAGAAGCCATCAAAAGACTACCAACCAAGAAAAGCCCTGGACCGGATGGGTATACAGCAGAGTTCTACAAAACCTTCAAAGAAGAATTAATACCAATACTTTTCAAGCTATTTCAAGAAATAGAAAAAGAAGGAGCTCTTCCAAATTCATTCTATGAGGCCAACATCACTTTGATCCAAAAACCAGACAAAGATACTTCAAAGAAAGAAAACTACAGACCAATATCTCTAATGAACTTGGATGCAAAAATTCTCAATAAAATTCTGGCAAATCGAATACAAAAACATATCAGAAAACTTGTGCACCATGATCAAGTAGGATTCATTCCTGGGATGCAAGGCTGGTTCAATATACGGAAATCAATAAATGCTATTCACCACATCAATAGACTTAAAGACAAGAACCATATGATCATCTCGATGGATGCAGAAAAAGCATTTGACAAAGTACAGCATCCCTTTATGTTCAAAACACTAGAAAAACTAGGGATAACAGGAACTTACCTCAACATTGTAAAAGCTATATATGCTAAACCTCAGGCTAGCATCATCCTAAATGGAGAAAAACTGAAGGCATTCCCTCTAAAATCTGGAACAAGACAGGGATGCCCTCTCTCACCACTTCTATTCAATTTAGTTCTCGAAGTACCACCCAGAGCAATTAGACAGACAAAAGAAATTAAAGGCATAAAAATAGGAAAAGAAGAAATTAAATTATCGCTATTTGCGGATGACATGATAATGTACTTAACAGACCCAAAAGAGTCTACAAAGAAGCTGCAAGAGTTAATAAATGAATTCAGCAAAGTGGCAGGTTATAAAATCAACATGCATAAATCAAAGGCATTCCTGTATATCAGAAACAAAACTTCTGAAATGGAAATGAGGAAAACCACCCCATTCACAATATCCTCAAAAAAAATAAAATAAAATACTTGGGAATCAACCTAACAAAAGAGGTGAAATATTTATACAAGGAATACTACAGAACCCTAAAGAGAGAAATAGAAGATCTTAGAAGATGGAAAAATATACCCTGTTTATGGATAGGCAGAACTAACATCATCAAAATGGCGATATTACCCAAAGTTCTCTACAGGTTCAATGCAATGCCAATCAAAATCCCAGCGGCATTTCTTGTAGAAATAGACAAAGCAATCATGAAATTCATATGGAAAAACAAAAGACACAGAATAGCAAAAGCAATTCTAAACAGGAAGTGTGAATCTGGTGGTATAGCGATACCAGAGGTCAAACTGTACTACAAAGCAATAGTAACAAAAACAGCATGGTACTGGTACCAAAACAGGCAGGTGGACCAATGGTACAGAATAGAGGACACAGAGACTAATCCACAAAGTTACAACTATCTTGTATTTGATAAAGGGGATAAAAGCATGCAATGGAGGAAGGATAGCATCTTCAACAACTGATGCTGGGAAAATTGGAAATCCATATGCAACAAAATGAAATTGAATCCCTTTCTCTCGCCATCCACAAAAATTAACTCAAAATGGATCAGGGAGCTAGATATCAAATCAGAGACACTGCATCTGATAGAAGAAAAAGTTGGCTCCGATCTACATATTGTGGGGTCGGGCTCCAAATTCCTTAATAGGACACCCATAGCCCAAGAGTTAATAACAAGAATAAACAAATGGGACTTACTTAAACTAAAAAGTTTTTTCTCAGCAAGAGAAACAATAAAAGAGGTAAATAGAGAGCCTACATCCTGGGAACAAATTTTTACCCCCCACACCTCAGATAGAGCCCTAATATCCAGAATGTACAAAGAACTTAAAAAATTAAACAATAAGATAACAAATAACCCAATCAACAAATGGGCCAAGGACCTGAACAGACACTTCTCAGAGGAGGACATACAATCAATCAACAAGTACATGAAAAAATGCTCACCATCTCTAGCAATCAGAGAAATGTAAATTAAAACCACCCTAAGATACCATCTCACTCCAGTAAGATTGGCAGCCATTATGAAGTCAAACAACAATAAGTGTTGGCGGGGATGTGGGGAAAAGGGTACACTTGTACAGTGCTGTTGGGGCTGCAAAATGGTGAGGCCAATTTGGAAAGCAGTATGGAGATTCCTGGGAAAGCTGGGAATGGATCCACCATTTGACCCAGCTATTGCCCTTCTCGGACTATTCCCTGAGGACCTTAAAAGAGCGCACTATAGGGATACAGCTGCATCAATGATTATAGCCTGCACAATTCACAATAGCTAGACTGTGGAACCAACCTAGATGCCCCTCAATAGATGAATGGATAAAAAAAATGTGGCATCTATACACAATGGAGTATTATGTAGCACTAAGAAATGACAAAATCATAGAATTTGCAGGGAAATGGATGGCATTAGAGCAAATTATGCTAAGCGAAGCTAGCCAAGCCCTAAAAAACAAATGCCAAATGTCTGCTTTGATATAAAGAGAGCAACTAAGAACAGAACAGGAAGGAAGAGCATGAGGAAAAGACTACAGTAAACAAAGACGAATGGGGGGAGAGAAACGGAGAGAGAAGGGAAAGCATACGGAAATGGTAGGAGACCTTTAATGATACATAAAATTATAAGAGGTCATGAGTGGCAAGGGGGAGGGAAAAAAAGGGAGAGAACTGAACAACAGCAGGGGAGGTAGAGAGGGAAGATGGGAGGGGAGGGGAGGGGAGGGGGGATAGTAGGGGATAGGAAAGGTAGCAGAATACAACAGTCACTAATATGGCATTATGTAAAAATGTGAATATGTAACAGATGTGATTCTACAATCTGTATTTGGGGTGAAAATGGGAGTTCAAAACACAATTTAAGTCAAATGTATGAAAGATGATAATATCATGAGCTATGTAATGCTTTAAATAATCAATAAAAAAAATAAATAAAAATAAATTGTGTGTGTCTTCCTGACTCAATCTGGGCAGATCATATGACTTAAGAAATTTATCGATATCTTCACTATCTTCTATTTTATTAGAATATAGGGTTTCAAAATACTTTCTAATTATCTTCTGTATTTCTGTAGTGTCTATTGTGATATTGCCTTTTTCATCCTGTATGTTAGTAACTTGAGTTCTCTCTCTTCTTCTCTTCGTTAGCATGGCTAAGGGTCTGTTGATCTTATTTATTTTTTCAAAGAACCAACTTTTAGTTTTATCAATTTTTTCAATGTTTTTTTTTTTGTTTCATTTTCGTTGATTTCTGCTCTGATTTTAATTATTTCTTGTCTTCTGCTACATTTGCTGTTGTTTTGCTCTTCCTTTTCTAGGGTTTTGAGATGTAGTGTGAGTTCATTTATTTGTTGCTTTTTTCTTTTTTTGAGGAATGAACTCCAGGAAATGAATTTCCCTCTTAAAACTGCTTTCATTGTGTCTCATAGATTCCGGTATATTGTGTCAGTATTGTCATTTATCTCTAAGAATTTTTTGATTTCCTCCTTTATGTCTTCCATAACCCATTGATCATTCAGTAACATATTGTTTATTTTCCAGGTGATGCAGGATTTTTCCTTCCTACTTTTATCACTGATTTCCAGTTTCATTCCATTATGATCAGATATGGTGCATGGTATTATCTCCACACCTTTATAATTACTAAGATTTGCCCTATGGCATAATATATGATCTATCTTTGAGTAAGATCCATGTGCTGCTGAGAAGAACGTGTATCTACTTGATGATGGTTGATATATTCTATATATGTCGGTTAAGTCTAGGTTATTGATTGTGTTATTGAGTTCTATAGTTTCTTTATTCAGTTTTTGTCTAGAGGATCTGTCTAATGGCAAGAGCAGTGTGTTGAAGTCACCCATAATTATTGTGTTGTGGTCTATTTGACTCTTGAACTTGAGGAGAGTTTGTTTTATGAACATTGCAGCACCATTGTTAGGTGCATACAAATTGAGAATTGTTATGTCTTGTTGGTGGATGGTTCCTTTTAACAGTATATAGTGTCCTTCTTTATCCCTTTTGATTAACTTAGGTTTGAAGTTGATTTTATTCAGTATGAGTATGGCCGCTCCTGCTTGCTTCTGAGGGCCATGTGAGTGGTATGATGTTTCCCAACCTTTCACCTTCAGCCTGTGTATGTCTTTTCCTATCATATGAGTCTCCTGAAGGCAGCATATTGTTGGATTTGTTTTTTTGATCCAGGTTACTAGCCTATGTCTCTTGATTGGTGAATTTAAGCCATTAACATTTAAGGTTACAATTGAAATATGGTTTGTACTTCCAGTCATGTTTATTTATTTATTTATTTTAGTTTGGCTAGTTTTTCCTCTTTGGTTATATTCTCCCCGTTTACTGAGATACCTCCCATTGTTAGTTTTGGGTGCTATTTTTCAATTTCTCTTCTTGTAGTATTTTGCTCAAAATGCTTTGCAATGCTGGTTTTCTGGCTGCAAATTCTTTTAGCTTTTGTTTATCGTGAAATATTTTAATTTCATTGTCAAATCTGAAGCTTAATTTTGCTGAATACAGTATTCTTGGTTGGAATCCCTTATTTTTAGTGTTTGAAATACGTTGTTCCAGGATCTTCTTGCTTTCAAAGTCTATTTTTCTGATGCCTCTAGGTCCTCCTGTAGATTTAAGTTGTCCTGCATTGTTTGTAATTCTTTTTTCCCTTGTTTTTTCATGTTGTTCACGTTACTTTCCAGCTCCATTTGACTGCTGTGTTTTGCTTTCTCCTATAAATTTGTTTTGGCTTTGTATATCTCTGTTGTCTCTCCTTTGTGGTGGGAGACTATGCCTAGAGATGTTGGGCTTTATTGTACTTTAAAGCTGATTAATTCAATTTATAAAAGGCTTCCGGATTCTGTATGCATATAGTGATTTGTTGTTTTTTCTTAAGACTTTATGTTTAGGTTAGGTGCTATGAATGTATAAAGGTTGGTATGTCTTGGCTTCTTTAGAAAATTGCTCTACTGAAGGGGCATACTAACAGTCGATTGGATCAGGGTGTTGGTAGTAGCTAGGTATTCAGGAGCCCTATAGACAGCCTCAAAACATTCACCTATTTGCATTTAGACAATTACTTGTAATGGAGGATGTAATGCTTGGGATGAAAGTTGGGGGGTAGTGGAAGGAAGGTGCTCTTAAAAAGAAAGAAGGAGAGGGAGATAGATAAAATAGAGGAGAATGGAAAGAACAATAAAACTTGAAAAGGGAAAGAAAGAAAGAAGGAAAAGGGGAGAGAAAAAATAAAATAAGAAATAAAATTAGGTCTTAGAGATATATTTTCTTCTCTTCCAGTAGGCGGAGCTGTGCCCTCCGAGCTGAGCTTGTGCCCTCTATGTGTGGACAGCAATCCCTGTAAGGTGGCTCCTGGCAGTCTCTCACTCCTGTTAGTCCAGAGCTATTTCACTTCTCCGGCCCCTCCCCCCCTTCCTCCTGACAGCCAGCCAGGTCCTGCTCACTGGAGGCGGTTCCCCAAGGATCTGGTTACACTTTCAGCCCCACTGCATGCCCTATTTCCCAAATGACTGAGCACTCTCTCTGTCACTCATCTAAGCCCCAGTGCTGTGGAGCTGTGATCTGGGAGACAACAGTTTAATTTTTAAGGACCCCTTTGGTGGGCACGCCCTCGGAAACTGGCGGCTAAGACCTTGGGTGTTGGTGGTAAGGGGAGTTGGGGATCGAGAATCCCCTCTGCTTCCCTCCGCCCCTACAGTCACAACCACTCCGGTGGCGGTAGGAGGTGTTGGGGGTCAGGAGTGCCTTCTGTTTCCCTCCGCCCCTACCGCCCCTACCATCAAGCCCTCTCTGTTGGTGGTTGGGGGACTTGAGGGTGGGGAGTCTTCTCTGCTTCCCTTTGCCCCTACAGTCACGCCCATGCCACTGGCAGTAGGGGGAATTGGGGGTCGGGAGTCCCTTGGGCCTTACAGTCATGCCCACGGAGAGATTTTTGAAGTTTCCCGGTTGTATGTATCTGGTGGGGGTGGGAGTCACACACCTTCTAAAGTGGATTCTGCTGGGAAGAAATCTCGTTGGCTGAACTCTGGTGACGTCACCTCTCTGCTATGGTGGGCCCCAGGCTCCTTGCCGGAGTGTCTGAAGGGAGGGGTGGGACTGGCTTGTCTCTGGTCTGACCCAATCTCTGGTTTTAGTTCCTGGTTCGCTATTTCATAAAGGCTTGGTTAGAGTCCCTTCACGGCGCCTGCTGGGCCGCGCCTCAGAGGCCATTCGCTGAGCTGCTCGGCGGGGGCATTCGCTGAGCTGAGCGGATGGGGGCGTTCGCCAAGCAGGGCGGGCGGTGGCCATTCGGCGGCGGCCGGGGACTGGACCTCTGCGCCACATGGCAGAGATTCACTTGTCTGGGGCAAACTGTCACCTCCAATAAGCTTACTAATTCCGGGCAGGTCTCCTTTCAGCGGAATTTTGCTAGAAGTTTCTCAGCAGGTAGAATCTAAGCGTATTAATGCGTCTCTCTGATCCCGTTAATGAGGAGGTACTGAAAGTGCTGCCTCCCCGCCTGCCACCATGTTGGGTCTCCCCCACAATGGAATTTTATTCAGCAATAATAGAGAATAAAATCATGGCATCTGCAGGTAAATAGACGGAGTTAGAGAAGATAATGCTAAGTGAAGTTAGCCAATCTCCCCCAAAACAAATGCCAAATGTTTTCTGATATAAGGAGGCTGACTCATAGTGGGGTAGGGAGGGGGATCATGGTAGGATTAGATGAATTCTAGATAGGGAAGAGTGGAGGGAGGGAAAGGCAGGAGGCAGGGGATTAGCAAGGATGGTTGAATGTGATGGACATCATTATCCAAAGTACATGTACGAAGACTTAAATTGGGTGTCAACCTACTTTATATAAAACAGAGATATAAAAAAATTGTGGTATATATGTGTAATAAGAATTGTAATGCAAAAAAAAAAAACAACAACAAAGTACATGTATAAAGACATGTACTGTGGTCAATAGTTAAGAGCCCCAGGGACTAACAGAATTAACTGGGGTATACTTTGCAGGAAGGTAGAAGCCTGACATTATGTAGACAGGACATGAATCACTGGAACTGTGTTATCACCACTAAAAGCATGTAACTGTATGTGTCCCCCCCCCCCCCCAGGATGAGGCCTGGAGAAATTCAATTCAGTCACAATTTGAATCTTTTAATTTCATCACCCTTCAGGGAAATAATCATATATAAGAACCTCAGAGAATGTTCTATTTTGACAGATATAATGAGTGAAAGCTATAATATAGAGAGTGTAGAGGATACTGAGAGAACTTATATCTCAGGAAAGACCTATTATTCTAGAATGCTTAGAAAAGCAGTCCTCTTCCGTATGCTCCTCTGTATAATATTCTGAATGGTGCTACTAGATAGAAGCCATGATATTTTCTTAACAATTATGATGACAATGTTTATTTCTCAACTCACTAAATTCTTACAATAATGTTATGAGGTAAAAGCTATCATTTATCTCATTTGATTAACAAGGGAATTGTGCTTAGAAAAGCAAAGAATTTATCCAAGATTACATGGAAGGTAATGGTGGGAGCAACTTCGGGAAGCTGTGGCAAGACTTCTGGAATCATTCTGTTTGTCAGTTCCTTTGGGAGTACACAGGAAGTGGAAGCCTCAAAGTACTATTGGCCAAGGATAGAAGCAGCAACAGGGCTATGGAAACAAACCATGTCCTCAGTCTACATTGAAGCTGACCAGGAAAGAAGAACAACTCAGGTATTCTGAACACAGCAGTATAGTACTTAAAGTGTTTCTGCAATATTCTTGAATTCTCCAATTATTCCACCTGTTCCAGGAAAGTTATTACATTTTAAGATAGAGGCAAAGTGGGGCTGGGGTTGTAGCTCAGTGGTAGAGTACTTGCCTAGCACGTGTGAGGCACTGGGTTCAATTCTCAGCACAGCAAATAAATTAAATAAAGATCCATCAACAACTAAAAGAAAAAAAAGATTTTTAAAAAAGATAAGGGAAAAAGATGAATTTCCTCAAGTTCAAGGGGACTGGAGTGAAGGTAAGAAATAAAAATTATTTAAGTTTTATCAGGTTGGCCTCTTATTTCCCTAAAACCTTAGGGACTCAGTGTTCCACAGTTCATGAGTGAGAGTTTGAATCCTAAAGCCTCAAGATCCTACCCACAACCTGAGCACATTAATATACAGAACTGTCTGCACAGCTCTTCAGGCCCAATCACTACAAATTGTTCTACTATAAAAATTTTCTGTATGTACTCTAAAGGAAACATACCACATGAATTCCTAAAAACAAATAAGAAATTACAAGGATACATAACACAAAATGTTAGACATGAGAGGATGGAATATAAAATGGCTGAGGTATTTCATGTATAATCACTTGAAAGTGATAAATCATGTTTACAAAAGATAAATTTTCAGTTGATAAGTAGTATAGCACTTAAAAATCTGAAGCACATTTACAGTCTAGTATAATACACTGAAAACCATGTCTAATAGAATCAAAAGTAACTTTTTGGCTATATTTAAAATGTTAGATAGATAAAAATAAATTATGTTTTAAAGGTTTCCTCCCCCATCCCTTATAGACCATCTAGTTTAAACTACTTGTCTCTTAACTTCATAAAAGTCAAATTTTAGAATGATGGGCAAAAATAAAATAAAATTGTCAAAATAACTTCAAGCTATAATTAGTGGTAAAAAATAAAACTAATCAGACAGGGTCAGACATGGCAGTCATGGTATGTCTAAGAATATATGATTCAATTTAAGAAACTGAGAGAAGAAATTAGTCATGTGCAGAGCTGGAAAAAGAATGTCAGGCAAATGAAAAAGCATGTAAAATAAATTGCAGCAGAAAAATACTAGTGTGTGAGGAACTATGAGAACACCTAATATGATTGTGGTCAACAAATAAAATTAGGTTGAAGAGATACAGAGTTGGGTCTGATAGGACAAAGTAACATAAGCCATAGAAAACAGCCTGGAAAATTATTCCAAGTACAATGGAAGGTTACTGAAAAGTGTTTTAAGCAGGAAGTAATGTGACCCAAATAACATTTTAAGGTCAACTTTAAACTGTGTGAAAATGGATTATAGGGGTTCCAGTGGGAGTCAGGAAAGGTAAAAGGGATAATACTTTGAAATAAATTATGCAGCAGATATGAGGGAAGAGAGATGAGGTCCAATTCAGGATAGAATTTTAAAAAAGAACTAATATACTAAGAAATAGATGTGGAATAAGGAAAAGAAATTAAGTAAAGAATCCTAGGTTTCTGCCTTGAGTATCTAAGGTAATGTTTCACCAAAAGCTGTTCAAACATCCAAGTCCTAGAGCACTCAAAGGGGCATTTAGAAAGATAGCTAAATTTTAGAATAAGTATTTAAAATACCCCACTAATTGAAGAAAGGAAGGATATGAGGGAGAGAGGGAGAAAGGGAGACAGGAAAACCTTTCTATTACTTCAGGTGCCAACATCTCAATCTTTAAAAATCTTAAAGTCTCGCTTAAATTTTATTGGCTATTTAGAAGACTTCTAAAAAAATGTACTATTTAAAATAAATAGATAAAAAGTTTACCTTCTCGCAATGGTGGAAAACTGAAGTGGTTACACAAAACCCCAGAGATAAGAATGATTAAAAAAAAAACAAGATTAAAACATACTACTACTTAAAGATATTTTAGAGTTTTCTGAAGCAGACATAGAACCGAAGAGAGCTTAATTTTGAAGACTGAAAGTGGAGGAGGTAATAATTGAGAGTTTATGGTTTATTGACCACAGGTCTACACACTCACACACACATAAAAAAAAAATGTAGGGCAGGGAGCCACAGTGACTAAAGGTACTGGAAATTGGAGTTTAGAGCTGGAAAAGCAGCTGGGAATTTAAAGGGAAAAATCTTGGTAGAGAGCCAACATCAGAAGGCATGAGACCAAAATCACAGAACAAACTAAAAATTCCTGGCTGACAGCAAAATTATACACAAGCAAGGGAGACTTATAAAACCTAATGAAAAGGAAGGGCAAGGAGGAAAAAATTCTGATTTTTGAATTTGTGATTCTTTTATTAACTGAGTGCATTCATCAGTCATTTGCAGCTTGAGTGGGAGAAAGATGAATATGGACAGGCTTTATGTATCAGAACATAGAGCCAAGAGCCAGCCTAGCCACTGTCAATTAGGAGGGAATACAAAGAAGCAAAGAAATAATAGAGAAGGTGAACACTGTCTTTGCCAAAATCTTTGGGCTGATTGCTAAAATATGCTTGTACAAGGTACAAAGAAGACCTACAGGAGTTGAAGCTTAAAAAAACAGCAGTGAGAAGCTGTAAGCATTATTCCTCACAGGAGACAAAGTTTACAGTTTCAATGCAGGCAAACTATTTGCCTATTAGAACAGAAAACCAAGGTAACTGAAAAAATAGTCACTTCACCATATTAGTAACAGTGACCTGTTTTCAATCAGAATTTTCTAGACATGTAAAGAAGCAGGAAAGTGTTACATATACTTAAAGGAAAAACATAAAACAAACAAACAAAAAACACAGTTGATAAAAACAACTAAGTCAGGAGTAAATTTAAAGGCTAAGATTCTGAATTTAACAGATAAAATAAGTCAAAGAAGATAAAATAATTCATATAAATGTTCAAAGAATGGGGAGGAACTCTAAGTGTTCAGTTAGTGAACAAAGAAGAAATCTCAAAAGAGAAATGAATACTAAAGAAATAGAAATTCCAAATCTGGAAAATATAACAATAGAAATAGAATATTCAGTGCACACAGCCACAAATTAGATATGGCAGAAGAATCAGTAAAATTGAATATGTTTTAATAGAAATTATTCAATCCAGAAGAGAAAGAAAAAAGACTAGAGTAAAATGATTGAAATATCAGAGACTGTGTAAAAAAAGGAAGTGATCCAACATATGTGTTATTGCAATCTTAACAAGACAGGTGATTAAAAAAGGAAGAAAAAATAAAAACTAAAATATTCTAAAATTTGTTGGAAAACCGTCCCCAAAATTCAATAAAATATAAGGAAAATTTCTACTAGAAATAATATTGCCAAAGAGCTGAAAGACAAAGATAAAACAAAATTTTTAAAAAGGTGTTACGGTTTAGGCCAAGAATGTCCCCCAAAGGCTCATGTGTTGAAAGCTTGGTCCCAGCTGTTAGCAGTACTAGGAGATGATGGAAAGTTTAGGAGGTGGGATCTACTTGGAAGAGATGAGTCACTGAACACATGCCTTTGAAAGGATATTTTGTCCCTGCCCACCCCCTTCAGAGCCACCATGAGGTAAGTATCTTTGTTCTGCCATACCCTCCCTGCCAGGATGTTCTGCCTCACCACAGGTCAAGAAACAAAAGAAGCCAAGAGACCATGATCTAAAACCTGTGAAACCATGAGCCAAAATCAGTCTTTCTTCCTTTAAGTTGATTTTCTCAGGTATTTTGTCATAGTGATAAAAGCTGACACAGGAGCCATGGAAAAAATGACATACTCACCATAAAAGGAAAAAAATGCTGAGAGGTGAATTCCCATCAGAATCTATAGGAGTTAAAGTAGTTGGAATAACACACTCAGAGTTAAGAAACCAAATTATCCTTCAATAATAAAAGTAAAATAAGGACATATAAGAAAAACGAAAATTAATGGGTTGACAGTAGACATGAATTATAAGAAATGTAACAGAAATTCTTCAGTCTGAAGAAAAATGACACTGGCAACTCATAACAACAGTTTGGCAAGGAACACCAATTATAATGCCTTCATTCTTAAGGTTAAAATGAGTACCATATTTTAATCATATAATTTCATATTTTATCTTCAATCATCCCAGTCTGACTTCACCTTATTTCATTGCCTCCATTCCAGTGATCATGAACTTCTTTCTTAGTACCTTATACAAGGCATCTTTCCAGGGGTTTTGAACACAGTAATCTCCTGTTTCCTATAACACTCTTTCTGGCCTCTGACTCAATCTTGCAGTCTAGGTTTATGGTCCCTGTCGCACAGATCTTTCCTGAGGTTCCCTGGATTAGTAAGTTTCCCAGGACTATATTCCAAAAGCACCATGAGTTTTCCCTTGTTATAACTCCTAAAGTTTCCAATTATAAATTTAATATTCGATTCAATAGGATATTCACAAAATATATTCCCAGAGCCTAAAATAGTCTCCAGTACCTAGTTTGGAGCTCACTAAATATTGTTAAATAAACGATACTCAAGTAAAAGGTGAATAAACATGCTCCATTATTTTTTGCCTCACATTATCTCAGTACATGAAAACTCTTTTCTCTGGTATATGCATTTAACTTACTTTTTACATTTCTCAATACTAATAAATAGAAGTCCATACTCCCTTGTTTAAAATAGTTTCTAAGTTTTACTTCCTCACATTTTATCCTATCTTCTTTTTTCTTTTCAATAAGCATATTTTATTACAAAAATATCTGACTTTCATAAAAATTTACATATATAATTTATAGATGATGGGAAAATATAGTAAAAGACAAACTGAAAAGAAATAAGAAACAGAAAAAAACTAAATAATACTATTAAATGTTTTATATACTCTAATCAAGAAAAATCTGAAGATACCAATCAACTAAAATAACCATAATATAAAAAAAGCTAAATGCTGTTTTCTTTTGAATTCTACTTTCTTTTATGAACAAAAGGTCAAAATGAAGAACTGAGATAATTTAAGATTATCTTTCTGTCCACCTTCATGTTCCTGAACAAACATTAAATCCATCATAAAACACTGTCAACTTTATGACTATAAGTAGACTCTACTTCTGAAAGCATATTCCCCTTTAATTAAAAGAGTCCATGAGTCAATTTAGTATCATTTGGAATATAAGGGTTTGATAGGCTGATGGGTATAGAAACTATAACTGTTGACCAAAATAATTCTAACCTATTTTGTAAGATTTCATGTTTTACCAAGGGAGATTTGGGGATGAGTAGATTTCCAAATTAAACTATTAAAATTTAATTCCAACAGTCAAAACTATTTCTTAAGATCCATATATATTATCTTACTATTTATTCTCTTCAACTCTTAGGGATTTTTTTTTGAGAACAGAATTACAGACTTAAATTAGATTTAACCATCACTACAGAGAGTTGGACATTATAATTTCTTCTTAAATATGTTCTGTGCAATCCCCTAATGCCTTAATACCTCAGGGAGTAGGAGCATTAACATATATTTTCCTCCTTTCATCAGATCTTTACTTGAAATTTATTATGTGCTTATTGATACAGGCAGCACCAAGGTTTACCTACATCCACTCCTTCAGTTAGAAGAGGTGCAGATCAAGGGGGAATCTAGTTCATTTTCTCATAAACATTCAATACAGATTTTATTTTTTTCTGGTTGAACTGCCTGCCTGTTTTTCCATCTATTTGTCTATATAGTTATTTTTCCTCTGGGAAAATAAGAGAGAGAGAGAGAGAGAGAGAGAGAGAGAGAGAGAGAGAGAGAGAGAGAGAGAGAGAGAAGAGAGAAGGAAGAAAGAAGCGAGGGAAGGAAAGAAAGGAAAGGAATGGAATGGAAAGGAAAGAAAAGGAAAAGAGGGAGGGAGGGAGGGAGGGAATATAAAATAAAGAACTCCATAAATTCATCTTTATTTTCTTCTTGATTTTCTACCATGTAAATACAGTTTATTGGCTACAACAACTAAATTATAATGTCTAAAATAACTAGAGGGCCATCTCAAAAATATTTAATTAAACAGAAAGTACACAATTAAAATTTAGAAATATTTTTATAAAAATGGAAGCTGTCATGCAACTTGCAAAAATCAACACTATACTATAACCTTCTAATCTATTCACAGCCCACAGTCAAGAGATGTAGACTTTGAAAAAGTAGAGTTTTTCAAAGAGCAACACAAGTATTTCCTATGCACAACTAAGACCTCTTTTTCATAACATTTCTAAGGAATCTTGAAAACAGGCTCTCCCCAGGGTTCTGTGACTAACTGGCAATGTAATTATGAGTAACTGTATATATAACCATGAGTATCTTAAAAAAATGATATGGAAAGTATTGAATACCTGATTATTCTCCATAGGTAACTATAAGTGACTTTTGGATGTATTAGTAGTTCTTATATAAAACTGTCCTTTCATATGGTTTCTCCTGCTTAAGAATAAAAAATAGTTCCCAACTGCCTGTCATAGGAAGTTTCAACTTTGATGTCTATCCTTTAAGGTTAGTATGTTCTGGACTCACACTATGTATTTAAATAAATGCAACATGACCCTAAGACCAAAACCTGACAAATATAGTACATGAAAAAGGTGAACTAGAGACTATCTTTACTCTTTAAAAAACAGCAGGACAATTTATCCAAGAATAAAATGATGGTTCAAAAACAGAAAGATAATCAATGTAATATTACTTTACAAATTAAAAGGCAAAAAAATCACATGATTCAAAAGTATAAGATCATATCAGTACATGCTGAGAAATATTTGGTATGTTTTGTGTTTCCTATATATGTTTCTGTGTGTGTTTCTTGTGGCTACTGTAACAAATTGCCACAAACTTGATGGCTTAAAACAACAGAAAATTTATTAACCTCATAAAGTCTAAAAACAGTTTATTAGGCCCCAAACAAGGAGCAACAGGGCTGCAGTCCCTCTGAGAATCTTTTTTCTGAGAATCTCCTGACTTTTGGCTATGTCTCTATCTTAGTAGTCACATTGCCAACTCTTTTGTGTCTATCTTTTCCTGCTGCATAACATTTGTGATAGTGTTAGGAGCCTACCTAGATAATCAGATTCAGAGTCATCTTTCCACCTCAAGGTCCTTAATTAATCAAAGCTACAAAAATACTTTATCTTTTTAAAAAACAATTATCTGGTTCAGGGATTAGCACCTACCATATGTGGGGAGCTGTTATTCTGTCAACTGTACTGTGGGAGGGGAAAGGGCGAGGGAGGGGAGAAGTGGGGAGGGGAGGGAATTTTATTCTCTGTTTTGGTTTCATAGGGCTGCCATAACAAAATACCACAGACTGGGTAGTTTAAACAACAAAAATTTATTTTCTCATAGTTCTGTGGGCTAGAAGTCTAAAATCAAGAGAGTTAGCAGAAGATAGTTAGCAAGATTGGTTTCTCCCAAGGCCTTTCTCCTTGGTTTACAGATGGTTACCCTTCCACTATGTCCACACACAGTCTATGCAATGTGACAATTTATGAAAAACCTAACTCTACACCAGTCAGTATTTATAAATATTTATTGTTAAGAGTGGTTGATTTGCATGATGGTTTGGGGAAGATTATTTTCTTCTTAAACTTGCTGATATTTGCCAAATATCCTTACTGCTAATCTATTACTTTTAAAGTTTAAAAGTCTTTTATAAAAATATGCAAATTTTAAATGCCTATTTAAAGACTTTGTTTACTAAAAAGTATATCCAAAATGATCTATTAAAATCTATCCCCTGCAAAATATCCTCCTAAATCCTATGATCCCAATAGCAAAGTTTTCGTTTTATTTGTACCAAAGATATGATATAGAATTTACAAAACTATAATTTAGAACTGATGATATATTTACATACTTTAGAAAGTTCTAGTCTACACATGTTTAATATTTTCTGGTGATTAACTATAATGGTTTTAGTGAAAAAAATACAGGTCTTAAAAACATAACCTAATATTATGATACTGTTCCAAGGAGGACAATAAGACTTATCTTTTTCCACTGACAACAGAGGAACAAAACTTTACACTATAAACAAATATTCTATACATGTTACATGTTTTATTTAATCAGTTTTTCTACTTTTGTTAACATAGATAACTGAGAAGTGAATAAAATAATCTTCCAAGTTAACAGAAACACAACAGAAACTATTACTAATTGAATCTGTAAAAATTCAAGCTTTCTTCTTGATCAGTTTGTTATGTATTATTTTTCTGACAATAAAAATCTTATTTTAATGATTAAAAATATAAATCAAAGGAAAAAATATTTCCTTAAATGTTAAAAAATGTTTATTTTGTAATTAAAAAACACTGTACCCCAGAATACTTGATTCTAAGTTCTTAGGATTAAACCTCTAATCTATCTAACTGAGGAAAATTATCAGTGTGGTAATGGTCTGGATTGTTTTACTTCAGAACAACTGTCTCCTTGGTATCAAATTCTATAAATGATAAGTTTTTCCTTTCCCATGAAGGGTCACAGAAGAAGCTTTTCTATTTTTTCCCTATACTAAGAAGGAAAAAAAATTGTTTTCTTCCCAGGCACTTAGTGTATCTTGTAATATTCATCCCCAACTTTTCTTCACGAAGTATTTTTTTTTTCTTAAAAAACTCAAATGCTACAATGATTTATAAATATATAGGAAATATTAAATTAACATTTATAAACAAAAAAGAATATAGAAAAAATCTTCTAAATTTAGGACTATTCTTGAATACACAAAATATTAAGTATATGGATTTTAAAAAATTCCTCCATTGTATAAAGTAGTGAGATGTAACAAAACACAAAAATATTATTTTCTATGACACTCCCTCATAAATAAATTTGAGCCAAATGCATCAATCCTAGATGTAACACTTATTCTGAGGTACTTTCTTCAATATAAACCAATTTCTCTGTATAAAGAGAGCATTATAAAATGCTGAGTAAAAAGTGAAGTTTTAAATTTATTTTTCTCATATTCTATAACATACAATTTGGTATCTATTTTCAGAATTAACTATTTTTTAAATGAAGGTAATGCTTTACCATAAAGATAGCACAAGTGTAATTATGATATATCCATAAAATATATTCTTTGTCCTAAAAAAAAAACCAAAGTAAAAACTATATTAACAATTACATTTTAGGAATTGTTTACATAAACCATTAAGAAAGTAGAGGATCCATCCACTGATATAAAAGTCAGTGCAGAAAAGACTTCCAAAACCTCAACCAATTTCAAGCCCTGTAATTGGTTATAAACAAGGAGAAATGGGAAGTACAGGAAATCTGCTTTGTTTATCTTTTAAATAAGATTATAAAAGACATGCTATTTGTCTAAAATTCCATGATAAAAGTCTGCTACACATTGCTTTCCCTATAAAGAGGAAAGTGGGTGGCATGTATTTCACTGGTTGTATTCCCATGTGTTATAAGTATGTAGAACTGGGGTCCTGAAGCAATAATTTAACCAGATACAGATGGGAAAGTAAAAATGCTTAAAAAAGAAAAGAGTCAGAGATTCACAGATTTCAAGGCACCTATTATTGCCCAGTTTTGAAATTCATGTAGAATACTTTGAACAAGCTACTTAGTTTCCTCATCAAAGTGACAACATTACTTCTTACTTAATATTTAATTGTAAAAATCAAAGGAGATGACATCTAAAAATGCTTGTAATGGGGTAAATACTCAATTACTGTTAATTCTAATATTTTTAGTAATTAACATAACCATTATGCTTGCTTTCTTTGGTGACAGAATAACGTGGGTTTTTTTTTCTTTCAAAACATTAATTTCTAAGTCAACAAAAGCAGCTTCACATTTGCTCATTAATGTATCTGGTAAATTTCAAAACAGTTGATGCTATAATTGTGAAATCCACTACTCACTGCCTAATTCAAACATATTGAGGTAAGGTGAGACTGCAATTACATTTTCTAATTCTTCTCTTACTCATTTTCAACTCTATGATTCTATGATTGAAAGTAAAAAGTTGTCAATTGTCAACATGGAAGTCCACAAAGCAATTACTAAAGCCTTAAAGACAGAGTCTGGTTTTATCACAAAATCTAGTTCTAACAGAACAAAGTATTCACAAATGCTCATGATAATCAACATTTTTTAAAAGATATCCTCTGTACCATTTTCTAAATGATGAAATCGCATTTTTATAGAATGAGTTAGGGTTGTGTACCTCCATGAAAGCATGTTTTGTAAGTATGAAAATTAAAACTTCCACTCAAATTTTGCTTTAAAATATTCTACTCCATGAAAATAACTGAATGTAAAATATTTAAAATGACTTTTTATATGTTAATTATGAATTCAGGTATATAAAATTACATAAAAGATCACATTTTATTCATCACATTTATTAAAACTGTATTTGTATTAAAATACAAGTTCACATCAAAAACATTGTATCATGGAAAGGTCATATTTTTTCTGAACTTTAAATAAGCCTGATAAATGAATACCCATGGTATGTCATAATCCAAGGAAATGAAATCACAAACGTTTATGCAATGTAAAAAACCTGAAGAAGTTACTAATCCATTGGTCATTAACTTTTTGACTTGAAGGTACTCATATATACTTTTTGGAAAAAATGAGTGTGTACATATATACAAAATATAGCAGATAACTTTAGGAAGTTCACAGATCTTCTGAAGACAGAACCCATATAGGTTAATAATCCTTACACAAATGTTTAATATTCAGTGACTATTTTCACCATGATCCAAAAGGTCTGTACTAATTTGCCATTTTGCTGGGGCCTACATTTGAATCACAACAACAGAAAGCTATAAGACTGATGTGAAGTAACAAGTCACTCACCTAACAAGGAAGCCTAGTGTTCACATGTGTTTGACTCTGGTATCTTAACAACTCCTGTTAGTAGAATAATTATTAACAATTTTGTCAGTGGTAATCATAAATATATTCACAAGGTCTTTAAACTTTTCAAAATAAAAAGAATAGACTGCTTTCATACCCTAAGGCTTCTTAGTAAGTAATATCAAAATGTTTCTCTAGAAGAAAGCAGGCCAATAAAAGGTGACAAACCAATAAGAAATGAAGTATGATACCTTTACAGATAGCCATTAATATATGTATTAAATCCTTATTGTATAAAAAGAACTTCCTATCATATTGTGATTTACAAAGATAGAAGTTACAGACCCACTGTTCCAAGAACATTAACACCAAGCTTGTTTTAGAAAATAATTGACCCAAAAGAACTTCGGCATGAGTTTAATTATGTAATTATAAGTGTCATACATACTTATGATATTCTTTAATTCCTATAATCATTAAAATTCTAATGTGGATTTTCTGGTTGCCTTCAATGTCTGTACTGTTATATACCACTATCATATTAAAGAAAAACATTAAACTTCCAGTAAGTTTTATTAAAACAAATAAAGTTGGGATCAAAAACATGATAAATTCCTTTATCTAATTTCAAAAAAATGCCAGGAGCAATTTCTTGAAATAATGTATAGATTAAATGTTTTCTTTTTCCCCCAAATATGAAGTTCTATATATCCATCACCCTGCCCTGTCTTCGTGTTACACCTATTTGGTGTAACCCTTCAACCACCCCTGTCAACATCACCAATACACAAACAAATGCAAACACACATACACACACACACACACACACACAAAAAAAAAAAAATACTGTAGGACCTCATGTCTTTGGAACCTCCTTCCACATCTTCAATACAGTTGCAAATCTCTGCAAAAAGTTCCAGCCCCCAAGCACCTGGAACCATCACCACTGGCTTGGACATGTGTATATATTTACTTGGATGCCTCAAAAAATAATTAAGTGTCTGGGGAGAGGATTACTATCTCTATTCTTAAAGCTTTAAGAGGGAAAATAATAGTTTCTAGCTTTTCAAATTAGTACTCTTGTATTTCCCATCAAATCATGGCTACAATGTATGTACTATTTATATTATTCTAAGTTACATTTTGGACCAAATCAACTTTTGAGAACTGACACAGAAACTCAAATAATATTTACTAGTTTATGTTTGAGAGGAAAGAAGTTAGAATTAAAATAATGATGGCAATATTTTACTTAGAATTGTGTGCATAAAACAGTATGTTAAGTAGGTTACAACACAAAGAACTACACTATATTACATGTAGTTAAGAAAACCAAGATTCAGAGCCAGGCATTGCGCCACACACCTGTAATTCCAGCTACTTGGGAGGTGGAGGCAAGAAGATTGCAATTTAGAAGGCACCTGGGCAACCTAGCAAGACCTTGCTTAAAATTTTAAAAAATAAGAAAGGAGGGGAGGTTAGTAATGTAAGTCAGTGGTAAAGCACTTGTCTAGCAAGAAAAAGGCCCTCAGTTCAATCCCCAGTACCACAAGAAAACCAAGGCTCAGAAAGTCCAGAGCTGGAAATCAAGTGCAGTTCTATAAGATCCAAGTCTAAGCTCTTAGACACACACTTTGTTGCCTTCTATTTTAAGTTTTAAAAATTATTGTATGATATAATCTTATTTCATGAATAGTTGACTGCTTGTGTGTGTGTATATAAAACGTAGTTACCAATAAATGTGTTAAAGAAATTTCTTTGATCTTTGGAATCCATGTATTTAAAATTCTCCATACTTATATTAAAAAGCAATAAAAATCTCATCTATCTATGTGATTTGAGCATTAGTAAAAACTATTTTTCAGAAATTTAACTGTTGGTAACATTAAGCCTAATTCTTTCATTTTGACTTCTATGATTTCTCACTGTAAAAATAAAACTATTTAATTATACAGATAGGATAGAACATAGTATCATTTCACTTTTTTCATTATAACAAATGTTATGATTATCCTGCATATGCATGTTCTCCTCTAGTGTTGACATTTGGAAACACTTATTTTAAGGTCATAGGGTTTATGGATCTTCGAAATTACTATGAATCAGTTAGGTAACTATCTTTCAGAGTGGCTGCACCAATTTACTTTACCACCAGAAATAAATGAGCCTACTTCTCTACACAAATATTTTGTCACATCTTCACATTTTGGTCAATCTGATAATGTGCCAAATGCTATCCAGTTTATATTTGTTACCTGATATCTCATTAATTCATAAGTATAATTATACTTAAAAATTGAGTTTTTAAGTGAAAATATAACTTCCCCTCTTAAAAACTGCTTACCCTCTTCATCATGAAATTATATGGGTTTTGAGATTCTGTTAATTAAAAAGAAAGAAATTGAGTTTTATCTTACAGAAACATCTGGTGCTCATGATGAAAGCCAATATTTAAAAGTAATAAATTTATTTATAGTTTTATCTTTCTCTATATATATCCCAATGAAATTAATGATTCCATTCTTAATTCACTCAAAGCACTTATATATTTATTTTACTCAGCCATATATTGATTGCCACATCATTAAATTAGCACTATTAAGTCAGGGATTATCATGTTGCAATATCTTTAACTATAAAACCACATCAGTACCCTCTTCATGTTCCCTTCTAGTGCTACCATTTTAAGGGTATCCTGATATCTAAAACCATACATTTGAACTTTATGTAAGTAAAATAATATAATATCTGTTCTTCTGATTATACTTAACATTACATTTACATGTTTCTTAACTATAGTTCTTATATTCTTACCAATATATAGTATTTTTTTGTATGACCATACCAAAACATCTGCCTAATTCTGCTGATGGGCACTTAAGTATTTTCTATACTGGGACTCCCATGAATAATAATGCTATGAACACTATTGTCCATGTTTTTTGGTGAATACATGTCTCCATTTCGTCAGGTATACAACTAAAGGTGGAATTCCTGAGTTACATGGTTTATGTACAGTCCATTTTAGTAAACAAATTTGTTTTCTTAGAAAAAGATTTTAGAAAATAGTTTTCCAAAGTGGACCACCAAAACCTCACTTTTTTCATTCATACATTTCCAAATTTTAAGAGATATATTAAACAAAAATATGTTTAGGTAATATTTTTGATACTGTGAAAACCTGACAAGACCAAGTCTCTGTCTGTCTACAGCACTCAAGTCTTTCTAAATTCATGTTACTGTATACCTAAGGTATACCAGGTATTCTCCATTTGGAGACCATCAGATTAACAAGAAAGACAAAATTGTCATTCTTATGAAGCTTACATTCCAATGGGGAGACAAATAAAGCATAGGTAAGAAGAAAACAAAATAAATATATATAATATCAAAAAGAAAAAAGTATTATTGAAAAATTAAATGGAATAGTGAAGAAAATGTAGACATTAGATACAGGATCCCATTTTAGATAAAATGTTCAAGGTATCTCTCTGAAGGTCTAAGATGATGATGATAAAGGTAGTAAGAAGTGGTTACATTTAGAATAGATTATAAGAGTAGAAGTAACAGTATTTGCTTGTTTAGATATGGGTATAAGCACCCTGATTATGATGGACTATTCATGTTGTTTGGATTAATGTTAATATCAAACTAACAATAAGTTTGAAATATGATCCACTATAACAAATGTACCCTGTTTTATAGGCAATTTTCAAAGTATTGAATATGTTCTCTATAGTTAACATTTTATTTCAGGTCTTCCTCTCCTGTCATCCCTACAATAAGTTATTCACTTTTTAAATAAAAATAATAATTATCAACTTTCTCAGAGAAAAATGATTTATAAATACAAATATAAACACATATGTAGGTATAACCATTTGTGTGCATACTCAGGAATGTACACATACACTTAACTCTAACAGACTCAAATGTTAGGTTTGATAAAAACAGATAACTATATATTGTTTTATTTTTCTTATTTGTCTATTGAGATTTTTAATATTTTTTAAATTTTTAATTTGTTATATATGACAACAGAATGCATTACAATTCATATTACACATATAGAGCACAATTTTTCATATCTCTGGGTTGTACACAAAGTATAAAAATTTTAACTAGGAGGCACATAACAATACTACCACATGCCAGCCATATTAATGGACAAATAAGTCGCTTTAACTCTCCTGGTCTATTGTTCCTACACCAATAAGGATAATAATATTTACAAAGCACTTCATTAGAACTAAAAATCATGTTGGAGCTTTTGGGTTGACTTACCAAGAACTACTACTTCGAAATCAATCTTAACTGATAGATAATTGGCAATTTGTGTTGTTAGAAGTCAGTTAAGATAAATTTTTCTAGTGTAAAACAATGAAGATATTAAGTGATGAGTTTATAAAGCCTGAGTATACACTTATTCATAAAGTGTTACATTAGTCTTTTCTTTTTATGAAATTCAGAGGAAAACCAAATGAAAAATAAAATTTCCATACAGAAATACAAAGAGAAAGAAAGAATAATTATTTATTAAATGAGTCAAAATATAGCATATAATATGCAAACTATAAATAAAGAAGAAGAGCTTATTTAACCACAACTGACCAGTAACTGCAATCTGATTGTATACCTTTGAAAAGCTTTAGGGTAAGACAGAAAAAACTGAATGACAATGGGAAAAGAGTAAGAAATAAATACACCAGGAAAAAAAGAAAAGGCAACTAGGAAATAAATCAAAAAACAGAAATAAAAATTTAGAAAATTAACATTCACAATTAAAGACTTTTACAATGTTTGATCTAATAAGTGACAATTACATGGTGATATATATCTGCAACCCATACATACACCACTAAATCTCTATAAAAACTTAAGAATAAACCCTAATAAAGATTTAAACAGAAACTGATATGACTCTACATTTGAACTATAAAACAATAGGAAATAGTTTTAATTGCTCTTTGTCTCAACTACAAATGAACTAGAAGGAAACAAAACAAAACAAAAAATTGTGATCACTGCTACCTCTACTTATCCAGCAAGGACAGAGAAGTAAGTGTATGCCTATTTCCAGTGTAATTGTTTTAACATATTTCAATTACTAAAGGATATTGTTCAAGGTATCACACAAACCAAGATTATTCTATGACCCCTATATTTCTAAAGTCTTATAATTATAAACAAGTAGGAAAAAGGTCTAAAAGTGAAAGAAAATGTTTATACATAAATAAAACTGGTCAAATCAACTTGCACCATGGTGGAAATGGTAGCCTGTATGTTCCTTTTGCAACCATCAGTGCTAAATGTTTTGCATGTATTAACTCATTTAATGTAGAGGAAGTATATTTATTTTAGCAAGGAGGAAATTTAAACAAGTGATGAAATGACTTATCAACTTCATTTGTAAAATAATACAACCTAGATTAGTACATTCAGGAGTCTGTGCTCTCATCTGCCATCTCCAATAAAGTATAATTCTATAATGGAGGGTCCCAGAGATCTATACCATATCCAGCCCATGGAAGGAGAGACTCATTACATAATGCCTGAAAAAAAGAATGGTAAACTATGACAAAGGCAGAGTGTAACATTAAAAACTTGATTTTTCTCTCTCAGATGTTGTACTGTTCTGAAACCAATTGAGAGAAATTGATAAATAAAGGAGAATCATATTATCTTTATGCAAATTCCTGAAGGACCTACAAAAAATCCAGAAAGATAAGAAATCTCTAAGAATATTCACATCCTTCTCTAACACAGGGGATTATTCATTTCAGTGGTTCAAGATTTGGATATGTAGATTCAGCTAAACTATTAGTAACAAAATATAATGGAATTCATATCAACATCAATTCAAAACACAGTTATGAAATTGTGTGTTTGTGGGCGTGTGGGGGATACTGAGAAGCAAACCCAGGGGTACTCTACCACTAAACCACATCCCCACCTTTTTGGTTTTTATTTATTTATTTATTTATTTATTTATTTATTTATTTATTTTTATTGGTTGTTCACAACATTACAAAGCTCTTGACATATCATATTTCATACATTAGATTGAAGTGGGTTATGAACCCCCAATTTTACCCCAAATGCAGATTGCAGAATCACGTCGGTTACACATCCACAATTTTACATACTGCCATATTAGTGACTGTTGTATTCTGCTACCTTTCCTATCCCCTACTATCCCCCCTCCCCTCCCCTCACATCTTCTCTCTCTACCCCATCTACTGTAATTCATTTCTCTCCTTGTTTATTTTCCCATTCCCCTCACAACCTCTTATATGTAATTTTGTATAGCAATGAGGGTCTCCCTTCATTTCCATGCAATTTCCCTTTTCTCTCCCTTTCCCTCCCATCTCATGTCTCTGTTTAATGTTACTCTTTTCTTCCTACTCTTCCTCCCTGCTCTGTTCATAGTTGCTCTCATTATATCAAAGAAGACATTTGGTATTTGTTTTTTAGGGATTGGCTAGCTTCACTAAGCATAATCTGCTCTAGTGCCATCCATTTCCCTGCAACTTCTATGATTTTGTCATTTCTTATTGCTGCATAGTACTCCACTGTGTATAGATGCCACATTTTTTTTTATACATTCATCTATTGAAGGGCATCTGGGTTGGTTCCACAGTCTAGCTATTGTGAATTGTGCTGCTATGAACATCGATGTGGCAGTATCCCTGTAGCATGCTCTTTTAAGGTCTTCAGGGAATAGTCTGAGAAGGGCAATAGCAGGATCAAATGGTGGTTCCATTCCCAGCTTTCCCAGGAATCTCCAAACTGCTTTCCAAATTGGCTGCACCAATTTGCAGTCCTACCAGCAATGTACAAGTGTACCCTTTTCTCCACATCCTCGCCAGCACTTGTTGTTGTTTGACTTCATAGTGGCTGCCAATCTTACTGGAGTGAGATGGTATCTTAGGGTGGTTTTGATTTTCATTTCTCTGACTGCTAGAGATGGTGAGCATTTTTTCATGTACTTGTTGATTGATTGTATGTCCTCCTCTGAGAAGTGTCTGTTCAGGTCCTTGGCCCATTTGTTGACTGGGTTATTTGTTATTGTCTAATTTTTTGAGTTCTTTGTAAACTCTGGATATTAGGGCTCTATCTGAAGTGTGAGGAGTAAAAATTTGTTCCCAGGATGTAGGCTCCCTATTTACCTCTCTTATTGTTTCTCTTGCTGAGAAAAAACTTTTAAGTTTAATTAAGTCCCATTTGTTGATACTTGTTATTAACTCTTCTGCTATGGGTGTCCTATTAAGGAATTTGGAGCCCGATCCCACAATATGTAGATCGGAGCTAACTTTTTCTTCTATCAGACGCAGAGTCTCTGATTTGATATTAAGCTCCTTGATCCATTTTGAGTTAACTTTTGTGCATGGCGAGAGAAAGGGATTCAGTTTCATTTTGTTGCATATGGATTTCCAGTTTTCCCAGCACCATTTGTTGAAGATGCTATCCTTCCTCCATTGCATGCTTTTATCCCCTTTATCAAATATAAGATAGTTGTAACTTTGTGGATTAGTCTGTGTCCTCTATTCTATACCATTGGTCCACCCGCCTGTTTTGGTACCAGTACCATGCTGTTTTTGTCACTATTGCTCTGTAATATAGTTTGAAATCTGGTATCGCTATACCGCCTGATTCACACTTCCTGCTTAGAATTGCTTTTGCTATTCTGGGTCTTTTATTTTTCCATATGAATTTCATGATTGCTTTCTCTATTTCTACAAGAAATGCCGTTGGGATTTTGATTGGCATTGCATTAAACCTATAGAGAACTTTTGGTAATATCGCCATTTTGATGATGTTAGTTCTGCCTATCCATGAACAGGGTATATTTTTCCATCTTCTAAGATCTTCTTCTACTTCTCTCTTTAGGGTTCTGTAGTTTTCATTGTATAAATCTTTCACCTCTTTTGTTAGGTTGATTCCCAAGTATTTTATTTTTTTTTTTTGAGGATATTGTGAATGGAGTGTTTTTCCTCATTTCCGTTTCAGAAGTTTTGTCACTGATATACAGAAATTCCTTTGATTTATGCATGTTGATTTTATATCCTGCCACTTTGCTGAATTCATTTATTAGTTCTAGTAGTTTCTTTGTAGACCCTTTTGGGTCTTCTAGGTATAGAATCATGTCATCTGCAAATAGTGATAATTTAAGTTCTTCTTTTCCAATTTTTATGCCTTTAATTTTTTTCATCTGTCTAATTGCTCTGGCCAGTGTTTCGAGAACTATATTGAATAGAAGTGGTGATAGAGGGCATCCCTGTCTTGTTCCGGATTTTAGAGGGAATGCCTTCAACTTTTGTCCATTCAGAATGATGCTAGCCTGAGGCTTAGCATATATAGCTTTTACAATCTCAAGGTAAGTTCCTGTTATCCCTAGTTTTTCTAATGTTTTGAACAAAAAGGGATGCTGTACTTTGTCGAATGCTTTCTCTGCATCTATCGAGATGATCATATGGTTCTTATCTTTAAGTCTATTGATGTGGTGAATAACATTTATTGATTTCCGTATGTTGAACCATCCTTGCATCCCAGGGATGAATCCTACTTGATCATGGTGTACAATTTTTTTGATATGCTTTTGTATTCGATTCGCCAGAATTTTATTGAGGATTTTTGCATCTAGGTTCATTAGAGATATTGGTCTGTAGTTTTCTTTCTTTGAGGTGTCTTTGTCTGGTTTTGGAATCAGGGTGATGTTGGCCTCATAGAATGAATTTGGAAGAGCTCCCTCTTTTTCTATTTCCTGAAATAACTTGAAAAGTATTGGTATTAATTCTTCTTTAAAGGTTTTGTAAAACTCTGCTGTATACCCATCCGGTCCTGGGCTTTTCTTGGTTGGTAGTCTTTTGATGGCTTCTTCAATTTCATCCATTGATATTGGTCTGTTCAAATTGTGTGTATCCTCCTGACTCAGTCTGGGCAAATCATATGACTTAAGAAATTTATCGATGTCTTCACTATCTTCTATTTTATTAGAATATAGGTTTTCAAAATAATTTCTAATTGTCTTCTGTATTTCTGTAGCATCTGTTGTGATATTGCCTTTTTCATCCCGTATGTTAGTAATTTGAGTTCTCTCTCTTCTTCTCTTCGTTAGCATGGCTAAAGGTCTGTCGATCTTATTTATTTTTTCGAAGAACCAACTTTTAGTTTTGTTAATTTTTTCAATAGTTTCTTTTGTTTCAATTTCATTGATTTCTGCTCTGATTTTAAATATTTCTTGCCTTCTGTTACATTTGCTGTTGTTTTGCTCTTCCTTTTCTAGGGCTTTGAGATGAAGTGTGAGCTCATTTATTTGTTGGTTTTTTCTTTTTTTGAGGAATGACCACCAGGCGATGAATTTTCCTCTTAAAACTGCTTTCAGGGCTGGGGATGTGGCTCAAGCGGTAGCGCGCTCGCCTGGCATGTGTGCGGCCCGGGTTCGATCCTCAGCACCACATACCAACAAAGATGTGTCCGCCGAGAACTAAAAAATAAATATTAAAAAAAAAAAGATATTTAAAAAAAAAACTGCTTTCATTGTGTCCCATAGATTCCGATATGTTGTGTCTGTATTTTCATTTATCTCTAAGAATTTTTTGATTTCCTCCTTTATGTCTTCTGTAACCCATTGATCATTCAGTAACATATTGTTCATTTTCCATGTGATGTAGGATTTTTCCTTCCTTCTTTTATCATTGATTTCCAGTTTCATTCCATTATGATCAGATAAAATGCATGGTATTATCTCCACCCCTTTATATTTACTGAGGGTTGCCCTATGGCATAATATATGGTCTATTTTTGAGAAGGATCCATGTGCTGCTGAGAAAAAAAGTATATCCATTTGATGATGGTTGATATATTCTATACATGTCAGTTAAGTCTAGGTTATTGATTGTGCTATTGAGTTCAATAGTTTCTTTATTCAACTTTTGTTTGGAGGATCTTTCCAATGGTGAGAGAGGTGTGTTGAAGTCACCCATAATTATTGTGTTGTGGTCTATTTGATTCTTGAACTTGAGGAGAATTTGTTTTATGAATGTTGCAGCACCATTATTTGGTGCATAAATATTGATAATTGTTATGTCTTGTTGGTGAATGGTTCCTTTTAACAGTATATAATGTCCTTCCTTATCCCTTTTGATTAACTTAGTCTTGAAGTCGATTTTGTTCTATGTGAGGATGGCCACCCCTGCTTGCTTATGTGGACCGTGTGCATGGTATATTTTTTCCCATCCTTTCACCTTCAGCCTGTGTATGTCTTTTCCAATCAGATGTGTCTCCTGGAGGCAGCATATTGTTGGATTTGTTATTTTAATCCATGATACCAGCCTATGTCGCTTTATTGGAGAGTTTAAGCCGTTAACATTCAGAGTTACTATTGATATATGGTTTGTACTTCCATCCATGTTTGATTGTTTATCCTTTTTTTAAAAAATTTAGTTTGTTTCTCCATGATTATCTTTCCCCTCACCCTCTGTCTTTACTGAGGCACTTCCCACTGATGGTTTTGGTTATTTCATTTCTTCCTCGTGTAGTGTTTTGCTCAAAATGCTTTGCAATGCTGGTTCTCTGGCTGCAAATTCTTTTAACTTGTTTATCATGAAAGATTTTTATTTCATTGTCATACCTAAAGCTTAATTTTGCTGGATACAGAATTCTTGGTTGGCATCCATTGTCTTTCAGTGTTTGAAATACATTGTTCCATGACCTTCTTGCTTTCAGTGTCTGTGATGAAAAACCCGTTGTTAACCTTATTGGTTTACCCCTGAATGTAATCTGTCTCCTTTCTCTTGTAGCTTTTAATATTTTCTCTTTGTTCTGTATATTGGATATCTTCATAACAATGTGTCTTGGCGTTGGTCTACTGTGATTTTGTGTGCTCGGTGTCCTATATGCATCTTCAATTTGTATATCTGTTTCCTTTTTTATTTCTGGAAAGTTTTCTGTAATTATTTCATTCAGCAGGTTACTCATCCCTTGGTTTGAATCTCTGTACCTTCTTCTATCCCAATGACTCGTAAGTTTGGTTTTTATATGTTATCCCATAACTCTTGGATGTTTTTCTCTTGATTTTTTACCAGCCTTTCTGAGTTGGCTAGACTCTTTTCAAGATGATATATTTTGTCTTCATTATCTGACGTTCTGGCTTCTACTTGCTCCACTCTGTTAGTGATACTCTCAATTGAGTTTTTAATTTGGTTTATCGTTTCCTTCATTTCTAGAATTATTGTTTGATTATTTTTTATAATCTCTATCTCCTGATAAAGATGCTTAACTTCTTCTTTTATCTGTTTATGTAATTCATTCTCAATGTGTTCTTTCGCTGCTTGAATTTGCTGTCTTGTATCCTCTTTAAGGTTCCATTCCATCTGTCTAAGGTGTTCCTTGAGTTCTTTATATGACCATTTTTCTGATGACTCTAGGTCCTCCTGAATATTTAGGCTGTCCTGCATTGTTTGTACTCCTTTTCTTCCTTGCTTTTTAAAGCTGCTCATGTTACTTCTTGTTCTGTGTGACTGCTGAGTTACTGTTTACTCCTATAAATTTATTTGATGCTTGGGAGGAAAGGTATTAGAAGGGAGGGGAAGAAGTCACTAAAGAGAATGAGAGTAAGCAGATAGAATTCAAGGAAGGGGGGATAAGAGAAATGAAAAGACAATAGAAGAAAAAAATAGGAAATAAAAAAAGAAAAAACATTAAAAAAAATAATAAAAAAAATTAAAATTAAAATTAGAAGAAAAAAAATTAAAAATATTGTAAAAAAAATTAAAAAAACAAGAAAGAAAAATGAAAATGAAAGAAAAACCGAAATCAAAAAAAAAAAAGAGAAAAGAAAAAAAAACTAATAAATGCAGTCTTAGAGTTTGATTAACTTCTCTTCCAGTAGGTGGCGCTGTGCCCACCAGGTCAAGTTTCTCCTGTCAATACGCGGGAACCAATCACTGTGCAGCAGCTCCTCCCAGACTGGGCCAGTCTCCAATCCTGAGTGTCTAGGGCCTCCTCTTGTGTCTAGTCACTTCCCACTTTTCCTCTAGCCAGGCCCCTCTCACGGGTGCCGCTCATCACAATACTGGCTACACACCAGGTCTGCTGCTCCCGGGAGCCCTGTTTTCATGAACGACTGGGCACACTCTTCCAGTTTGCCATTCCCTCAGACCCTAAGTTTGTAGAGCTTGGGGCTGAGAATCCTCAGCGAATTTTACTTGCCCTCCGGTAGCCACTCCCCCGGTAGCTGGTGCAAGAGACCTCAGCAGTCAGCCTTGGTGGGAGCGGTAGTTCCGCGCGGCGGGTCCCGCGCCACCTCTGATTCCCTCGGGCTGGTTGTCGCACTCACGGGAGAGCTGGGAGGGGCCCTTACGGGAGAGCTGAGAGGGGCCCTTAAGATTTCCCCGATGTGTGGAGAGGGAAGGCTAGGGGATTACACACCTGTATCCGCAGGTTTCAATGAAGTTATCTCCTCCGCCGCAGTCTGATGACCTTGGTTTTTATTTAGAGAAAGGAACTCAATAAGTGGCCAAGGCTGGCTTCATACCTGTGATCCTCTTGTGTTAGCCTCCCAAGTACCTGGGACCATAGGTACAACTCATACCTGGCTATGAGTTGTTAGTAACCATAAAAATTAAATGTTTCCATTCTAATTCAAGAATATGGGAGCAAAAAACAGACAAACAAACAAACAAACAAAAAGCAACCTCAAGTATTCTAGATTGCTTTCATATAACATAAATAACAAATGTGTTAATTATAATTATTAATAAAGAAAAGTGTCTAATTCAAGTAGTTCAATTGAAAAAGAGCAAAAATACTTGAAAATATTCTCTCAAATTTGGTAATCTAAGTTCTTTAATGAAAGCCTTTTTAAAATAGCAAAAGAAAAAAAGCCTAGTTTGTATCTTTGCTGTTATTTGGATATAATATTTGTATTTACAATTAGTGGGAGAAGGGAGATTTAAAAAAAAAAAAAACAGCTGATTTCTTCTTCATGCCTCCCAGCCCAACAGCATGGGGTATCCTTGCTTCCCAAAGAAAATTGGACTGAATATAATACATTTAAAAATCTGTGAAAGAGGTTTGCTTATTGCTTATGAATTTTATTTTTATTTCACCAATCCTATTTTCAGAATTCCCCAACAAGGTTTTTTCTTCTTTAATTATGTAAGCAAATTCATTCCATTTCTATATTTTTCCAGTGCTAAAAGTTAATGATAAATATGTATATGGGTCACTGACTTAGAAAGCAAACAGAATTACTGTTTCAACTCTTAAGACTATTCAAAGGAGCAAATGGATTAGAAAGTTGAAGCAGTTTGATTGGCAAAAAAATCATAATAAATTTGTAAGAAACTCTTCCATGAATTTTGTACAATACATCACCATACTGTACCATACATCCTAAAATAAATATGAAGCTCCTAGTGGCTGATATCCTGAATGTTTCACATGAGAATAATTTATGAGCTAGTAATTCCAGAAAACAATTTTCATAACTAGGTATGATGAATTTTTTTCAAATTTGTTTCTAAACTGCTTGCATTTTTACTTTCAAACACAATAATATAAGCTTACAAGGGAAGGAAAAGAAAACAGTAGATGTGGAATTAAATGTTTTAGAGAAATAAGAAATGCTGAGAATAACAGGAAGCAAACATAAAACTGAGAGGATCAAGGAAACAAAATGAATATAAAGTAGATGGTAAAAGATGCCTAAGTTAAAAAATAAAGAAGTTTTCCTTGTATTCATGATGCGAAGAAAATATACTACTTTAGCAGCTTAGTTTCTTTAAAACAAATCATCTTGACCTCTTTTGTTATATTTTTCCAATATATGAAATAGAGTACTATTTTAAAAGAAACATACAAATGTACAAACACATATACATGAGTGCCCATATATGTGTATGTATATGCATATGTTTATGAGAAAATTTTCAGCAAATCGTAAAACTGAAAGACTAGAAAAGTTATCTAATGAAATAGAATGTTGAAATCTATTCTTCTAGGTAAAGATTACTGCACTGCTTTTAGATGCAGGTGAAAATTCAGTAACACCAGATGCTACAATAGATGGTATAGATAATTAAGATTTAATGTACTTCTCTGCTTTAAAAATTAAATAGGAAGGGACTGCAGGGAATTGTTTTCTATTACCAGGAAAATTACATCATGGTCAGAAAAGTGAATTTTCTTGAAAAATTCTGTTTGCTTTAATTTGTTTGAGGGACATTTTTACTTATGAGGAGGCCCTTTCTTCCCTTTCATTTAGAACTTAAAATTTATGTTGTCAATTTTACAGCTTTAAGAATAAGAAGTTTTGGACAAACCAGATGTCAAGACCATTTAGGAAATCTATGTTTAATGGAATAAAAAGAAGAACTGCTGGAGCTTGGCACCCATTTTATTACTGTCTGATTTAGCAGCTTCAAACAGAGATGGAAAGTTTTATCATGAACCTTTTAACTACCAAATTCACAAAACAAACAGAAGGTTTACCATGGGAGGTAGAGAATGATCAGAGTATATCCTGTAGTTACTCTTCCAGTAAAACAGCATGTGTTGTCTAAAATTGCTATGGGAACCTGGGAGCTCATCAGAAAAATGAGTTCTATTTGAATGTCTTTTTAAATATCAGATACCATGAGCTCCACAGTAAATAAAAGCCTTATAGGCAGACAACTTTATAAGTAAGAAAAAATATTAACATTAAAGTAGAGCAAAATTATTTTAAACTCTGAAATTTAATTAAAGTGCTGAATTCTTCTAAAGCAAGTATACAAGCTTCACTGCATGAGTTTTTTTGTTTGCATAATACTAATGATTTTAACATATTCTATAAATTCAAATCAATATACAGAAAGTCAAATTTGTGCTCTAGCTCCTCTTTGACCTATAACATAAAATAGAAAATCATACTATTGCATATTTCCTTCTCAAAAATCTTAGGTGTTCCTCTCAATATTCAACACCAGAAGTAACCAGATCTAAAATAAAAAAATTATTTAAAAATGTACAGAAAAGAAGAGGGGAAACACCCAAATAAATACTAGATTGAAAACAATAATTTAAGCCTTACTGTAATATTTCTATATCTGAATCATTCATATTACCTTTCACAAAAGTAGAATTTAGTGTAATAGAGAATTTGATTAGGAGACAACCTATCTAGGTGCTAGCTACAGTGCTGCCATTATTAGGCTGGGGACTTTGGATAAATCAAACTCTTCTTGGACTTTGCTTTCACCAACTACAACTTCTTACTCTCTTCATTTAATGTTGTAGTACAGTCAGTGTCAGTTTTTGACATTAAAATTATTTCTAAGGAATTGTGGTCTGACACACAAAGTTTGAAAGTCATCATTCCATCTTGACCACAGATACAAAGCTGAAGAAACTGAAAAATCAACAAGTCTTCTTGGATTCATAAGAGAAGTGAGATACAGACAAGTGAATACAGAGAATCACAACTTACCAGATGAGAAAACCATAAATGGAAAGCAGTATCAGAAGACTTGAACAATAATTGACTAATCGTTAGAGACTAGTATCGACAACTGGGAAATCAGAAAACTCCAAGGAGATGTATTCATAGAGAGGCCCCTCACTTTTGTCAAGTTTGACCTCCAGGAGCATAATTTGGTTCTCACAATGATACTGAGGAAAAATTCACTTATGTTTCTGGCAAGGGAAGGGGAAAAGAAATCATTTTGAAATACACCAGATCACTCTGCTGTTCTTAACAAAGTCTACCCATAAGAGAAACTGGAGTTTCATCTGAACCTGACAGACTTCCAAGGAGGAAACTAACTAACTTTAGCAGGTGTTATCCTTCCAGGTGGGAGAAAGAAAATGCCCGACTCCAACCCACTCCACCCATTGTCTAAGTGAATACAGGAGGGTGGGGGAAGAAGACAAACAACTACAACCACAAGAATAACAAACAAACCTGAAAAACATTTGTGAAGTTCAAAGTCAGAGGCACATGCTTGCTAAAAGACTGACACCTAATGAAGGTGTCACTTCCCCTTCCCCACACCTTACCAATACAGTTCTACAGGTCTAGTTAGAGTAGTTCCTTTTATTTAGTACAGTATGTTCAGCCAAACCAGAGAAATGAAAAGTTGTGCTTCATTTGTGTACAATGAAGCAAAATGCATTCTGCTGTCATATATAACTAATTAGACAAATTTTTTAAAGTTAAGGCTCTAATAGGTAAAGAAGACAGTAAGAACAAATGGAAAGTATAGGCAAAGAGATGGAAATTCTAAGAGCTAAAAAAGAAAAGCTAGATGTCAAAAGCACATTACAGAATCAATGCCTTTGATAGGCTTATTAGTAAAGTGGATAAAACTGAGGAAAGAATCTTTGAGCTGGAAAACACCTTAATGGAAAACTACAAAACTGAAAAGCTAAGAGTAAAAAGACTGAAAATACACAAAACAGTTTCAAAAATCTGTGAGACAACTACAAAATTATAACACATGATGAAATTTCAAAACGGGGAAAAGGAAGAAAAATATTTGAACCAGTAATGAGAGAGTTTTCTCAAATTAATATCACATATCAAATTACAGATCTAGGAAGCTCAGATAACACCAAGCAGAAAAAATTGAAAACAAATAAACAAACAACTACATGTATGAATATCATATTAAAACTAAAAAAAAATTAAGAAATAAAGACAAAATCCTGAAAGAAGCCATACAGGGAAAAAACAACATAGAGAGCAGCAAATATAATAATCATATGCAACCTGTATCAAAAACAAGGGATCGATCCAGCAGGCAGATAATCAGTAAGGACATGGTTTAACTCAACAGCACCATTACTCAATAAGATACAATTAACATCCATAGACTAACATCCAACAACAGCAAAATACCCATTCTTCTCAAGCTCATAAGGAACATTCTCTAACCTAGACCACATTCTGGACATAAAAAAAAATTAAGAAATTCATAAGTATAGGAATCATATAAAAGCTATTCCTAAGCCATAAAGAAATTGAACTAAACATAATTAAGAGCAACATAGCTGGAAAATTCCAAAATGCTTGGAGATTAAACAACCCCATTATAAATGACACATGAATGGGTCAAAAAGAAATCAAGAGAGAAAAATATTTTGAACTAAATAAAAATAAAAATACAACTTATTAAAATTTGTGGGATGCAGCAAAAGTAGTGTTTAGAAAGAAAATTATATATCAGAGGGAATTCATATGTAAGAAAAAAGATCTAAAATTAATAATCCTAAAATTCCAACTTAAGAGCCTACAAAAGAACAAATTACGTATGAGGTAAGAGAATCAAAAAGAAAAAAGAAACGAAAAAAATAGCACAGAAATCAATGAAATTGAAACCTCACTCTCCTTCCCCCACACACTCAAATAATACTTATGGGTGCTGATGGATATGTTAATTTGATTGTGCTAGTGAGTACATAATGTAAAAGTATATCAAATGGTATATCTTGAATTTATACTATTTTTATTTCTCAAGTGATGTAAAATAAATAAAATCAATAAAATCAAAGCCATGTAAATAAGAAAAAGGAAAAATACAAATTACTAGTACTAGTAATAAAAAAGGTGACATCACTATGGATCCCATAGATATCGAAAGGATAAAAAAAAAGTGTATTATAGCTGGGCATGATGGTGTGCACCTGTAATCCTGGTGGCTTAGGAGCCTGAGGCAGGAGGATCGGAAGTTCAAAGCCAGCCTCAGAAAAAGCAAGGCGCTATAAGCAAGTCAGTGAGAACTTATCACTAAATAAAATACAAAATAGGGCTGGGGATGTGGCACAGTGGCCGAGTGCCCTTGAGTCAATTCCTGGTACAAATATATATAATAAAAATATAATAAAACTCTTTGTACAAAAATTTGATAACATAGATGAAATGGACTAATTCCTTGAAAGACAGAATATGCCAAAACTCACACAAAAAGAAATGGATAATATGAATAAAGGTTAACTGATTAATTCTATCAAATACTTAAGGAATAAATTCTACCAATCCTGTACAACTTCTTTCAGAAAGTAGAAACAGAAAAGGTACTTCCTAACTCACTAGATAAACTCATAATGTAGAAAACATAAAATAGGCAAAAAACCCCAACTATAACAACAAAAATCATGCAGCTAAGAAGTGATTATAGGAAGATTTCCTGATACAAGGTTAATATACAAAATCAATCATTTTTCTATATACCAGCAAAACAAAGTAGAATTTGAAATTAAAAACATAATACCACTTAGATAAGCACCCCAAAATATGAAAAACTTAGGCATACATCCAACAAGATATATACACACCACATATGCAGTAATGGTCTTATAAGTTCTAATGAAGCTGAGAAAATCCTATCAATAACCTACTGATATAGCTGGTGTAATGTCATAGAGTAATACATTACTCACATGTTTGTGGTATTCTCAGTCTTATGAATATATAGCACATATCACTACACATGGTACATAATAACAACTTGATAATGATAATAAACAACTATTACTGGTTTATATATTATTTGCTGTGCTTTACTTTTTAGAGTATGTTCCTTCTACTTACCAAACAAAAAAAATTTACTATAAAAACGTATGCCATGTTACTCTGGCAATAGCCTCATATACCTTGTGTTTACTATATCTCACAATTGCATTGAGAGGCCTTGTCTCAGTTCATGTAAAGATACCCAACAGCATTCACACAATGACAAAATCAGCCAACAACGCATTTTTCTAAATATATCTCCATCATTAAGCAATGTATGACTGTAGATCAATAGAACAGAATAGAAAGCACCAAAATAGAACCACATAAAGATAGTCAACTTATCTTAGACAAAGGAACAAAGGCAATGCAATGGAGAAAAAAGATAGTCTCTTGAATGAATTAGCAAATAAATCTTGATAGACCTTACATTCTTCACAAATTAACTCAAAATGGATCTTAGTCCTAAATGTACAATACAAAATTATAAAACTCCTGGGAGAACATATACTAACTGGTCACGGCAAAGACTTTTCAGATGTAAAATCAAAGTCTATTAATCCATGAAAGAAAGAAGTTATGAGATGGGCTTCACAAAATTTAAACTTTCTGTGCTGTAACAAACACTACTGAGGAAATGAAAAAAGAAAATCAACCAACCATGTCTTAAAATGAACCAAGAACTTAACAGATACTTCGCCAAAAAGGACACACAGATGGCAAATACATGAAAAGATGCTCCATCTCATATTTAACAGGCAAATGCAATTTAATTCAGTAAGAAATCACTACACATTTATTAGAATGGCCAAAATTCAGGATTTTGACTACACCAAATGCTGGTGAGGATGTAGAACAACAGGAATTCTCATTCATTTTAAGTGGGAATGCAAAATGATACAGCAATTTTGGGAGACTGGCAGTTTCTTACAAAACTTAATAGACTACTACCAAATGATGCAGCAGTGAAGCTCCTTGGTATTTACCCAAAGGAAATGACAACTCATGTCCACCCAGAACATCTGCACATGGAAGATTATAGCAGCTTAATTCATAATTGCCAAAACTTTGAAACCCTCAAGATGTCTTTTCAAAGGTAAAAGAATAAACTGTGACACATTTAGACAATAGATTATTATTCAGTGGACATATTTAAAAGACACACAGGAACACTAAATGCACACTAACAAGTGAAAAAAACCAAAATGAAAAGACTACATGCTGTATGACATTTTGAAAAAGGCAAAACAAGCATAAAGAAGATTTTTAGGACAGCAGAAATACTCTGTATGATACTACAAACATGGATATATATCATTACAAACATTTGTCTAAAATCATAAAAGGTACAACATCAAATATGAACCCTAATATGAATTATGATCTTGGGTGATGATATATTATGGAGAGTCATCTATTGTGACCAATAACATGTTGGTGGAGAATGCTGACAAAAGCTGATTATCCCTTATTTGAAATGCTTGTGACCAGAAGTACTTCAGACTTTGGATGTTTTTCAGATTGGGGAATATTTGCATATGTGTAATGTGATACCTTAGAATGACACCCAAGTCTGAACATGAAACGCATTTACGTCTTATGTATATCTTTTAACACATAGCCTGAAGGTAATTTTAGACAATGTTTTTAAAATACCTGCATTGACTGTGACCTATCACATGAGGTTGGGTGTGGAATTTTCTACTGCGGCACCATGTTGGCACTTAATAAATTTTCAGACTTTGAAGCATTGTGGGTTTTGGGAAGCAGGGATATTCAACCTGTAATAAGAGAAGGGAATATATGGGAAATCTCTATACCTTTCTCATCATTTTGCTGTGAATTCCAACACTACTCTAGAAAAGTCTGTTAAATACACACACACACACACACACACACACACACACACACACACACAGAGCATGGTCATCCCAAGTTAAAAAATAATTTCCACAGAGACAATTATTTCAATATAGCATTAGGAATTCTTAGTATCAAAGTCAAGAGAGTGGCTTCTGAAGGTGAATATCTACTAAAAGCATGCATTTCCAATATACTACAAAGGGAAAACCAAAACATAGTAAAAAATTAAACTGTTCCTTCCAGGTTTTTCCCTCAAGCTGTGTCTAATATTAAAATTTTTCTCCTCAAGGATAGTAGTGGACATTGCTGAGTATATAAGGCTATACACTGAGGTTTTAAAGAAACTAATCAAGACGATGTAAGATGTGTGTCTATGTAATAAAAAACATTCTCAGAATTATTATTATTATTATTATTTTTATTTTTTAGTTCTCGCGGACACAACATCTTTGTTGGTATGTGGTGCTGAGGATCGAACCCGGGCCGCACGCATGCCAGGCGAGCGCGCTACCGCTTGAGCCACATCCCCAGCCCCATTCTCAGAATTATTGAGACTGAGTGTGTTTAAGAGCGAGAGAGAGATGAGGGAGGACGGTAGGAAGGAGAGAAGAAATACTCTTTACATCTTTGATTGTCAAGCCTCCCGGGTAATAACCACAAGGAATACATCCATAATTCTGGGTTGTACAAACTTATAAATCAGGGCTTAGTATTTCATTTCACCTCTCCTACTGACACATATATAACCTAGGCAACTCATGTAATCTCCCTGTGCTTCTGTATCTTTAAACTAGAGTCAACTCAAAGGGTAACTGGCTATTTCCATGGGGAACCACACAGAAATTAGCTCTTTATTGTTCTTTTAGGAAAGGAAGAAAAAGTAGAAGAATTCTTTCATAAATTTTCTACATATAATTCTCACTGGTAAGAAATATTTTAAAATGTACTGTGCCTAGCTTGTGGAAGGCCCTGGTTCTATCCCCAGTACCAAAAATAAACAAACAAATAAAAATTTACTGTAATTTCATGTACTATTTTCACGAAATACATGACATTTTGGAAAGTAAAAAACATTGTCTTAGGTGATAACTTCTTATTAAAACTTCCAAGTGTACTACCATCAAATGAACAGAGTATGAATGAGATGAATTTATGGTCTCTTCCAAAACTGAAGTTTCTATGACTATAAACTAGAATATGCAAGCTTTGTGAAAGACAACCACTTATTTAAAAAGTGCCCAAAGTATTTACTACATAAAATGTTGAAAACTATATTTATTTGACAGAAAGACTATGCTTTCTCCATCATACACTTCTGATATAAATTACTGACTATCTATAAAAGGAAAATATATATCAGACTATTTTTATGTAAACACAAATTGAAACAGAGGAATACTGGTATATCAAAAACTTCTAAGCTTTATTTGGTAAATCATCTGTCATATTAAACAAATATCCATTAATTTTTAGGCTTTATTCAGTATCTTGACAAATCTGAAAACTACTAATATGGATCCTTATAAATGAAGATAAAAAGCCATCATTTAAAATATAGTATAGTAACTGCTTTTCCAAACATATGATTGTGACATGCCATTCATACACACATTTTTAGCATTTGAGACTAACAGCATGAAAAATATTTGAATATAAACATGCACTGTCTATAGACATAAACCGTATTTTTCCTTAAAAGTAAATACAATATCAACTCCATAACTATGACTCTCTTCAATATCATCTGGTAATCTGATAATAATAATCAAAGCAGGAAAAGATTTGGCTATAGAATTTTTATAGTAGAAAGTCATCATTATAATTCTGTTTGTCTAAGATTATTCATCCATTTTTTTTCTTTTGAGGTATTAGGGGCTTAATCTAGAGGCACTGTACCACTGAGTTACATCCTCAGTCATTTTTAATTATTATAATACTTATTCCATCCTCTTAACTCTTCCTCAAACCTTGTTTTTCCTAGTTATATACTAGTTTTTTATGTATCTACATTTTTATTGGTGCACTATAATTGATAGTGAGATTTGTTCCTACATATTTGTACAAGCATGTAATAAACAATATAATTTAGTCAATATCATTCCCAAGTATTTTCCCTTTCCCTTCTCTCTTCCTTCCCCCATGTTTCCTTCTTCTACTCTGATGGTTTCCCTTCATTTTTCATGAGATTTCCTCCCACCTGCACCTGTCTTTTCCTTTTTTCTGTCTAGTTTCCACATATGAGAAAAAATGATCTATGGCTTTCTGAGTTTGGCTTATTTCACTCAACATAATACTCAAGAGTTCCACCCATTTTCCTGCAAATGACATAAATTAATTCCTTCTTAATGGCTGAATAAACCTCCATTGCATATTAGACTCCATCATGTATATATACCACAATTATCTTTATCCATTCATCTATTGATAGGCATCTAGGCTGGTTCCATAATTCAGCTGTTGGGAATTGTGCTGCTATAAATACAGGTAGGCATGTATCACTATACTATGATGACTTTAATTCTTTAGGAAAAACATGGAGGAGTGGTAGAGCTGCACCAGACAGTGGATTCAACCCTAGTCTTTTGATAAACCTCCATAATGATTTCCATAGTGATTGTACTAATTTGAAATCCTATCAATAGTATAAATGTGTTCCATTTTCTCCACATCATGTCTAGCATGTATTATTGTTTGTATTCCTATGGTTGCCATTCTATCTGAAGTGAGATGAAATCTCAGTGTAGTTTGGATTCTTGTTTTCCTAATTGCTAAAAATGTTGTACATTTTTTCATATATTGGTTGAGCATTTGTACTTCTTAATCGGTTTTCCATTTATGAATTGGGTTATTTGTTGTTTATTTTTGGTGTTACATTTTTTAAGTTCTTTATATATTCTGGAATTAATCCTCTGTCAGAAAAGTAGCTAGCAAAGATTTTCTCCCATTCTATAAGTTCTCTTTACATTCTTTTCTTTGCTGTGCTAAAACTTTTTAATTTGATACCATTTTATTTATTAATTCTTAGTATTATTTCTGATGTTAGGAATTCTGTTGAAGAAGTCATTGCCTGCACTGATATGTTGCAGAGTTGCCTCTGTTTTCTCCTAGGAGTTGTATAGTTTCAGGTATAATTCCTACGTCTTTGATCCATTTTGAGTTGACTTTCACGCAGAGTGAGAGGGACCTCATCTCATTCTTATACATATAAATAACCAGTTTTCCCACTACTGTTGTTAAAAGGCTGTCCTTTCTTTTATATATATATATATATATATATATATATATATATATATATATATATATGAAATATTTTTTAGTTGTACATGGACACAGTATCTTTATTTTGTTTATTTACTTTTACGTGGTGCTAAGGATTGAACCTAGTGCCTCACACCTGGGAGGAAAGCGCTCTAACACTGTGCCACATCCCAGCCGCCTCTCCAACATATATTTTTGGCACATTTTCAAAGATCAGCTTTGTCTCTGTGTCTTATATTCTGTACCATTGTCCTATATGTCTGTTTTTATGCCAATATCATGCATATAATTTGAAGTCAGGTATTGGGATGACTCCAGCATTGTTTCTTAAGCCTAAAATTACTTTGACTACTTTGGGTCTTTTATTATTCCATATGAATTTTAGGACTATTTTTTCTAGTTCTGTGAAAAATGTCATTTGTATTTTGATGGGAATTACATTTAATCTAGTTACATGTATAATGCTTTTGGTAACACGGCTGTTTCAACAATATTAATTATACCTATTCATGAACATGGGAGGTTTTTCTATCTTCTTGCATCTTCTTCAGTTTCTTCCTTCAATGTTTAATAGTTTTCATCATAGAGGTCTTTCATCTCCTTGTTAAGATTTATTCCTAGGTATTTTATTTTGTGTGTGTGTGTAAATGGGATATCTCATCAATTTCTTTCTAAGCAGGTTGATTATTAGTTTATAGAAGATATTGATTTTTGTAGTGTTGAGTTTGATTCCTGACTTTTCATTTCTTATTTTGAAACACAGTCTTGCTAAGTTGCTGAGACTGGCCTCAAATTTGTGATGCTACTGACTTAGCTTCTGAAGTAGCTTCGTGTGCATGCCACCACAGCAAGCTGAATTTATTTTAATTGATAACAAACTGTTCAAAATGGCAAAGCAGTTTTTAAAATAAGAACCAATAAATCAACCTTAAATTTTGTGAATATAAGTATTTTTAAAAATTTTTAAAAATATACATCCACTATATATTATTAATAAAACACAGACAATAACTTACTTGTCCATTCTCTTTGGCTGTGTACATTTATCCTAGCATATCTGTGTGACTTTCATTAAGATCAACTTTCATAACAATAGTCAACTGAACTTCAGGAGAATTCTTTGCCTGCTTACTATAACGATATTTTCTAATACCGAGCCAATCACTCCACCACTCTAAAAACCACAAGTTAAAACAGGACTTTGAAAATGAAATGTAAAACAGATGAATTAAAAAATAAAAAGACTTATAATGCTATTTGTAGCTTGGTTAGTACAAATCAAGTTGCCCCCAGTTCAAGTATACAATCATGATACATTTTATATAGTCAACAGCCTCTGCAAGTACACTCTATTCTTCTAGAATATACTTTAAATCTACCATTTGGCAGGGCCGGTAGGTACCCAGGATTGAACTCAGGGGCACTCAACCACTGAGTCACATCCCCAGCCCTTTTTTGTATTTTATTTAGAGACAGGGTCTTACTGAGTTGCTTAGTGACTCACTTTTAGATGAGGCTGGTTTTGAACTTACAATCCTCCTGCCTCAGCTTCCTGAGCTGCTGGAATTACAGGCATGTATCACCAAGCCTGACTTAATTCTACCATTTCATTGAACAGACTTGACCTTTAATTACTTGACTGTCTGCCTGCCCCTCATAAAAAGAACAACTTTGGAGATAATAAAAAATACATCAAACAGAAACCTATCTCACTGATGAATGACTTATGTTAGAAAAGTATATTTCCTTCAAGCTGACAAAATTTGAAATCCATTTCCCCACAGAAACAATGTTAGGAACAGTAGTAATACTCCCAGACTGGTTAATAAAATTTGATATGAGCCTTAATGCAACTGACCTATAGATCACTTTGAATACTTAATTCTATATAACGGGGGTCACGTGGGAACAAGGGCAATGTTTGTAATTACCATTAGTAGTTGCAGGAAAATTAAATCAGCTATCACTTATCGAACAACAATTATGTACTGGGAACATATATATTTGACTTTATTTAATTTTTATAACCACTATATGAAAATTATTATTTTTATCTTATAGGTTAAAATCAGTCTTTGAAAAATTAATGAAATTGCTTAAGGTTATACAGATGAGAAGTGGTAGAGTCCCAGACTCCCACATGGGACAATATAACTTCCAGTCTATGCTGTCTACCACTTTGCTACCTTGCTAAGCATCAAAATACCTACTGTCCCACCCAGAGCCAAAATTCCTAATCCTTCAATATAAATGATCACAACTGCATATTAGCAGAGACCAGTGTAATGTAATGTACACTGGACATATATATTCAAACCTGCCAGACACTTTATTTTAGTCTTGTTAAAAGGAGGCAATTTAACTCAATTATGGCATAATAGATGGTGAAAGTAAAAAGAACATAAAAAAAGTAAAAACAACAGCTTGCAATGGGAAGGAGATCAGTTCTACTTAAGAGAACATCTACACTTGTCCAACTGCCATCTTTTCTTTTTTAGAAATGTCTTCATTCTATTCAGTGTTATTCTGACGGCCACTGATCTCATGGCCCTCCTTCCTCAAATGCTAGTGGTCATGAGAAACAAGCAGAGTCACTACCTATTATGTACATATGTATTTTTTTCCAGGACATTACTAATTGCCACCAGGAGAAACCATAGTCACCCACACTTATTTGAAATCTAGAATGATAATAATGATACACATCTACATATTTGCAGCTCATGGCCAGAGCCTTGTCAGAGAATAAAGCCAACACAGAGGAAAGTAAGACCTAAATATGGTGGTATACAAACCCTTGGATTCTTCCATGAGAGGCTAGATATTTAACTGTTACTCCATAATAACTACTTGAGCCAGTAAATATCCTATTTTAATTAGGTTAATTTATGTTCAGTGTCAGATGCTAGCACCCCAAAGAATCCTGATTAATATAGGTTTCTTAGAGTTTACTCTTAGAAATCTCTGGAGGTTATGTCTCCTAGGAAGTGCTTTCAGAAGTCCTTTTTTTATTTCAATAATCACACATGTGGTACAAACAAGAAGATAAATTAAAATTGATTTCAATTTCAGATAAGGAGAGATTAGCATAAGGTAAGCAAAGGAATAAAAAAATTAGGTTGGGGCAGCTTGCCCAGTCTGGCTGGGCACAAATAACCGGGAGGTTCAGCCACTTGTAGATTCAAGCAGGAACGAACTTTATTTTCGAACTCACCGAACACTACCCACGCGACCCTCCAGGAATTCTGCGCAAGCTCAACCGAAACTCAACCAACCCACGTGAACTCTCTAGGAACTCTGTGGGAGCTCAACCGGAACTCAATGGGAACTCCACAAGAACTCAAAAATAGCAGGCACCGGAGGCAGCAGGAACTGCCCCTTCTGGCAAAATGCCAGGCACCATGTTGACCTGGCCATGGCTCTCAACATCTCCCCCCTTTTGTTTAATTAAACAACAAGTATGTGGCTTAGGGACCGTGCCTGTCTTAGGTTGTCCAATACTACATATGGTCCTTACCCGTCATCGGATGAGCTGACCTCAAGGCGTCAGCCTCCTGTCTTAGGTTGGTACCATTGCAATTGGATCTTACCCATCATTGACTACTGGCCCAGCATTTATCCACACTTGTGGATAGTGGTTTTTACACAAACACCATAAACAACCTGCTACAAACAGAAAGGGGAGGATACAAAACGCCACGACACCAAGCCAATTGATGGCCCCTTTTAGAAAAATTGTACCTCTGATGACATCATCAGGAAAGATACCACAGCACTACTACAATTCACTGCACCAACAGATAATTCACAATGTATACAAGTGATACATAGTCCAGGCAAGTTCTGCAAGCAGTTCAAAGCAGAGGAATCCATTAATATGTCCTTTTCCTCCCAAAGTAAATCGAATCCTTGATTGAGCATCACTTGTTGAGTTACATTATTCATTGATGCATCAGTTTATACAGTTTGTTGTGATAGCTATCACAGAAGCTATAGTTTGGTTTTATCTTTGTCTTCACCAGCACTGGGATGAAGATAGGAATTCTGGCAGTGATGGCTAAAAAAAAATTATGTAACATTCCAGCAGGCACTAAAAAAAAAGCAATTTTCTAAACAATTTAGTATCCTGAATATAATTAGATATAATGAAAAGGAAAGGTGAAAGTAAACAGATCTGTTAACCTCCTTTTTTGTTCACATTTTAAAACAATCCTCAACAGCTGTTTACCCAATTTAAATTAAAACATTTAAATCACGTGAATAATAAAAAAAAATTTGGATCCATTTTTTAATGAGCACTCCTCATATATGATATATGGATATACGCACATACAGACATGCAACACAAAACACAAGTGTGCACACATAACACAATACATACAACACATAACATAATAGTAAAGGCCTTGTAGCTTTTCACAGGTGAAATCTCCATTGCAATGTTTAAAAACTCCACAGTCAAAAAATATAACTGATCAGAAAAACATTAACCTAGGTGTTTATGAGCTCAAAAAACAAAACAAAACTTCATGATGTGGGAAAGGACAATAATAAAATAGATATTGAAAAAAGCATCCTGATTACCACCTGGGTTTGACTCTTCTTTTGACATCCCATCCTTTTTCCTGTAACTTGCATATGGGTCTGAAGGTATTCCCACAAGCAAGCCCCAAGGTTTCTTACATTTGAAATAGGCCTTAATGGTGTTCATTATTCACTAGCCTCCTGGTGTGGGAGAACCACTGTCGCAGATTTAAGGATAGCCAAACTGGAGTTCTGGATATCAGCTGTTATGGATTTGAGCCAAATCATCTTCTTTTTGGTCTGTAGAAATCGCTTTAGTTAGTCTCTCTGGAATCCAAATTGACTGCTGTTCTCCCCTCAGGCGTTCCCCCACACGGGCCACCATATGCCGCAGTCTGGCTGGGCACAAATAACCTGGAGGTCGAGCCACTTGTAGATTCAAGCAGGAATGAACTTTATTTTCAAACTCACTGAACGCCACCCACGCGACTCTCCAGGAAGTCTGTGCAAACTCAACCAGAACTCAACCAACCACGTGAACTCTCTAGGAATTCCGCGAGAGCTCAACCAGAACTCAACGAACCCATGCGAACTCTCTAGGAACTCCATGAGAGCTCAACCAGAACTCAACAGGAACTCTGTGAGAACTTTTAAAAGTAGCGGGCACGGGAGGCAGCAGGAACCATCCCTTCTGGCAAAATGCCAGGCACCATCTTGACCTGGCTGTGGATCTCAACACAGTTAATGACAATAATGATAAATATATTTCCTTATTTAAAATATCCATAAGCAAAAATTGGAAATTAGCTTGATTTTCATCCTTAAATTCATGTTTTCACCCATGATTTTTGACAGAAAACCTCAATGTAGCAATGTCAAAGCCATTACGTTTATAATAAGAGAAAAATGGAGGATAAAATGTAAGACAGTGCTTATTCCAAAACAAAGATATACTTTCCAAATGTTTGACTTTATAAAACACATAAATTACATGAACTAAAAGATTTTTTTTTTCATTTCCCATCTTGTATTCCACAGACTTGAATAAGATAGAACATAAAAATTTAGCTAATTCATGTCTTACAAGACTTCAGGTTTGAGTTTTCATTCTTCCCTTTCTCAATTCATACTTCACCTTCAAATATTAGTTAATTTTTATTATTAATATTTCAGGTACAGAAGTTATATATAACTAACATGTAAGTAAAAGGTAGTACTAAAAATGTGGTATTAAAATATTAGGATCCCTACTCAAATGATTTAGGAATGACATTCCAAGGACATAGGACTCTTGATTGCCAGTAGCAGAAAATAATAAACCAAACTAGAATGAGCAAAAAGGCAATATATTGGGCTACAGTTCTGAAAGTGTAGGAGCAGGAATAGCTTCAGAAATAGCTAGTCTTGGGGCTGGGGTTGTAGCTCAGTGGTAGAGCACTTGCCTAGACTGTGTGAGGCACTGGATTCAATTTTCAGCACTACATATAAATAAATAAATTAATTAATTTTTAAAAATAATGGTACATTAACAGCTAAAAATATGTTAAAGAAAAGAAATAACTAGACTTAGGCCTCAAAATATATTATGATAACTTTGTTTCGCTCCCTCCACCCTCTCAGTTCTACTTTCTAATATGTTGCATTTCTTCTTAGACTCCATGTGATACCTGAAACTTTGCTGCCTGAAGTCACTACACCTGAATTTAAAAGTATCCTAACATACACTCATTGGATCTGAACTAACTACCATGACAAAGTTACGGGAGCAAAATAGGAGACAAATCACTGCAGTAGAGAAGAAAATTGAGGAAGAGGGAGGAGGAAGAAGAAAAGAACAGTGGAATGATCTGACCTAAATTTTCTATGTATATGTATGAATATACCCACAGTGAATCTGACCTTTATGTATATTTACAAACAATAAAAAAGTAACTATAAGTAAATAGGAGAAAGATCATAAGAGGGAAAGGAATGAGGGAGGGGGAAGGGAGGGGGAAGGTGAAGTACTGGAGACTGAATTAGAGCAAATTATGTTCCATGCTTTTATAATTACATCAAAATAAATTCTAATATTATATACAACTAAAAAGAACAAAGAAAAAGAAAAAGAGAGATGGAGGGTACTGATTGTTTAGGTATAGCTTACATACACCACATCTGAGCTGGTGGGTATGGTCTTACTCTAAGTGCAAAAAGGATACATTCTTCAAAGGAACATCAAGGAATTTTCTTCAGAGGATCAGAATGAATGCCAATATACATTACCTCTATCGTAATGAAGATAATATGAACAAACAGTAATATATAGAAAAAGTGCTTTAAGTTTTATTCTGCTGAAAAATATGAACAATTTTTTGAAAAACAATATTTTTCATTAGATTCTCACTATTGTTTTCTTCTGATACAATGACTTACACAACAGAAAATTTTATTTTCTTCCTTTCAAATTCCTTTTACAGCATTAAATGAAATTCAAGGTTTTGACGGCTATGGCTATCAAAAAAATAGGCTATTGTTCCACATAGCTAGAGATTAAGACCAATTTTTCACAAGAATAATCATAGTAATCAGAGTTCTAGGTCTCAAAAAGTGAAAGCAACTTCTAGTTAACTTAAGCAGAAAAAAACTCAGCTCACAAAAATGATAAAGCTGATATAACACACTTGAAAAATACACTGAAACTAAAGAAGGGTAGAAAGTAAAAAATGGATTCAAAATCATGCTTCAAAAAGAAAGACATTCAGCTTAGGAAGCCTCTGCTAGAATGCATTACTGCCACCATTGCTTGCACCATCAGTACATTCACTGGTATGAGATACTAGATGCTTCTACAGCTGCTAGAGGATTGAATTCTAAACCATTCTATGTTTCTCTGGGTCACTTTTTTCATAAATGCAGTCTCAATGCAGAAAGATTTCCAATTGATTGATGTCAAGTCATGTACCCAAAACTCCAAGTGTAACAAAAGTTATGAGAGATACTATCTGCCATATCTTGTATTCCATACTGGAAGATGAACCCTCAACTACTTAGAATAAACTCTAAAATATAATAAATATAATTTATTATTCTGATTAAACATGGTTTAACTAATTATATAGCTAATATTTTCACAAAACACCACCTTCATTAATAATAGACACAAGAAAGATGAATATCACACAATTATTTGTAGAACACAGGCAAAATTAAGCCTTTTGGCTCTTATTTCTAATTAAGCAGAAATAATTCCTTAAATATAAATCCCATGCCCCCCTCCCCATTAAATTTATCCTGTAGAACATAGTTTAAGTCAAGTGGGCTTAATAAGAAAAATATATATATACCTGAGAGGAAATTCCAGTTAAAGTATGACCCTATAAGGTAGATCATATACAAGTTACTTCCCCTCTACTATAAATCATAATTATTCAAGTAAACTCAGGCACTTCTTCTGCAAAGTAGATACCAGCATTCATTTACGTTGCCTTCTAGTACAGCTATTGGAAACTAATGAAGTCAAATTTCTGTTGTAACTGATGTGTTAGATCACCCCTAAAAATTCCTGTCTCTGGGGCTGGGGATGTGGCTCAAGCGGTAGCGCGCTCGCCTGGCATGCGTGCGGCCCGGGTTCGATCCTCAGCACCACATACCAACAAAGATGTTGTGTCCGCCGATAACCAAAAAATAAAAAATATTAAAAAATTCTCTCTCTCTCTCTCTCTCTCTCTCTCTCTCTCTCTCTCTCTCTCTCTCTCTCTCCCCCCACACACACACTCTATCTTAAAAAAAAAAAATTCCTGTCTGGGCTATGGATCTATATACTTGGAAGGAAAAATGTGTCACTCAGTTCCTATATTACCACACTATTCTGTGATTGTAGGGTCAAGTACATTATTAATATTCTCTTAGAATAATACACAAGACACAGAACTGTAATTTAAAGAAAACAAAGTGTAACACATAAAGGAAGTATCTAAGAGGAAAATTTTGCTTATAACACAAGCATACAGCTGTTTTAATTAAAATGCAAGTACTTGAACAAGCAATTTTATTTATAAAAATACTTTGTTAAAAAGGACAGAATTTAATTACTACAATATGGTTTCTTAACTCAGCTAAATGCAAACTGAATTAATTTCCATATTTTTTTCTTGTGTGTTTTAATTAGAACATGTTAGGACTATATTTACATGTAACTGTTCATAGGTGAAGTAATTAAGAGACTATTTAATATACTTGGTAGTAATAGCCCAAATTCTGTCACTCCTCTTTGTCACAACCATACGTAGATAATCTTCTGGGGATTTACATCAATAGAGTAGCTGTGCAAGTAAGTAGCTGTGCTTTTAACTATCAAATAGCTTCTAATTATAAAGGTTTTATAATATTTATTAGAGTACTACAAGCTGAGAAGGGTCAAATATATTCAAGTAAAAAATAAAAATGGAATTTCTTGGGTTTCCTTTGAATATATGTATTTCCATATTGTTTTTCCCTTATATTAATTTGTTGTATATGACAACAGAATGTAATACAATTCATATTACACATATAGAGCACAATTTGTCATCCCTGGTTGTACACAAAGTAGAGTCACATGCTTCATGTCTTTATATATGTACTTAGGGCAATAATGATGATCTCATTCCACCATCTTTCCTACCCCTATGTCCCCTCCATTCTCTTTCCCCCTTTGCCCTATCTAGAGTTCATTTAATCCTCCCATCCCCCCTTCTGCCCACAGCATATTATGGATCAGTATCCTTAAAACAGAGAAATCATTCGGCATTTGTTTTTTTGGGATTGGCTAATTTCATTTAGCATTATACTCTCCAGCTCCACCCATTTACCTGCAAATGCCATGATTTTATTCTCTTTTATTGCTGAATAAAATTTCATCATGTATATATGCCACATTTTCTTTATCCATTCATCTACATCTAGGTTAGTTCCACAAATTAGCCACTGTGAATTGTGCTGCTATAAATATTGATGTGACTGTGTCCCTATAGTATGTAGTTTTTAAGTCATTTGGGTATAAATCAAGGAGTGGGAAAGCTGAGTCAAATGGTGATTCCACTCCCAGTTTTCCAAGGAATATCTATACTGCTTTCCATAGTAACCACCAATTTGCAGTCCCACCAGCCAATGTATGAGTGTGCCTTTTTCCCCACATACTTGCCAACACTTGCTGTTGTTTGTATTCTTAATAGCTGCCATTCTGGCTGGAGTGAGATGAAATCTTAGAGTAGTTTTGATTTGCATTTCTCTAATTGCTAGAAATGTTGAATATTTTTTCATATATTTGTTGATTGATTTGTTGATTGATTAAATATCATTTTCTGAGAAGTGTCTGTTCAGCCCTTGGCCCATTCATTGATTGTGCTATTTGTTTGTTTGTTTTTTGCTGTTAAGACTTTTGAGTTCTTTATATATCTAGAGATCAGTGCTCTATCTGATGTGTGTGTGTGTGTGTGTGTGTGTGTGGTAAGAATTTGCTCCCATTGGGTAGGCTCTCTATTTACTTCACTAATTGTTTCTTTTGCTGAGAAGAAGCTTTTTAGTCTAAATCTATCCCATTTATTGATTCTTGATATTAATTCTTGCGCTGTAAGAGTCTTATTATGGAACTTGGGGCCGAATCTCTGAATCTGACATGATGGAGATTTGGGCCTACTTTTTCTTCAAATAGACACAGTGTATATGGTTTAATTCCCAGGTTCTTGGATCCACTTTCAGTTGAATTATGTGCATGATGAGAAATAGAGGTTTAATTTCATTTTGTTGCATATGGATTTCCAATTTTCCCAGCACCATTTGTTGAAGAGCCTATCATTTTCCAATGTATGTGTTTGGTGCCTTTGTCAAATACAAGATAATTGCAATTATGTGGGTTAGTCTCTGTGTCCTCTATTCTGTACCTTTGGTTTATAAGTCTATGTTGGTACCAATACCATGCTGTTTTTGTTATTATTGCTCTGTAGTATAGTTTAAGGTCTGGTATGGTGATGCCACCTGCTTCACTCTTCTTGCTAAGGATTGCCTTTGCTATTCTGGGTCTCTTATTTTTACAGATGAATTTCATGATTGTTTTTTCTATTTCTATGAGAAATGTCATTGGGATTTTGATTGAAATTGTATTAAATCTGTATAGTGCCTTTGGTAGTATGGTCATTTTAGCAATATTAACTCTGCTTTAACAAGAACAAGGGAGATCTTTTCATCTTCTAAGGTCTTCTTTAATTTCTTTCTTTAGCATTCTGTAGTTTTCATTGTAGAGGTCTTTCACCTCTTTCAGTAAATTGATTCCCAAGGGATTTTTTTAAGCTATTGTATCCCGATACTTTGCTGAATTCATTTACTAGTTCTAAAAGTTTTCTGGTGGAATTTTTTGGGTCTTCTAGGTATGGAATCATATTGTCAGCAAATTTTAGTTCTTCTTTTCCTATGTGTATTCCTTTAATTTTGTTATCTATCTAATTACTCTGGCAGGTTTTTAAAGAACTATGTTAAATAGAAGTGTTGAAAGAGGGAATTCCTTTCTTGTTCCAGTTTTTAGAGGGAATGCTTTCAATTTTTCTCCATTTAGAATGATATTGGTCTGGGGCTTAGCAGAGGTAGTTTTTACAATGTTGACATATGTTCCTGTTATCCCTAGGTTTTTTTTCGTGTTTTGAACATAAAGGGGTGCTGTATTTTGTCAAATGATTTTTCTGCATCTATTGATATGATCATATGATTCTTTTTTTTTAAAGAGGGAGGGAGGGAGAGAGAGAGAGAGAGAGAGAGAGAGAGAGAGAGAGAGAGATTTAATATTTATTTATTTATTTTTTAGTTTTCAGCGGACACAACATCTTTGTATGTGGCACTGAGGATCGAACCCGGGCTGCACGCATGCCAGGTGAGCGCGCTATCTCTTGAGCCACATCCCCAGCCCATGATCATATGATTCTTATCTTCAAGTCTAATGATGTGATGAATTACATTTATTGATTTCTATATATTGAACCAACCTTGCATCCCTGGAATGAACCCCCACTTGATCGTGGTGTACTATCTTTATGATATGTTTTTGTATTCAATTGGCCAGAATTTTATTGAGTATTTTTGTATCTATGTTCATTCAAGATATGGGTCTGAAGTCTTCTATTCTTGATGTGTCTTTGCCTGGTTTTGGAATAAAGTTGATATTGGCCTCTCAGAATGAGTTTGGAAGTGCTCCCTCTTTTTCTATTTCCTGAAACAAATTGAAGAGTATAGGTATTAATTCTTCTTTAAACGTCTTATAGAACTCGGCTGTGTATCCATCTGGTCCTGCGCTTTTCTTGGTTGGTAGGCTTCTGATAGCATCTTCTATTTCATTGCTTGAAATTGATCTGTTTAAATTATGTACATCATCCTGATTCAATTTGGGCAAATCATATGACTCTAGAAATTTTTCAATGCCTTTCATATTCTATTTTATTGGAGTACAAGTTTTCAAAATAATTCTAATTATCTTCTGTATTTCTGTACTATCTGTTGTGATATTTCCTTTTTCATCATACATATTAGTAATTAGAGTTTTCTCTCTCCTTCTCCTCATTAGCATGGCTAAGGATCTGTCAATTTTATTTATTTTTTTCAAAGAACCAACTTTTTGTTTTGATAATTTCTTTTGTTTCGATTTCATTGATTTCAGCTCTGAATTTAATTATTTCCTATTTTCTACTGCTTTGTTGATTTGTTCTTTTTTCCTAGGGCTTTGAGATGTAATGTTAAGTCATTTCTTTATTGACTTTTTCTTCTTTTTAGGAATGAACTCCATGCAACAAATTTAACTCTTAGAACTGCTTTCATAGTGTCTCAGAGATTTGATATGTTGTATCTGTATTCTCATTCCACTCTAAAAATTTTTTAATCTCTTCCTTGATGTCTTCTGCAATTCATTGTTCATTCAGTAGCATATTATTTAGTTTCCAGGCATTGAAGTAACTTTTATTTCTTATTTTATCATTGATTTCAAATTTCAAATTTCATTCCATCTGATAGAATGCAGGGTAGTATCGCTACTATTTTATATTTGCTAAGTGTTGCTTTGTGGCATAGAATAAGGTCTATTTTAGAGAAGGAACCATGTGCTGCTGAGAAGAAAGTGTATTCACTCATTGAAGGATGAAATATTCTATAAATGTCAGTTAAGTCTAAGACATTCCTTGAGTTCTATAGTTTCTTTGTTCAGCTTTTGTTTGGTAGATCTATCCAGTGGTGAAAGAGGTGTGTTAAAGTAATCCACAATTATTGTGTTGTAGTCTATTTGATACTTAGACTTGAGAAGAGTTTGTTTGATGAACATAGTTGCTCCACTGTTTGGGACATATATATTTATTAGTTGCCGCTGTCTGGTTGGGCACAAATCACGAGCCACTTAAAGATTCAAGCAGGCAAACTTTATTTTTAGAACCCATGCCGCACGCCACCCATGCGAACTCTCTAGGAACTCCGCGAGAGCTCAAACATAGCGGGGACCCGAGGCAGCAGGAACTGCTCCTTCTGGCAAAATGCCAGGCACCATCTTGACCTGGTCGTGGCTCTCAACAATTAGTGTTATGTCTTTTTGGTGTATGGTTCCCTTGAGCAGTATGTAGTATTCTTCTTTATACCTTTTGATTAGCTCTAGCTTGAAGTCTACTTTATTTGATATGAGGATGGAAACCCCTGCTTGCTTCCAAAATCCATGTGAGTGGCATTATTTTTCCCAAACTTTCACCTTCAGTCTGTGGATGTCTTTTCCTATGAGATGAGTCTCTTGGAGGCAGTATATTGTTGGTTTTTTTAAAAAATCCAATCTACTAGTCTATGTCTTTTGATTGGTGAGTTTGGACCATTAACATTCAGGGTTATTATTGAGACATGATTTGTATTCCTAGCCATTTTTTTAAATTTTTGGTATTAAATTTTATTTGGTTTCTCCTCTGTTTAGTTTTTCCTTTAGTGTAACACCTCCCTGTGCTGATTTTCATCACTGTTTTTCAATTCCTCCCCTTGGAATATTTTCTGAGGATGTTCTGTAGTGCAGGTATTCTAGTTATAAATTCTTTTAACTTTTGTTCCACGATCTCCTGGATTTGAGGGTCTGGATTGAAAAATCTGCTGAGCACTAAAAAATGACAAAATCATGGCATTTGCAGGGAAATGGATGGCATTGGTACAGATTATGCCAAGTGAAGCTAGCCAATCCCTAAAAAACAAATGTCTTCTTTGATATAAGGAGAGCAACTAAGAACAGAGCAAGGAGGAAGAGCATGAGAAGAAGATTAACATTAAATAGGGACGAGAGGTGGGAGGGAAAGGGAGAGAGAAGGGAAATTGCATGGAAATGGAAGGAGACCCTCACTGTTATACAAAATTACGTATAAGAGGAATGAGGGGAAAGGGAGAAAAAAAACAAGGGAGAGAAATTAATTACAGCAGATAGGGTAGAGAGAGAAGATGGGAGGAGAGGGGAGGGGAGAGGGGATAGTAGGGCATAGGAAAGACAGCAGAATACAACAGACACTAGTAAGGCAGTATGTAAAAACGTGGATGTGTAACCGATGTGATTCTGCAATCTGTATACAGGGTAAAAATGGGAGTTCATAACCCACTTGAATCAAATGTATGAAATATGATATGTCAAGAGCTTTGTAATGTTTTGAACAACGAATAAAAAAATAAAAAATAAAAATAAAATGAAAAATCTGCTGAGATACGAATTGGTCTCCCCCTATACGTGATCTGATTCCTCTTTTTTGCAGCTTTTAAGATTCTATCCTTATTCTATATGCTAGGTATTTTCATTATAATGTGCCTTGGTGTAGATCTGTTGTAATTTTGTACATTTGTTGTCCTATAAGCCTCTTGTATCTGGTTTTCCAACTCGTTCTTCATGCTTGGGAATTTTCTGATATTATCTCATTAAAGAGATTGTACATTCCTTTGGTTTAAAACTCTGTGCCTTCCTCTATCCCAATAACTCTTAGATTTGGTCTTTTGATGCTGATCCCATAATTCCTGGATGTTCTGTTCATGGTTTCTTACTATCTTCACTGTGTGATCAACTTTATTTTCCAGATTGTATACTTTGTCTTCATTATCTGACGTTCTTTCTTCCAAGTGATCTAGTGTGTTGGTTATGCTTTCTGTTTTTTATTTGATTTATTGTATCCTTCATTTCAAGGATTTCAGACTCGATTTTATTTTTTTAGGCTCTCTATCTCTCTCTTGAAGTAATCTTTTGCTACCTGTATTTGCTCTCTTATCTCTTTGTTGGAGTGATCAATTTTTGCCTGTATTTACTCATTTAGGTCATTCTTTTTTTTTAATTTTTTAAATATTTTTTTATTGTTGGTTGTTCAAAACATTACATAGTTCTTGATATATTTCACACTTTGATTCAAGTGGGTTATGAACTCCCATTTTTACTCCGTATACAGATTGCAGAATCACATCAGTTACGCTTCCGTTGATTTACATATTGACATACTCATGTCTGTTGTATTCTGCTGCCTTTCCTATCCTCTACTATCCCCCCTCCTCTCCCCTCCCCTCCCCTCTTCTCTCTCTACCCCCTCTACTGTAATTCATTCCTCCCCCTTGTATTATTTTTCCCTTTCCCCTCACTTCCTCTTGTATGTAATTTTGTATAACCCTGAGGGTCTCCTTCCATTTCCATGCAATTTCCCTTCTCTCTCCCTTTCCCTCCCACCTCTCATCCTTGTTTAATGTTGGTCTTCTTCTCGTGCTCTTCTTCCCTAGTCTGTTCTTAGTTACTCTCCTTATATCAAAGAAGACATTTGGCATTTGTTTTTTAGGGCTTGGCTAGCTTCACTTAGCATAATCTGCTCTAATGCCATCCATTTCCCTGCAAATTCTATGATTTTGTCGTTTTTTAGTGCAGAGTAATACTCCATTGTGTATAAATGCCACATTTTTTTTTATCCATTCGTCTATTGAAGGGCATCTAGGTTGGTTCCACAGTCTTGCTATTGTGAATTGTGCTGCTATGAACATCGATGTAGCAGTGTCCCTGTAGCATGCTCTTTTTAGGTCTTTAGGGAATAGACCCAGAAGGGGAATAGCTGGGTCAAATGGTGGTTCCATTCCCAGCTTTCCAAGAAATCTCCATACTGCTTTCCAAATTGCTGCACCAATTTGCAGTCCCACCAACAATGTACAAGTGTACCCTTTTCCCCACATCCTCGCCAGCACTTGTTGTTGTTGGACTTCATAATGGCTGCCAATCTTACTGGAGTGAGATGGTATCTTAGGGTGGTTTTAATTTGCATTTCTCTGACTGCTAGAGATGGTGAGCATTTTTCCATGTACTTGTTGATTGATTGTATGTCCTCCTCTGAGAAGTGTCTGTTCAGGTCCTTGGCCCATTTGTTGATTGGGTTATTTGTTATCTTATTGTCTAATTTTTTGAGTTCTTTATATACTCTGGATATTAGGGCTCTATCTGAAGTGTGAGGAGTAAAGATTTGTTCCCATGATGTAGGCTCCCTTACCTCTCTTATTGTTCCCATGATGTAGGCTCCTTACCTCTCTTATTGTTTCTTTTGCTGAGAAAAAACTTTTTAGTTTGAGTAAGTCCCATTTGTTGATTCTAGATGTTAACTCTTGTGCTATGGGTGTCCCATTGAGGAATTTAGAGCCCGACCCCACAGTATGTAGGTCGTAGGCAACTTTTTCTTCTATCAGATGCTGTGTCTCTGATTTGATATCAAGCTTCATTTAGGTCATTCTTTAATTCACAGATCATTTCAATTATGAACCTTCTGAACTCCTCTGACATTTCATCAATAACAGAACCCATCATGTCCATGGGTTCTGTTATTGTGCAACCTGCTTTGTTTGGGGCACTTTCCTCCCTTGTTTTTCCATGTTGTCTACGTTTCTTCCTTTCTTGCAGTGTGGATCTGAAATATACCAGTTTCTACCTTGTATTCTTGTAGTACCCATGCAGATTGTCTTTACCTCTCTGTGATGTTAGGCTTCCAGACCCTGCTGGTGTCCCTCAATGTATGCTACTGCAATTAAAGGTGGTGGCAGCAATAGCCAAGGTAACTCCGAGATAATAGTGGAGGTGCCCCAAGATGGATGCAATGTCTTACAGAGATGGGACTGAAAGTGTGGGCCTTACACTGTCTTTGGGATGCCTCCTCTGAGATACAGCTGCTTCTAGGCCCTGTCTGTTGTCAAAAAAGTAGGGACTACTGCATGGGGGATGCTATGGCAATGTCTACACTGTCCCAAGATGGAAGTGGGTTAGGTTTGGGCTCCCAGGTAGGGGCGGGGAGTGGCGAACTCAGACCTACCCTGGGCCTGAGTCCCACATATGTTGGTGTGGGCTGATCTGGGCCAAGCCTGAGCTCCTGGTGATCTGCTGGTCAGAAGAGGTAGACCTGTTCTGGAGCTCAGACAGGTTTCTGTCAGTGGTGGGATGGACCCAGGCCTACTGTCTCCATATTGGTTTTAAAGGTTTTTTTTTTTTTTTTTTTTTTGCTTTTTAGAAATGTGAATCACTTGTTTATATTTTAACATTTTACTTAAATGCATAACCAAACACTACTCAATAGATATAGATTTGATTAATTTGAAATGCCATAAAAATCAAACTACCTTCTTTAATAAGATGCCTGAAATTATTATATATGCCTGGTTATTTTTAATGGAAAAAGTAAAGGACAATAGAGAACTATATATGCTGTTGCAGCAATTATGCACTATTGGCTGCACGGCTTAATAACTCCAGTGGAGGAACTAATAGTTTCATCTCAGCTTAAAATTCATTACACAACCAAGGAAAAGAAACTTTAATAAAGTCAACTGCTACAGTGAACTATGGAAGGATAAAGTTGCTAAGTTATACAGTCATTTCTTCAACAAACATTTCTTAAACTCCTTCCAAGTATCAGATCATATAATCAGTGAGATCCCTAATCTCTAGAAGCTAACATTAAAATATATGGGAAAAAAGACTTTTTAATAAGGGAAGAAAGACATTAAATTAATTATTACAAGTGCTTTGAAGAAGAGGCATAAAACAGGAAGACTGGGTGAAGTCAGGTCATGGAAAACCTTCAGGAGATGTAATGATTAATCAGTAAGTGCAAGGATTTAAGGAAAGTGAAGAGAGTGTTACAGATAGAGAAATCTAACAAAGGCAAGAGAAAACTAAATACATTTCATGAAAAGAAGAAAGTGCTGATGGCCAGAAAAGAGGAGTAAAACTACATGAATATTTGGTTAGGGATATAAGACTATCATAAGGAAATGAGAATTCTGTTAAGTAGGGAAGTGAAACAAATTTACAAAAGTAATTTTGATTATGGTAGCATAAACTGTATTGAAGTGGGCTAAAGACTGTGAAAATGAAAAATTTGTTTAAAATATTTGGTGTGAGAAAGGCAGAAAGAAGGCTTTGGCTAAAACAAGAGATTTGTTACTTTCGTCTGATACTTGGGTTCATTTGAGCATCTTTAAATGCTGATGGTAAGTGGCCAATAAAGAGAAAGTTACTGAAGATGAAGAAGAGAGAAATCACCTCGATAACCAGAAGGGATGGATACCAGAGCTTAGGAAATTATAGGTAACTAATTAGAGCACTGTGTTATTTTCTTCCACAATGCTTGGTGGCAAAGTGAAGTTTGAGAATACTAATTCAGGGTCAAAGTTCTTCCTTGTGGGTGCTGGCAAGGTTAGCAGAGAAAGAACTTATGTACCCTGAAAAGAGAGTAAAGTGATGGATCAAAATCTAAGATAGAGAAAAAGATAATGAAAATAAGGAGGGTCTAATAAACAGATCTCAATAAAAACAGGAGGACATAACCAAAGGCACGATGCCTGCATTTGTTATTTGTACAGTTGGAAAACTTCTGAAAACGTAGCTTTGTGTGGATAAAGATCAAATTGAGAGCTAAGGAGGTAAAGGAATTTTCCACTAAGAGTTCCCTCTTTGTATAGAACCCTTGTTCTTTTGTTATACTTTATTCTCTGAGAACTCCAAGCAATAAAACAGACTGGAATTCCTCCCTGCCCTATCCCCACTCTTATCCCACTCATTACCACAAACTTAAAACTCCAAGGATAAAGCAAGGTAGAATTCAGAAGAAAGGAAAGCCAAAGAATAGATTGCTTAAACATGCTTTCGGTTTTTCAAACTTTCTTGTAATACACAGACACTTTTATTCAAGAACTTATGTGCAAATACAAATAGTAAAATGAAAAAAAATGTAGATGCTCTGCTAGAAGTAGGACCTGAGGTCCTGTTAAATGCCCCATGCTTGTCCTTGTCCTTCTTACATCTACCTAACAGCCAACTAGGACCTCAGTACAAAATTAAACTTTTGTTCTTAAAAAACTCATGCTGCCGGGCATGGTGGTCATGCCTGTAAAGCCAGCAGTTTGAGAGTTCAAAGGATCGCAAGTTCAAAGCCAGCCTCAGCACCGTGGAGGTGCTAAGCAACTCAGTGAGGCCCTGTCTCTAAATAAAATGCAAAATAGGGCTGGGGATGTGGCTTAGTGGCCCAGTGTTCCTGAGTTCAATCCCTGGTACACCATCCCCTCAAAAATACTCCATTTGTTGGAAACATTGTGATCACTTAAGCTAAGACAATATAGTAATCTATGGGCACAAAGCTCTAGAAAATAATGAAGAAACTTTATTTAGATTTCCTTTTCTATATTTAGCAATAGAATATGCTCATCTTTGGGGAAAAACCTATGTATGCCAAAACTCTCATTAGTCATTTTGTGCATGTAATTGCATTCAATTCTTTCAAAATTCTTGTCAGGAAGTCACATTATTCCTATTTTCCAAAATAGAAGTTAAGGTCTAAAGAGGTAAAGTAACTTGTCCACAGTCACAAAGTTAACAATACAAAGCATCTAACCCAAAGTTCCAAGTCCATGATATCACATTGCCTCCAAGTTTAAAAATCTAATGCTGTTCCTCTATTATCATTTTTATATAAAATCCTCTAGCTAAAAGCCCATAAAATGTTTTCTCACACATACTATTAAAAATAGTTCAACCCTTAAAAATTATCCTATAACTGCATCATAGTAATAGTGCATAACAGTCATTCTGACATATTTCTGTTCAGTCTGTTTTCTCATGGTAAATAGTCATTCTTTGACTGCTACTGGAATAAAAGTTGATGTTGATTCTTTAGGCTTGGTGTTCATTAGATCCTAATTCTACACCCACATATTGATTAATGAGATTAAACCCTATGAGTGATTATTAAACAGTAATGTTAATATTGAAAGGTTGTTTGGAGTTGAAACTGCAACCACTAAAATTTGTCTACATATAAGTAACAAAGATCACAGAAATAAATATTTAGGGAAATAATCACTGAATAACAGAATGAGAAAAAGGAGCCCAAGTACATTCGAATTATTATAAAATAAAGCTGATTTTAATCAAGAGCTTTCAGATAAATAAATATATACATAATTAAGAAAATACAGAAATATATAGCTTTATAATTAGGAAGTGAATGAAAAAGACTTTGACCTGCTAGATCAAAATTTAGAGCATTCTGGACCAGATTTATTGTCTCAACTACAATAAAAAAGTACATCAATTGAATTTTCAAAAATAAATCCAAGTAAAAAACGCCCATCTAAGATCCATAATTTTTTTTTCAATAGTCACCAATAATATTTGTTCTCAGAAGCATCATTATTAATTCAATACTTTAGGATTTGGAATTTAGAAACAACATTGTCAATTGTGATTACAGACCTTAAAGAGCAGATGATCAAAATTAAAATCCACACAAAATCCAACAGTGATTTTATTTATTTTAAAATAACACCAGCATGCTCTGCAATGGAAAAATGCTATCACAAAAGACATCCTACCTCATTTCTGATAAGCACTAATCCTATTCAAGTGTAATCTTCTAACCATACATACTTAAACACAGTAACAGGTAGAGAGAAATCTCCTAGGATACTACAAATTATCAGTTTTCCAGGTATTCTAAAAACAAATTTAAAATTTTTATTTTTTCATTTATTCAATAAATATTTGTTACATGTTTACTATGTGGTTGGTACTGTGCTATATACTGAGGACCAAAACAGAAATGGTGTATTTCTTTCAAGTGTAAAGGAACACAACACCAAGAAACTCAAGTTTAAATTAATACTCCTCAGAAAGTCTGTACACTTATTAACTTCAAAGAAGTCTATAATTCTCTTTCATAAGATACAAATTAGTTTAGTCCTCTCAATAGTCCTTTTGAGAACTGGAAAATATCACATTAAAAATAAAAACAAAACTGACTTTCATTTTAATGAGTTAATATTCTATATAGTCATTGAAACTGTAAGGCATAAGCTACCCACATCCAGGTTTTCAAAACTACTTCAGGCATTTAAATTTTATTTTCAAGGAGTTTTGGGGGTTTAGATCCTCTAGGAGCAACTTTTCTTTCAATTCCAGCGTCTCCCCTAAGAATACTAACATTTCATATTTCAACATAATGTTAGATACTGTAAACCCATGGTAATCAATTTATTTCTATATTCTCTGGTGAGCCAATGACCTCTCTTATCAATAATCTCTTTATAATTATGTATTAATCTCTTATTTTCACTTACCTTCTGGACAATCTGCCTGTTTTTCACTTGGCTAGAATTTTCACCCTTTTAAACTTGACTTTCTAGCTTATTAATCTTTTTAGTTGTCAATATCCCCCACCCCAGCAGACTGCTTTCCTCTTAATCCTTGATAACCTTGATGATTGTTTATAATTCTGTTTTGCTCCCCTAAATTTTATTATATCTCAGGAATATTCTAAATTTCTCAGCAATAAAGTTGCTTCTTACTTTAATGTGGCAATTATTTTAATTACTTTGACTGACCTTTTCTTTGCCCAAATGCTCTCAAAACACAGCTGTACTTCCTCCTGTCCTTAAGCACACACACTCTTCCTCCACTTCAGTATGTAATAGTATCACTCATTCACTTACATAAACCAGAAACTTATAGATTGTTCTTAATTTCTCTCCTGTTTCTCTCTTACCTTCCTTTCTAGTTCCCATCCCCACCCAATCTTACTAGTAGGCTCGTGTACTTTCAATATTTTTTGTGGGTTCTTTTTTTTTTTTTTTTTTTGAGCCAGGAATTGAACTCGGGAGTGCTTTATCACTGAGCCACATACCCAGTCCTTTTTATTTTGAGACAGGATCTCACTAAATTGCTTAAAGCCAGGCTAAATTGCTGAGGTTTGCCTTGAATTTGTGATCTTCCTGCCTAAGCCTCCAGAGCTGCTGGGATTACAGGCTTGTGCCACCAAGCCCTGCTAGTGTACTTTCAGTTCCTAAAATAAAGAAACTATTGCCTCAGATTCTACACACATTCAATTGTCTCTGCTAAAATAATGATCTTACTACTCCTTGAAAAAGACCTAGTTTCTTCTATTACAGGTTCTCAGGCTCAAGGTTATCTCTTCAGCAATCCCATTTTTAATAAAGTTAGCTCTCTAATTTTACCAATCTTCCTTTTTGAGTCCTTCATATAACATTTTAACTGGCAACAACATAATTTGCCTGTTTACCTGTTTGTTACTATATTGTTTCCCCAAAAAAGTAAACTCCCAGAGGGCAGGAGATGTGTGTCTTACTCTTTTTCTCCAGTCCTAAAAATGTCTGGCACAAAGTAGATGTTAAGTAAATAATTACTGAATCATTAGATGAATATACTAAAAATTTTACATAAAGAAATGTTGAGATGTTGGGAAATTTTATAACATACTACCACTGTAGTAAGCAAAGTCAAAGCTAAAAGTTAAAGACTGTATTCTTAAATTTAAAAAAAAAAAGTCTTTCTCATTCTCCTCTGAACATATGAAATGATTCTAACATGAACTGTAACAGTTATTGCCAAAGAATGGTCCCTGAACCAGCAGCATGAGGATATTAACGCTATTTCAAAACAATGGTTCTCTAAAATTGTTTGTTGAAGTCAACTGAACAGAATTCCTGTTATTATTTCTCTCTTTCTTTAGGTGAGATTTTATGAAGAACTGTGATTTCACTTTTTAAAGTCCTGACTCAAAAATTTTAGGAGCATATCAAACATAAACTATCCCACTTCTACTAATCTCTCACATAATTGTAAATTCCTAGCTTACTTTTAATCTACTTTGTACTGTTATTTCATACAACTTCAGAAGATAAAAGATATTGAGAAGTCATACTGAACACACATAGAACATATACCCACACACTACTTTCAGAGATCTCAATTTAATCTAACAGAGAAGTATACCTGAGAAATAAAACAGTTTTGTAATTAAAATGAGGGCATAGCCAGAACAATATAATTTAGCTAGTATAATTTCATTTTCTCCTAAAATTCTTTAATGTGACAAGAATAAAAAAATGTAGTCAATAGCTGATATAATCTACAACATATATATAGTCCCCTAGGTGTCTCTAAATTAATTAATTAATTGATTCTTACTTTAATGTGGCCCTTTCATCCTTATATGTTTATTGAATGTACCTACATATCAATTAAATTAAATTAAATGAGTTAATTTCATATAAAAGAGTTTAAAAAACTCATTTCTTTTTTAAAGAGAGAGAGAGAAAGAGAGAGAAAAAATTTTTTAATATTTATTTTTTAGTTTTCAGTGGACACAACATCTTTATTTTTTTATTTTTATGTGGTGCTGAGGATCGAACCCAGCGCCCTGCGCATGCCAGGCGAGCGCACTACCACTTGAGCCACATCCCCAGCCCCAAAAAACTAATTCTTAGACAAAAAAATTTCCTAGACAAAAAAATTCTAATTTTTATTTTGGTTTTCCTACATTTGTTCTTTAAACAAACTAAGATCAAAGGGCAAACCCAGGTAAATGTTTAGGATTTATGAAATAATTATGAATTAATTTTATAATAAACTGGCATTTCTAGGCAAATACAGTTTTCCATTGATATTTGGAAGAAATTGGTTCCAAAACTGTAGGACCTCCTACCCCTACCCTGCAAATATTAAAATTCATGTATTTACTCAAATCTCTCAAATAAAATGGTACAATTTTTGCATATAACCTATGTATGTCCTTCTGCATACTTTAAATAATCTGTAGACACTTATAATACCTAACATAATATAAATTTTATCTAACAAGTTGTTATACTGTATTGCTTAGGGAATGATGACAAGAATAAAATGTCTGCATGCATTCAGTACAGATGCTTTTTTCCCCCAATATTTTTAATCTGAGGTCAGCTGAATATGTAGATAAAGAATCTATGGACATGATGCCAACTATATTATTAAAAATATGAGGTACCACTAGAGTTGTTTGTGAAAAGTAAAACCATTATTCCAAAATTAAAACAGGAAAAATGGAATTAAAAAAATTCTCTTATTGTAGTTTATGTCAATAAGACCTAGGTCCTAAACAAACAATAAATAAGTAACTTAATTGGATAGGAAATCTGATGAGCATGAGTACATTTTAAAAATGCCTAAGCAATGGAGCAGTGACAAGTTACAAATTCAGCTGTAAATTACTGCTGATTAGTTTTAAATGATATTCATTTTTATGAAACTGAATATAGTAGTGTTCTAATCAAAAATGTTGATATACATGTAACTGTTAATGTACAGAGAAAACTTAACAGTTTCTAAGTGTAAATACAACAGGTACAACTCATTATTAACACTAAAAGTAAAGATTTCATTATTGATTGCTCAAAGATAAAATAATAAAAGCCTCCTTAGTTTTTTTCTATTTAATTCTTGTTTAGAGCTGACTCACCGCTGCAGAACCTACATATAAATATGGATCTAATTTAACTTCTTTATGTCTCTATTGTACTTTAATCAAATCTCAACTTTAGAGGTTACTTGTTAAATTTTTTTGTATGTTTTGTTTTGCTTTGTTTTGTTTTTGTCTTTAAGTTTTTCAGACACAATGACATTACTTTTTTCTTTGGGATTTTATGGCCCTTTTTTTCCTTATATGTTTATTGAATGTACCTACATATCAAGCACTGAGTTAAGGTCCTTTCCGGATTCATTTAATGTCCCATTTTACACATGAAATAATGTATTTTTCAAAAGATAACTAAAAAACAATCCTCACCAAAAACAGAGAATAGACTCCATACTAAGTCCATCTGAGACCAAAGTTCAAATACCCTAAACTATTCTCCTGCCACACTTACATTGTTCATTCTTTTCTGTCTCCTTTTGCTCCTGTGTTCTCTTTTCTCTTCTCAATTGTACATAAAATTTCTGAGACTGCATCCACTAGGCATTTTTAGCCCTATTTCTTTAAGTAAGCTCATATGCCCTAATAATTTAAACATGATCATATAGACAAAATTTCAAAATCTGAATTTTGGCTTTTCAGTATAGTGCTATATTTCTGAATCCTTATTATCATATATCAATTATAGAAAATAATGGTTTTATTATGACAATTTCATATGTACAAATCACATACTTTGATCACATTTACCTCCCTATCATCCTCTTTCTATTCCTCCTGTTCCTCATTTATTCCCTTCCCTAATAGTCCCCCTTTTACTTTCATGACATCTTCACCTAATGAGAGAGAACATGCATGCAATACTTGTATTTCTAAACATGGATTATTTCATTTAATATGATAATCTTCAGTTTCATCCATTTTCCTGCAAATGTAATGACCTTTTTTTTCAGTTGTTGATACACCTTTATTTTATTTATTTATGTCCAGTGCTGAGAATCGAACCCAGTGCCTCATACATGCTAGGCAAACACTATAACACGAGCTACAACCCCAACCCCATGACTTTGTTCTTTATGGATATATAGTACTCCATCATTTATATACTTAGCATGTTTTCATTATCCAGTCATCCACTGATGGGCATCTAGGCTGATTCCATAACTTAAATATTATGAATAGTGTCACGATAACATGGGTATGCAGGTATCTCTATTGTACTAATTTTGATTCCTTCAGACATATATTCAGAAATGACATAGTTGGATCATATAGTAATTCTATTATCTATGGAAAACAGTATGGAGGTTTCTTGAAAAACTAAAATTAGAACTACAAATTTAATCTTAATTTCACATACCAAAAAACAAAAACTCAATTTGTCTTAGTCTTCTAGATTATTTTATTTCTATGCAGAGAGAATATCAGTCTACTTTCTTCTTTTGTATTATTTATATAAATTGCTATGTATTTCAATAATTATTCTACAAGTAATTTCTTATGGACTTGAATTTTTATTTCATTTCTATGAATATAACTTCTTTACTATGCTTGGCATTTCAATCTTTCAATATCACAGACTAATATTCCAATGGACAAAATTATAATCAAGTTATTCTGCTTACAGAATCTATAAAAGCAGCCAACATCTACCACATCATAACTATATGGTTTTCAAGTTCCTCCTTAATCTAGGCCCAGGTTACTAACTAAAATTAACTTCTACTCTATGCCTTCTATTCTCATCAGGCCATTTCCTTTACTCTTCAGCAGGTCTTCTGAATTTCCATATTGTCCCTTCCATTGTGGAACACCAGCTCTCCTCCCCATCATCTACCTATATCCTTAAATATCTCACTTCCTTTGTTTACCTTGAATCAAGCCCATGCCATAAATGTTCATGGGTACTTACGAATAAAAAGAGTACTAAGCTAAAGTCAGTTTCCAAATCTGGTTCTGACAATATCCAATACTATATCTGAGATAGCAACTAATCCCTATTTCTGACTCCCAGTAAAATGAGATAATGAATTAGATTCTCTCTAAAATCTCCTTGTTTTAAAATCTTAAAATTTCTGCAACATTTATTATCTTAATACTGTATCACATAATAATACATTGAAGGTGCTATGTGTATTTAATCTTATTTATTGCATTATAAACTTCTTGAGGATATATTTTATGGTTTATATTTTGCAAACTCAGCAAGGCATAGCAAGTTGTTAGATAACATAGTGGTTCTTCTTCAGCTTTTTTAAAATTTTTGTGTGAACCCAGGGTCTTGTGCATGCGAGGCAAGCACTCTACCAACTGAGCTATATCCCCAGCTCCCTTCTTTAGCTATTATATTTTGATCATAAGATTATAAAATTGAATAAATAAACATGGAATCAGAAGACTGATATACTATATTTCAAAACATGATTATTTTGTTTTCCTTTAATACAGAGTGTCTATGACCCATAAGTGTCTGGTTCAGGTGCATTACACAAAAATTTATATCTGACGCAATTGAAAAATTAAGGCATACAATGTTATATTTTGTAACCCTTTCAAATGGAAAAGGTTTATGGAAATACATTCTTGCAGCCATTTTCACAAACTACAGCTAATTGCTGCTAAGAATGTCACAATATCAAATGTCATGTTTAAATTTTATTATCAAACCACATTTCCTAAGGCTACCAGGAAAAGCAGAATCACTACAAAAGGTCTTATCTAGGCTAGAAAATAAACTGTCAAAAAGGCTGTATTTCCTAGTACTATACTTTTAAGGGCTTCTTAAGAATTAGAATGGTGAATGTTTTTTTCAGAAACAGACACTCGGAAAGGGGGCATCCTCAACCATACAACAGTTAAGTGCCAATTTTTTAAATTTATAAACATGCATACATGTGTATGTACATACACACGTTTATGTGCAGACACATGTAAAAATATATTTTTGTATCCTTAGGGGGCATAGCATTCTTTTCACTAAGTAGTTTCTAATTTTATTGTATCTTATTTAACATACGAGAATTTTACAATAATCTTATAAGTTCAAACACTAAACATAATCATCCACGTTAGGACAATTTTTAAATATTTTATTTAAGTCTTAAATCTTACTAATTTAGAAGTCAAAGAGAACCTAGAATCACAGGTCTAACACAATGTTTGTTACATAGTAGGAGCTCTCTAAGCAAATATCTGTCATCTTGATCTTATAGTACTATAAAGAACAAAAGAAGACACTCCAAAATGAAGTGGTTTCAATTTCAGTTCCATGACTCATTTAAACAATTGGCTCATTTCTACCTCTCCTTTTCTTATCTCTAACTTGTACTATCTAGCACTAGCAATATATATTTAAGCACTAGGAAAATGAAAGAATTATAGAAATGAATGTATTATATCTTTTGCAGATATGAAACACACAAATCCCAATCACTTTCAATTAAAGTTTCTGAATGCTATCTTTTTAAGTTATGGTTGATAATCACATTATCTCAGAAAAAATATTAAATGCATGAATTTAGGCTTATTCATGCATATAACAGATACTTATTAGGCAATCACTAAATGCTGTCGTTAAATTCCAAAAGTAAGAGTTTTATAAGGTAACAAAACTCAGTTCCACTGTGGGGTGAGAGATACATAAATGAATAAAATAATGTTCAATGTGAAATGGTTACCTCGCTCAGAAGAAAGCTAGGACAAACAGGAAAACATTAGTGGCATTTAAGTTTTCATTAAAAATCAGTAGATTTTTCCAGATGAAAAGGTAAGGAACACTAGAATAGACAAAATATGCCAAGGTCTAGGATATGATGCTTGGAAATCTTTGAGAAATTCCAGATAGAATGTGTCTATCATGGCTAGAGAAAAGTGGGATTAAAAGAAACTAGTAGAATGGAGAGAGAGCAGACCTACAGAGCCTGATTATTCAACAGTGCAAGGTTACTAAGAAACTTTAAGCAGCAAAATGACAAGTCAGAACTTTGTTTAGTAAAATGACACTAGATTGAGAAAGAAAAGTTCTGAGGGCAGGAATATAAATTAGGAGAATGAGGTAGTTCACCAGGATAAAAATGATGAAAGCATCAGCTAAAACAATGAAAACAAAAGAAGATACTAATGGAAAGTCTAAAGAAGAGAGATAAAAACTTGTTTCTTAAGACTTTTTATTTTTCCCTTCTCATGCCCTATTCTAAATATACCAGCTTTTTTCTGGTCTAATCAATGTTATCAATCCCTCTCAAGTTTCCCATCTGCATGAGGACTGTTCTCCACTAGATCACAGTCTTCATCACATTGCTGAGACTCTCTCAATTACATGTTGTACGCCTCATGCTGCAAACCAGTTATCTCCTGACTACCTCCACATACCGATCCAGGAACCTCAGCTCAACTGGGCTCCCACTCTGAGACCAGCAACCCCCAAAAACTGTTCAACATCCAGAAGGCTGCACTACTAAGATCTTCTCTAATAAGATCTGAACTCCTTTCTTGAGAAAGGTCCCTTACCACATTGTTCCCTTCTTCCACACTCTTCTTCAACCCTGGGATATCTGTTACAGTTCTTTTTACATTGCTATAGTTCCTCCTCACCTACCATAGCTTAATTATTCTTCCCATAATTGTTCCCTGTTTGAATTACTTTATAGTTTATGTCTCTTGATTAGACTTGGGAGAGACACTGACAATAAAAAATAAATTACATTTCTTGAGAATGACAACATGAGAACTAATAACTAGGAATTGTTTTTAAATAATAAAATAAGGATATAAAATTATATCATTAAGAGTACAACCTTATAGGACTTAAACATCAGAAAACTATATAGAATTTAAGACTACAGAATAAAAATTTTATACACATAATAAAAGTTAAAAATATAGAAAAATAACCATTAGTAATGTGAGCTTAAGTAACGAAATGAAGAAAAACAAAATTAAAAGCCTCAGATTAAAAGCCTCCCATGTTAGGGAGTTTGCCGTATTATTATGAGGCTTTTCATGTTACCATAAATGATTCAGATTATATTTGTTAAAGCGTACAGTAGAACAGTTAACAACTCCACAAAGCCAACAAGGTCTAGGTAAGATCCAAGTTCAAAACAACCTGCTTTCAAAATCAACCTTTTTTTCTTTCTTCACTCTCCCTCTCTTTATTTTCCCTTTCTTCCTTCTCCCTCGCCCTATGGTAAAATATACCATCAAATTTACCAAGTTAACTGTTTTCAAGTACATAATTCTTTGTAATCAAGTACATTCATATTTGTTGTTGAACTATCACCACTGTACTCCTCTAGAACATTTTCATATTTCCCAGCTGGAACTCTATACCCATAAATTACCTCCTCCCCACAAAACTGACCACTCATAAAATTGAGATTGTATAATACTTGTCCTTTTATGACTGGCTTACTTCATGTAGCATAAGATATTCCAGATCCATCCTCCATGCTGCAGCACATCAGAATTCATTTTTTTTCAAGGCTGTGAGAACTTCTATTTCACACACACACACACACACACACACACACACACAGTCCACATTTTGTTTCTCTACTCATCTGTCTATGGGCACTTTGGTTGTCTCCAACTTTTGGTCATTGTGTATAATGCTGCTACAAACATGGGTATATGAATATTTGAGTTTCTGATTTTAATTCTTTGGGGTATACACCCAGAAGTAGAACTTCCCTAAATCACATGGTAAGTTTATGGATAGTGTTTTGTCAAATCACCATACTGTTTTCCATAGTGGCTCCACCATTTCATATTCCCACCAGTAACACATAGGATGCCAATTATTCTTACATTCTGTCTCTTAATAAACACCAATCACATAACATAAGGACATCTGTTTACAACCAAGTATTCATTCAGTTCATGTATAGTTATATAAGGAGTAACTATGGCATGATAAGTTGTATTCGAGTGTCACTGAGACTACAGCAGTTTTCTAAAAACTTGCCTCTGTCCTTACGAAATTTTTATTTTAGTGAAGGTAATACAAGCACTATATATATATGTATGTATGTATGTTTATGTGTGTGTGTGATGATGATGATAAATACAATGGGGACAAATAAGGTAAAAGAACAGGAAGCAATGGGGGAGTGATTTAAAAGGGGCAATGAGAGAAATCCACTCTGAATGGTAACACTCAAAATGAGACCTAAAGAAAGTGAAAGAAGCTGGGAAAGACCAAAAACAGAAAAACAGACTTGTTCCCTAGCAAAATACTACTTCATATCTTTTAGTTAACAAGCTATATTTTCATGTTTTATCACATCTGCCACAAGTACAGTTTTCCAAAAGAAAAAAAGTTGACCCACTAGGTTAAATTGTTTTAAAGAGTTTCAAACTTTTAATAAACATTTAGAAATTGACTCTTTATAGAGATGTTTAAATGGGCTATATCAACATTTTTGAAGGATGATACTAATTTTCATAAACATTGAATCAGAATGGCTAAGTGGCTACTATTTGGGGAAAATGGTTAGGAAAGTGTTTCTGTAAACATAATCATAGACAACTGAGAGAGACAAAAGTTAACCAGATAAACCTCACAGTCATCATTAATGAATCACTTTCTCTCAAACTTTATTTCCCACCAACAAATCCTACAATCTTTACCTTCAAAGTATTTCAGAATTCCCCTCTCATCAACTCTACTGCCATAATTCTGGTATAAACAATCATCACTTCTTTGCTGAATTATTGTAATAAGCTATTAATTGTCCATTGGTTATATCATTGCTCCTTTGTGATCTATTTTCTGTATGGTGGCCATAGTGATACTTGTAGACTATAATTCAGATCATGTACTTCTGCTCAAAATCCTTCATTCAGGGTAAAATCCAAAATTTTTACAAAGGCCTACAGATATTTCCACATTCCCTCACTCTCTTTTTTACTTTACCTTATCAGCCGAAATTTTCTTCTCACACATACTCCACTCCTGCCACACTAGCTTCTTTGCTATTCTAGGACTACTGAAAGAATATTTCCATCTTAGGACCTTTTCACTTGCTGTTTCTGCTCACTGGCTTTTTCTTCCTTGGGATATGCACACTTCTTTCAGGTCTCCAATTAGACATTATCTTTTTTTTTTTTTTTTTTTTTTTTTTTTTTTTTTTTTTTGCCATCATAGAGATTTTATTCTTTCCATCTTGAAAGTACATTAGTTCAAGAAGTTATTGTGTCTGGTTTTTCATTTTGTTTTTTTTTTTTTTTTTATAATAACAAAATATTTTTTTTATTGGATGTTCACAACATTACAAAGCTCATGACAAATCATATTTCATAGATTAGAATCAATTGGGTTATGAACTCCCATTTTTACCCCAAATACAGATTGCAGAATCACATCGGCTACACATCACATTTTTACATACTGCCATATTAGTGACTGTTGTATTCTGCTACCTTTACTATCCTCTAATATCCCCCCTCCCCTTCCCTCCCATCTTCTCTCTCTACCCCATCTATTGAAATTCATTTCCCTCCATGTTTGTTATCCCATTCCCCTCGTAAACTCTTATATATAATTTTGTATAACAATGAGGGTCTCCCTCCATTTCCATGTGATTTCCCCTTTTTTTTTTCTCCCTTTCCCTCCCGTCTCATGTCTCTGTTTAATGCTATTCTTTTCTTCCTGCTCAGCCTCACTGTTCTGCTCTTAGTTGCTCTCATTATATCACAGTAATGTGGTAAGCATCACAGGCGAATGGGGCCTGGATTGAGGAACCACAAGAGAAGGACCTAGACATTATCTTATCAGAAAGAAAATGGTATTCCCTAACCACTCAATAATCACTGTTATTACTCTCTATCTCCATACTCAGTTTTTCTTTACAGCATATCTTCATTTCACCTGTTTTTCTACCTACCAAAATGAATGTTCTAAAGAAGACAAAGAGTTTGCTTTCATTACCATGTTCCCAATACCTAGAAGTAACTGGTACATGTATGCTTTCAATAAATGTTTATTGAATAAAGAAATGAATTAATCCATATTAGTGTTCTTATTGTCCTCATTTCAGAAAAAAAAATTCAAACATGCATCAACAGTATAGTTAATACTGAATGCTACGGCTTCTTCAGTGAGCACATGCAATTCTATTTTGATATCTATAATACATCCAGAGAAGGTAGATGGCTTATGAAACTATAATTCATCTACTGAAAGCTAAGAACTGACTGGAACTTATGAAATTACTTCTGATGATAACTAGAAAGGTGAAAATGAAAGCTTCCAAAAGTGAAGGGCAAATACCAAGTACTTCATTATCCAGGATGCAAATTAGATCCTTTTTTAATGTTATGTGTAAGGTAATAGCTGAAAATAACCACCAGCTCTTTAAATGTAAATATATTTAGACTAACTATATAAATTAAATCGCATGATTCAGCCCACCAAAGCAAAGTAGAAAATTACAATGTTAAAAGTTAGGAAAATTTCAAAGATTATATTCCTACTCTAATACTAACTTGCTTAAGTTGGATTATATAACATTTAAAGGCATAAATAACAGGGAAATTGAAAATTACTGTACTCAAGAGAAATAATGCTGAGTAAGCACAACTTAGGAATATCCTAATTTCTAAGAAATGAAGGTTAATGTTAACGCATTAATATGGCTTTTTTTTATTTGTAAGCCACTTTAAAAATGGAACAAATGGGGAAACAAGCTGTTAGATGAATAAGATTATATGACTTTGTCTTGACCTTTACAGTTTTACCTAACTATTTCAAAATATACTAAAAGAAAACATGCATACAAAATAGGTCTATATGCATTAATTTACATTATTATGAACTTCAATGAAGACTATAATGTGCCATAATTTTAGGTAGTTTAATTAAATTTTACAAACTTTACAAAAGCAAAAGTCAAAGACCTGATATTATATAAAATGAGTAAAGATGTCTTCTCATATTAATCCAACCCTTATATTCCTCAAAATTTTGCAAGAATACTACTGAAATACTATTAAGCTATCACTTTAAAAAAATAGAGAACACAGAATTTTAGCTTCAAAGTCTTCACTATTTCAGATAATTAAGGGAGTAAAATAGTATTAATTTTAATCTACACATGTGCAAAGCCAGGGCTCAAAAGTACAGGTCTCTGTGGCCCTCTTCTCCATGGATCCAGTCTTCACTACAGGGCTGCAGCTACAGAAGACACAGTAGAGGAATGACTTCATAACACCATCTTTTCAAAGTGTGTAGGAACGCAGCTCTGTTTCCTCAAAAAACAGACTAAACTGAAGAAAAAGCACTTAAATATTTCTTTCTGAAGACATAGCATAGAACAACAGTCAGACTGAGCAAAGGCTTCAAATTTAAGGGAGCTCCTGTGTTTTTATAGAATCAAAAGCTAAAGACTCCTAACACACTTTGAAGATGCAAAAGAGGCAACATCAATATTCCTACAAAATACAATTAGCATTAACATAGACGTTTTCTTTATACATAATCTTTCTCCCTCTCCCTCTGCCTCTCTCTATTCCTTTCCTCACTTTCATTCCCGAAGCAGTGTAAATATCCTGCCCACTCCTGTAATGATCCAAAGTTTTCCTCCTCACCTCCATGCAGCTTAGATATTAACTCAAATCAAATTTTCTCTCTAAGAATATTAAAAGCTACGAGAGAAAGGAGGCAGATTACATTCAGGGGTAAACCAATTAGGTTAACGAATGATTTTTCATCACAGACTTTAAAAGCGAGAAGATCCTGGAACAATGTACTTCAAACGCTGAAAAATAATGGTTTCCAACCAAGAATACTGTATCCAGCAAATTTAAGCTTCAGATTTGACAATGAAATTAAAATCTTTCACGATAAACAAAAGCTAAAAGAATTCCCAGCCAGAAAACCAGCACTGCAAAGCATTTTGAGCAAAATACTACAAGAAGAGGAATTGAAAAATAGTGCCCAAAACTAACAGCAGGAGGTATCTCAGTAAAGGGGGAGGAAAATAACCAAAAAGTAAAAACTAGCCAAACTAAAATAAATAAATAAATAAACATGACTGGAAGTACAAATCATATTTCAATTGTAACCTTAAATGTTAATGGCCTAAACTCACCAATCAAGAGACATAGGCTAGTAACCTGGATCAAAAAAACAAATCCAACAATATGCTGCCTTCAGAAGACTCATATGATAGGAAAAGACATACACAGGCTGAAGGTAAAAGGTTGGGAAAAATCATACCACTCACATGGCCCTCGGAAGCAAGCAGGAGTGGCCATACTCATATCAAATAAAATCAACTTCAAACCTAAGTTAATCAAAAGGGATGAAGAAGGACACTATATACTGTTAAAAGGAACCATCCACCAACAAGACATAACAATTATCAATCTGTATGCACCAAACAATGGAGCTGCAATGTTCATAAAACAAACTCTCCTCAAGTTCAAGAGTCAAATAGACTACAACACAAAAATTATGGGTGACTTCAACACACCGCTCTCACCATTAGACAGATCCTCCAGACAAAAGCTGAATAAAGAAACTATTGAACTCAATAGCACAATCAATAACCTAGACTTAACCGACATATATAGAATATATCAACCATCATCAAGTGGATACACGTTCTTCTCAGCAGCACATGGATCCTACTCAAAGATAGACCATATATTATGCCATAGGGCAACTCTTAGTAAATATAAAGGCGTGGAGATAATACCATGCACCATATCTGATCATAATGGAATGAAACTGGAAATCAATGATAAAAGAAGGAAGGAAAAATCCTACATCACATGGAAAATAAACAATGTGTTACTGAATGATCAATGGGTTATAGAAGACATAAAGGAGGAGATAAAAAAATTCATAGAGACAAATGACAATACAGACACAACATACCAGAATCTATGGGACACAATGAAAGAAGTTTTAAGAGGGAAATACATTTCTTGGAGTTCTTTCCTCAAAAAAAGAAAAAGAAAACAACAAATAAATGAACTCATACTACACCTCAAAAACCTAGAAAAGAAAGAGCAAAACAACAGCAAATGTAGTAGAAGACAAGAAATAATTAAAATTAGAGCAGAAATCAACGAAACTGAAACAAACAAAAAAAAAACATTGAAAAAATTGAAAAAAACTAAAAGTTGTTTCCTTGAAAAAATAAATAAGATCGACAGGCCCTTAGCCATGCTAACGAAGAGAAGAAGAGAGAGAACTCAAATTAGTAACATACGGGATGAAAAAGGCAATATCACAACAGACACTACAGAAATACAGAAGATAATTAGAAAGTATTTTGAAACACTATATTCCAATAAAATAGAAGATAGTGAAGATATCGATAAATTTCTTAAGTCATATGATCTGCCCAGATTGAGTCAGGAAGACACACACAATTTAAACAGACCAATAACAAAGGAAGAAATTGAAGAAGCCATCAAAAGACTACCAACCAAAAAAAGCCCTGGACCGGATGGGTATACAGCGGAGTTTTACAAAACCTTCAAAGAAGAATTAATACCAATACTTTTCAAGCTATTTCAAGAAATAGAAAAAGAAGGAGCTCTTCCAAATTCATTCTATGAGGCCAACATCACCCTGATCCCGAAACCAGACAAAGACACTTCAAAGAAAGAAAACTACAGACCAATATCTCTAATGAACTTGGATGCAAAAATTCTCAATAAAATCCTGGTGAATCGAATACAAAAACATATCAATAAAATTGTACACCATGATCAAGTAGGATACATCCCTGGGCTGCAAGGCTGGTTCAATATACGGAAATCAATAAATACTATTCACCACATCAATAGACTTAAAGATAAGAACCATATGATCATCTCGATAGATGCAGAAAAAGCATTTGACGAAGTACAGCATCCCTTTATGTTCAAAACACTAGAAAAACTAGGGATAACAGGAACTTACCTCAACATTATAAAAGCTTTATATGCTAAACCTCAGGCTAGCATCATCCTAAATGGAGAAAAACTGAAGGCACTCCCTCTAAAATCTGGAACAAGACAGGGATGCCCTCTATCACCACTTCTATTCAATTTAGTTCTTGAAACACTAGCCAGAGCAATTAGACAGAAAAAAGAAATTAAAGGCATAAAAATAGGAAAAGAAGAACTCAAATTATCGCTATTTGCAGATGACATGATAATATATTTAACAGACCCAAAAGGGTCTACAAAGAAACTGCTAGAGTTAATAAATGAATTCAGCAAAGTGGCAGGATATAAAATCAACACGCATAAATCAAAGGCATTCCTGTATATCAGCAACAAAACTTCTGAAATGGAAATGAGGAAAACCACTCCATTCACAATATCCTCAAAGAAAATAAAATACTTGGGAATCAACCTAACAAAAGAGGTGAAAGATTTATACAATGAAAACTACAGAACCCTAAAGAGAGAGATAGAAGAAGATCTTAGAAGATGGAAAAATGTACCCTGTTCATAGATAGGCAGAACTAACATCATCAAAATGGTGATACTACCCAAAGTTCTCTACAAGTTTAATGCGATGCCAATTAAAATCCCAACGGCATTTCTTGTAGAAATAGATAAAGCAATCATGAAATTCATATGGAAAAACAAAAGACCCAGAATAGCAAAAGCAATTCTAAGCAGGAAGTGTGAATCTGGAGGTATAGCGATACCAGAGTTCAAACTGTACTACAGAGCAATAGTAACAAAAACAGCATGGTACTGGTACCAAAACAGGCAGGTGGATCAATGGTACAGAATAGAGGACACAGAAACCAATCCACAAAATTACAACTTTCTTATATTTGATAAAGGGGCTAAAAGCATGCAATGGAGGAAGGATAGCATCTTCAACAACTGATGCTGGGAAAATTGGAAATCCATATGCAACAAAATGAAACTGAATCCCTTTCTCTCGCCATGCACAAAAGTTAACTCAAAATGGATCAAGGAGCTAGATATCAAATCAGAGACACTGCGTCTGATAGAAGAAAAAGTTGGCTACGATCTTCATACTGTGGGGTCGGGCTCCAAATTCCTTAATAGGACGCCCATAGCCCAAGAGTTAATAACAAGAATAAATAAATGAGACTTACTTAAACTGAAAAGTTTTTTTCAGCAAAAGAAACAATAAGAGAGGTGAATAGAGAGCCTACATCCTGGGAACAAATTTTTACCCCTCACACTCCAGATAGAGCCCTAATATCCAGAATATACAAAGAACTCAAAAAATTAAACAATAAGATAACAAATAACCCAATCAACAAATGGGCCAAGGACCTGAACAGACACTTCTCAGAGGAGGACATACAATCAATCAACAAGTACATGAAAAAATGCTCACCATCTCTAGCAGTCAGAGAAATGCAAATCAAAACCACCCTAAGATACCATCTCACTCCAGTATGATTGGCAGCCATTATGAAGTCAAACAACAATAAGTGCTGGCCAGGATGTGGGGAAAAGGGTACACTTGTACACTGCTGGTGGGACTGCAAATTGGTGCGGCCAATATGGAAAGCAGTATGGAGATTTCTTGGAAAGCTGGGAATGGATCCACCATTTTACCCAGCTATCGCCCTCCTCGGACTATATCCTGAGGATCTTAAAAGAGCGTACTATAGGGATACTGCCACATCAATGATCATAGCGGCAAAATTCACAATAGCTAGACTGTGGAAACAACCTAGATGCCCTTCAATAGATGAATGGATAAAAAAAATGTGGCATCTATACACAATGGAGTACTACGCAGCAATAAAAAATGACAAAATCATAGAATTTGCAGGGAAATGGATGGCATTAGAGCAAATTATGCTAATTGAAGCTAGCCAATCCTTAAAAAACAAATGCCAAATGTCTTCTTTGATATAAAGAGAGCAACTAAGAACAGAACAGGGAGGAATAGCATGTGGAAAAGATTAACATTAAACAAAGACGAGTGGGGGGAGAGAAAGGGAGAGAGAAGGGAAAACATATGGAAATGGTAGGAGACCCTCAATGTTACACAAAATTACATAGAAGAGGATGTGAGGGGAAAGCGGGGGGGGAAACAAGGGAGAGAACTGAACAACAGCAGATGAGGTAGAGAGGGATGATGGGTGGGGAGGGGAGGGGGGATAGAAGGGGATAGGAAAGGTAGCAGAATACAACAGTCACTAATATGCCATTAGGTAAAAATGTGAGCGTGTAACCGATGTGATTCTGCAATTTGTATTTGGGGTAAAAATGGGAGTTCATAACCCAATTGAGTCAAATGTATGAAAGATGATATATCATGAGCTTTGCAATGTTTTGAATAACCAATAAAAAATAAAATAATAAAAAAAACAAATTTTCTCTCTATAAAAAAATATCAGCTAGGAAGTCAATACAGGATATTTATGATTTTACATACTTATCTATATGTAATACATAAAGTAGCTGGCTGAAAATGTATTTTTTTACAGTTTTAGGTTATTCTGCAAGTTCTAGACACACCATTGAGCAAAATCTTTCATTCTGGCACCCATCAGCATTGAATTTAAATATGATCATTCATAAAACAAAGCACAGTATTTTGGTTTATTTGCAAGAGGTGGTGCAAATAAAACTTGCTGGAACTTTCCCTAGAGTGCTTGCTCTCACAGAATTACATTTATCCTGGGGAAAGGGACATGTTTGGCCACTTACAGAGTCTTAAGTTGGGAGCTAGAAGATCTGGGTTCAAGTCCTGAAGTTTTATAATAGTAAGAAAAAATGTCATATATTTTCATAAATAATTACTGATCTTTGCATCTTACTTTATACTTTACAACATATTTCCCTTAGACAATTATGATTATTACCAACTTTGTGGAGCAACTACTGTTATCATCATTTTACAAAGAAATAGACTCAAGTACATAGAGTTACTGGTGCTAGAGTCCCAGAACAAGATTATGAAACTATTTAAGTGTGCAAGCTCCTCTTGCCACAAGGGATGCATGAAAGCTCCCAAGGAGCTCAGGATGACACTCTTAAATGAGTATGTCACCACAAATGACCCACAGCAATGCATATACCCAAATTGTGATTTCATCAAAAAAGGGTAAGAGAGACCACTTTTCATGGGCAGATACTAAATAACCAAGTGTTATGAATTAAATGTGTACCCCAAAGTTCATACATTAGAGGCCATAAAACCCAGTGTGGCTCTATCTGGAGATTGGGCCTCTAACAAAGTAATTAAGGTTAAACGAGGTTACAAGAGTAGGATCTCTGATCCAATAGGATTAACTGCAAGAGATGATGAACATTTTTTCATATATTTGTTGATTGTATATCATCTTCTGAGAAGAGTCTGTTCAGGTCCTGGGTCCATTTACTGATTGGGTTATTTGTTTATTTGGTGTTTCTGAATTTAATCGCACAAAATTGACAAGATAGTATATAAACTGTCCTTGCATAGAGCAAAGTGCACACCTTTGTAGTCATGTTATCTATAGTTTAAAGTCTTCAACCAAATTTATTTTTGAGTTAGCAAGTTCAATAATGGCAAGTAATGAACTTATAAATCCACCCAGCTGGACTAGAGCTTAATCACCTTCCACTCCAATATATATGCTCTTCCTTATCACAAAGAAATTTAACAAAACTGGAAATCCATACGCAACAAAATTCAATTAAGCCCCTATCTCTCACCATGCACAAAACTCAACTTTAAGTGGATCAAGGACCTTGGAATTAAATCAGAGACCCTGTGCCTAATAGGAAAAATAGTAGGTCCAAATCTCCATCATGTCAGATTAGGCCCTGGCTTTCTTAATAAGACTCCTATAGTGCAAGATTTAAAATCAAGAATCAATAAATGGGATGGATTCAAACTCAAAAAAACTTCTTCTCAGCAAAAGAAACAATCAGTGAAGTGAATAGAGAGCCTACACAATAGGAGCAAATTTTTACCACATGCACATCAGATAGCGCACTAATCTCTAGGATATTTAAAGAACTCAAAAATCTTAACACCAAACAAACAAATAACCCAATCAATAAATGAGCCAAGGAACTGAACACACACACTTCTCAGAAAATATACAATCAATCAAAAAATATATGAAAAAATGTTCAACATCTCTAGCAATTAGAGAAATACAAATCAAAACCACTCTAAGATTTTATCTCACTCCAGTCAGAATGGCAGCTATTAAGAATACAAACAACAACAAGTGTTGGCGAGGATGTGGGGAAAAAGGCACACCCATACATTGCTAGTGGGACTAAAAATTGGTGCAGCCAATATGGAAAGCAGTATGAAGATTCCTTTTAAAACTAGGAATAGAACCACCATTTGACCCACCTATCCCACTCCTCAGTTTATACCCAAAGGACTTTAAAACAGTATACTACAGTGATGTAACCACATCAATGTTTATAGCAGCACAAATCACAATAGCTAAATTGTGGAACCAACTTAGATAGCCTTCGTAGATGAATGGATAAAGAAAATGTGGTATATATACACAATGGAATATTACTCAGCATTAAAAGAGAATAAAATCATGGCATTTGCAGGTAAATGGGTGGAGTTGGAGAATATAATGCTAAGTGAGTAAGCCAACCCCAAAAATCCAAATGCTGAATGTTTTCTCTGATATAAGGATACTGATTCATAACAGGGATAGGGGAACAGTGTGGGAGGGACAGATGAACTTTGATAGGGAGGGAGGGATAGAAAAGATGGTGGAATGAGACAGACATCATTACCCTAAGTACATGTATGAAAACACAAATGGTGTGACTCTATTTTGTGTACAAAAGAGACATAAAAAAATTATGATCTATTTTTGTAATATGAACTGAATTGCATTCTGCTGTCATACATGACAAATTAGAATAAATAAAAGAAGAAAAGAAATTTAGCAAAAGCTACTGGGATAGATCACAACTTAGCCTACTATCTTGGTAGCTAAGTACAGAGACAACAGTTACTAATAGGTACAACTTGAGACCAATTAAAGTTTTACACACATGCGCATACACACACACACACACACACACACACACACACACACACACTAGATAGATAGATAGATATCAAAGAGAATTGATTTGCATATGTTTTGTCCAGCTGAATTACTTTACATGGAAATCTCCAGGTGTTTAAAATAATTGGAAAAAGATTCTCTAAAATATGTAAATCAAAGAATCTTTGTTGTTCACAAATCTTAAAGAATTTATCTCTGCTTATTACAACTATACTCACCAAGAAAGATTACTTTTGGCTGATTTCATTCAACAACCAGAGTAACAATTCTTTTTACTGCATTTCATCACAAGCAAGTGAGATTGGTGATTAGAAATATCCTGTTTCAGAATTAAAAAAATTATTGATATGAACTTGGGAAAATCAATCTCTTTTATAAAGCTTCCAATTTAAAGAATATAGATTAATCCCAGAGGTTTGGGATACTGAGGCACAAGGATTATTAGTTCATAGAGCCAGCCTCAGCAATTTAGAAGGCCCTAAGCAACTTAGCAAAGCCCTGTCTCAAAATTAAAAATAAAAAAGGATTAGGGATATGGCACAGTGGTTAAGTGCCCCTGGATTCAGTCCCTGTTACAAAAAAAGTAAAATTCTTACCAATGCACTATGTTTTAGTAAAGTTGTTTAGGTCCTAAGTAATAGCAAATATCAACCAACAAATAAATAAATAGAGATAACTATATTAGTTATCATAAGATCTGGTTCTGAGTATTACGTATTAACCATGCCTTAACTATTCTAGTCACTTAACCATCTTAGCTTCAGTTTTTTCTCATCTGCAAAATGGAAATTGTGATACGCATATGTTATGTTTAGATATGAAATATTGCCCAAGAACTTTTGTGTGAGACAATGCAAGAACATTCAGAGGTGAAATTATTAGATTATGTGAATTGTGACCTAAAGGATTGGTCCATTGTTATGGATTAACTGGATGGTAACTAGACAGATAGGGTATATCTGGAGGAGGGAAGTCAGAGGGCTTAACTTTGGGGTTTTTATTTTCTTCCTGGTGAGCAAAGCTAGCTAGCTAGCTTGTACGCACACGCACGCACACACACATACACAAACACTCACACACACACCCTTTTCTCTGCCCCCTGATTGCCATGTCCTGAGCTGCTTTCCTCCTTCAACTCCTTCCACCATGATGTTAGGAAATAACATAAGCTTTGGATTCATGGGCCCAAAGTAATGTAGTCCGTGGTCTATGGAATGAAAACTTTGAAACTGTGAGCACCGAATAAACTTTTTCTCTGATAAAATTTTTCCTGTCAGGTCTTTTGGTCACAGTGACAAAAAAGTGACAAAAACAGCAATAGTACATACCATGCCTAGTTAGAAACACTAATGGCACTAATGGTGAAAACAATTTAAAACAATAAAGATCATATATATAGATTATTATATGTTATAAGTATAAAAAATGAGACTGGGAAAATGTACTTCTAATACTTTTACTTAAATGACAGTATAAAATTATGGGCTCACTACCATAATATTTTGTTGTTTAATTAATTTTATCACAATAAAACTTAAAATCTTCAAACTTTTCTCTACTTTTGAATTTTCTTTGTTATATGACTCAAACATCATATCAATTCCCTATACAAAAGTTTCAAATAATTTAAGATCAATAAATTAATTTTTAAATGAGTATGTTAAATACAAAATACACCATGTCCTTTCACTAAGAGACTCATCAAACAGATGAACACTTCTTTTTTCATCTTCTCTCTTGGGTTTATATTCAACTTACACTTTACCTGAGATTCCTTCTACTCCCAATCAATTATAAGAAAAGGAAGGAGAGGGGCTGGGGCTGAATCTCAGCGGTAGTACACTTGCCTGGCATGAGTGAGGCACTGGATGCTATTCTCAGCATTACATGTAAATAAATAAAATAAAGGTCTATCAACAGCTAAAAAGAAAAAAAATTTAAAGAGAAAAGAAAGGAGAGAGAAAATCCAATTTATTCATCTCCTATTATACACCTAGCACTACACCGGTATATATACATTATCTCAGTCAATCCTCACAACACTAAGAGATAAGTATTCACTTCTCAATTTAAACAGATAAGAAAGATAAGAACCACGGTAGAGAAGATTTTAAACCAGATCTACTGAGTCCAAAGCTTATGTTCTTTCCACTAAATCAGTAGTTCCCAGACTTTCTGATCTCAGTATGTACATTAACACAGAAAAACTGGTGGACTTCATGGGGATGCCAACACTTTATTTTCTAAGAAATGATAGATTTTTTTTTCCAAAGCCTACTATTTACCATCTGCATTATTTTATAAAATAAAATTATATTAACATGAAAAATAAAATGATATTAACATGAAAAATAAGACATAAGCTTCTGAGAAAATAACAGTTGACAGCCATGTAGTAATATTTTCATCAAAGAACAATACCAGTTCTCAAACTGGTAGTTGAGAAAGACGGTACTGAATCACACTGTTTCCCACAAGGGAGAAGATGAACACAGAAACTAAAACATTCTTCTACAGACTCTTCCCAATTTTAGTCCAAAGGTGATGAGAATGCATGTTGCCTTGACTAAAATCAAGGAGTTTTCTGTAAGTTTCACATGCCAAGGTTCTGAGAACAGACTATCATAGTGACTTAAAAAGTTAGCTAACAAAGCTTCTGATATCAACAGATGTGTTCATTTTCAGTATTACTTTGTATTTTCACAAACAGCAGTTCAGTGATTTTCCTTAAACAAAATCTTTATATGTCATACAATCAAAACAGCTGTTAAAGTGTAGAAATCTGCTACCGCTACTTAACAGAGTCATCCATCTTCAGTTGCTTTCCTGTCTTTCTAGCCTTATCTATAACATTTAATTAAAAAGACCAGGTTCTTATCTTCCTCATGTTTTGATGCAGCTTCTGATGCTAGGAAGTTACTATTTGAGGGTCAGTACTCACTGCCAGTGCCAGAACAAATGTTAAATATTAATAAATAAATTTGTGGAAAATTTTCAGAATTTACATTTTTTAAAAATTCAATTTTTCCTCAAAACAGTGACCAATAGTAAAAGTCATCATAATACTCAAACACATATTATCTAAATATTCACCACCATCTCCATCACATGTCTATTAAGTTTCATCTACTTACTATGCAGAGGATGAAATCAAATATTTAATGATGTAAGAAAACAGGGGAAAAAAATCTGTTGTTTGCTATCCCAATGCACTTGGAACCAAGTTATTTAATTCATTACTGTTTATGAGCATTTAGTGTGTGAGGCACCACATTAGGTACTTCTATCCCTGTTCCATTATTTTTCCATCCTGAATTGTCTTCAAGCACTTTAAGAATGGCGCATACAAGCACTTTAAGAATGGCGCATACTCACTAGACACTAAAGTGCCCACACAATCACTTTGAAATAAAAGTTCACAATTTTATCCAGGTCAACAAACATGGTAAATTTTCTTCTTTGTGGATTAAATAGTATTTTGACTGATCCACTATATGTACACGGTATAATTATCTATATTGTATAAAGATTTAAAATATTAAATAATCTTCATTTGGTCACCATCTTAAAGGTTATAATACAATGCTTTTGGAACCATCTACTCATGTTATAAAATAGGACTTTCAAATAAAATGAACAAGGGAGAAGAATGAAGCATTTTTTTGAACAATATATTGCAAGACCATAATATATTGAAAAGATTCTAAGATTCAAAGTAAGTCATTGCATATACTCTTCCTTTTTCCCAAACTATCTGTTCCTTTCATCACTTACTTTTTTAAGGCCTCATTAAAAAGTTTCTCTCTAGAGCCTTTCCCAGGAATCTAGACAAGATCTAGTCCAAGTATCTATGGGCACACACTGCACTTTTAATAAACTTCCACAATTCAGTACTATTCATAAGCATCTAGTGTTTGGGATACCATTTTAGGTGCTTAAACATCTTAACATATTTCTGAAGTAAGTGCATTACAACTACATCTTTTTTTCTCACCTTCTTTATCCACTTAGTACCTAGCTCAGAACTTAGATAAAGAGTAACAGGATGGATACTACAATTATTTGCAGTGGGTTCAGGGAAGGCTTCTCTCATGGGATATTTGAATAGAGACTACATGGACGGGAAAAAGCAGTCACTTTGATATCTAGAAAGAGCATTCTGAAATAAGAAACAAAAAGCAGAAAGACCATGAGGCCTGGGCATTTTTGGAGTGTTCCAGGAAAAATGAGGCAACTTCCATGGTTACAACAGAGTAAGCAGGGAGAAAAAATGTTAAGAGATGAAGTCAATTAGGCAGTGTGAGTTTAGATCACATAGGCTCTTACAGACTATGCTAAGGCCTTTGGTTTTGAATTATAGGGCAAGTTCTTAAAATATAAAGACAAAGAAATAACATAACCTAAATTACATTATTTAAAAATTATACTGTTTTGTGAAAACTATACTGTAGAGGACAAAGGTAGAAGCAGGGAAACTAGAGGCACAGATGACAGATTCATGTCAAATGAAAATGATTAGCCACAGGAGAAATGAAATTTCCTGGATTTAATTAATGAACATGGTGACCTAGGCCCTTTATTTCCTGCAACAAGACTGCAAGAGATGTTAGCACCTGCTACTTGTCAAACATGACAAAACTGTTTGTCAACAAAATAGGAATTAAGGGAAAAAAATTATAAGGCAATTGACACTATTACAAAAATCTTTACATAATGTACATTAATCCTTAAAGCTTTAGATGCAGCTCTCCAAATCTGTCAGATTCATGAAAGTTAAAACTACAAAGATATGAATAAAATTAATCTTCCAGGAATGGAAGACTAAAACCTACTCTTGACAGGTTGGAAAATATAAATACCTCTCCTCTCTAGTCTCTCACTCAGCTGGCAAAACATTCTCCAAATACAATATAGCATGAAACTGTGGAGAAAATAAAGGAGTAGCTCTAAAAACCTTTGTTAATGCATCTGAAAGAATGATGAAGGTACTAGACCCTGTGAAAGTAAAAAGGGAGTTCATTCTTAAGGGGGTTGTCTCATGGCAGTCAGTCTGACATACCTAAAGGAAGTCTAGAGAAAGACATGTTCCAAAAACAATTCCAAGTATGACTTTTGGCAAAGTTGAACAGAATTAGAGTAATAGCAGGCCCAGAAAGGTTTTAAGAGAGGTATACTTGCAAAAATGATGACACTTGGACTAAAATGGACCAAAACTAATCAAAATGCTAAAAGACATCTAGGCGCCCAAATTTCTACAGACTTAGCCGGATGCTTAAAGAGCATATATCCCCATGTCCTCCTCAGAAGTAGTTAAAGATGGCAATGGAAAAGAAAGAATGACTCAAAGAAGAGTCAAGAATTATACCAACTCTCATCATCATAGCATCTCCATTCGAATAACAGAGTTCTCCACCCTGAATCTTAAGTGACCTATAGGTTGTTTGGCGAACTAAATTTGATAAAGCAATAGTAAGCCCAGCTTTGAGCCTAGGCCTCAAGAAGTGTTGTGTGCTTTTGCTTCCTCTTTTATTGCAAACATTATGATGTAAACAAGATCAGGCTAGGCTGCTAGATGATGAAGGAAAAGTATTCTAGCCACCCTGTCACCACAGACCACAGCTACCTAACCTACACAACCAACTTCCAGACAACCTACAAGCTAACCATAGACAAAGAAGATAAGTAGGAAGCAATCAAGTCTGATCTAAATTAAATCAGCAAAACCATCTAGCTAACCCATTGACTCATCAGCAATAAACCACTGAATGGAACAAATACCTAAAAGTAAGATCTAAAACCATAAACATCTTAGAAGAAAATGTAGAACAAAAGTTTCTTAACATTGGATTTGACTATGATTTCTTGGCTACAAAATCAAAAGCACAGGCAGCAAAAGAAAAAAACAAATTGGACTGTACGAAAACTTAAAATTTTGTGTATCAAAAGACACTATCAACAGAGTAAAATAGCAATTCAAAAAATGGGAGAACATATTTGTAAATAATATATATGAAAAAAAATTAATATCCAGAATATGAAAAGTATCCCTAAAGCTTAATAACAAAAATAAATCTGATTTAAAATTGGGCAAAGGATTTAAATAAACATTGTTCTAAAGAAAATATATTAATGGCTAATAAGCATATGAAAAAATGTTCACCATCACTAATCACTAGAGAAATAAAAAATAAAAAATGAACAAGCAACACAGATGTTAAAGAGCATATGGAGAACTGGGAATCCTGTGCACTGTTCTTGGGATATAAAATGGTTCAGGCTGGAAAAAAACAGTATGGCAACCCCTCAAAAAATTAATAACAATTTACCAAATGATCTAGCAATTCCACTTCTAGGTATATATCCAAAGAACTGAAGCAAGGTCCAAAGAGATATGTACACCCATGTTCATAGCAGCATTATTCACAATAGCAAAATGTCTAACAATGAAAAATGTACTTGTGTGTGCATGCACACATGAACATACGTGTGTGAAATATATTCAGCCTTAAAAATGAAGAAAATTCTACCTAAGCTATGCAGACAAACTCATCAATAATATATTTAAATCTACCTTTTAAGAATTTGACATACAGGGCTGGGGTTGTGGTTCAGTGGTAGAGTGCTTGCCTAGCACGTGTGAGACACTGGGTTCAACAGTCAGCACCACATAAAAATAAATAAATAAAATAAAGGTATTGTATCCATCAACAACTAAAAATAAATTGTTTTTAAATTTTACATACAATATTTGAACTTATTTAAGTGGTACAATGTCTAATGATCAAATCAGAGTAATTACCATTTCTGTCTCCAATTCTGTGTGCTAGAACCTTCAAACTCTTCCAGTTATTCTGAAATGTATAATTAACTGTTGCAAAATATAATCACCATGTTGTGCTATACAACATGAGAACTACATCCTTCCCTCCGTATTTTGGTACCATTATCCTCTCTCTATTCCGAATCCCTATCCCCTTCCTGGCTCTAGTGATCTCTATATTACTTTGTACTTCTATGTGATCAACTTTTTGAGCTTCCAAAAATAAATTAAAATTATGCAGTAGCTGTCTTTCTAAGTGTGGCTCATTTCACTTAACATAATACCCTCCAGTTTCACCCATGTTCCTGCATATGACAGCATTTCATTCTTTTAACAGTTGAATAATATTCCATTGTGTTTATACACCACACTTTAATATTACTTCATTGTTTAATGGACATTTCATTTGATTTTATATCTTATCTACTGTGAAAAATATGGCAATAAACATGTATATATAGGTATCTCATTGATAGAATGATTTCCATCTCCTTTGGATATGTTTTCAGTTGTTAGAATGTTCAATCATATGATAGTTGTTAAATTTTTGGCTAAGACTCCAAAAGTACTAGCAATAAAAGCAAAAACTAGACAAATAGGATTATATCAAACTAAAAAGCCTATGCACAGTAAAGGAAACAATCAATAGTTATGTGATTCCCTATGGATTAGAAAAATATTTGCAAATTATATTCATCCAATAAGGGATTGATATCCAGAATACATAACAATTAAAACAACAACAAAAAAACCAAATAATCCCAATTAAACATTGGACAAATTATCTGAATACACATTATCTGAAATATGAATAGCCAACAAGTAGATGAAAAAAATGTTCAACATCATTAACATCAGAGAAATACAAATAAAAAACCACAATGAGATTGTCATCTCACTCCAATTAGAATGACCATGATTTTTAAAAATGCTGATGAGGATACAGAGAAAAAAGAACTCATACATTTTTGGTAGGAAGGTAAATTAGTACAACCATTATGGAAAAAAGTATGGATGTTTCTCAAAAAAAAAAAACCTTTTTTGCCTATCATATTTTTAATTGAGAGAATTACATGCTAAACAAATTCTCTCAACCAAGTGAAATCTTAAATTTTTAACTACATTCAGTTTACTGAAACTTCTTCCCCAGGACACCACTGTTACTTGTATTGTTTTTAAAAAACTCTCAAAGTCATTTACACCTTTGAAAAATATCAATGAAAGAAAATGCACTATAATATACACTTCTACATTTTGCAATTATGTTTAATTCTGTGAAAAGTCTATGAAGTAGCTATTATCACCCAACTTTTAGATCAGAATTTGGGCCTCAATAAGAAAGGTAACCTTAAGATTCTCGGGTTACTTCCTTAGTGGCACACAGTGTAATTGCAAAGCCTGTGCTATTTCTGACTATATCCCAATGCCACCCTCAGTCCATCACTACTTTATTCTCCCATATCTGTCAGAAATAGTAATACAGAGGTGTTTGTGTGCTGGATGATAGAGATCACTTAACTCACACTCTTCATGTTGTGTATGAATGTACGAAAACCAGACAGGTAAAATGACTTGTCTCAGGACATACATAATAAAGTCTAAGCACATTCTATAATATTATCAATATGAAGAAAAAAGAAACTGAATTATAATTTATAGTCAGACCTTTTTAAAATAAAATAAATTAAATATTATAGTTCTAAAAAATTAGGATATTAATTTATTAGCATAATTGACTTCAAAGTCTCTTATACTAATGATGTTATATGTTTTAATGGCCTAAAATGAAGAAAAATTAATGGATGATTAAGGCTACTAAAATAAAGAAAGGTAAATTCCTATGACTAAAGCAGTGTAAGGAAAGCCTACAAGAGTGGAAACCAGAGGAGGCAGTCATATCTGAATCTAAATCAAATTAAAAATAACTTGGCTGACAGCAATAGAATTTGGCTTAATATATTTCAAAGAGATAAAAGAAACATGCTAGAATTCTTCAAAAGAGGCACTCATTAGGTCAACATACTCACCTTTCTCCCTCTATTAATTTTAAAATTAACCTAGCACTTATACTATCCTATGCTCTCCTTTTCTCACTAGGACACATAGAATGCCTGTTTATCTACAGATTTTTACAAGAATATACTTATCTAACAAATACAGAATATCAATGAGTTTATATTTAAGAACTTCTCTCTCTCTTAACAGGTTCTGATACTATCCGTAGGAAACTGTTTAACAGGCAGAAGACTTTCTTAATGAACACAGTAGTACGATTACATTCTAGGAAATGGGAAAGAATAGAAGATTCTAATGCATAAATAACAAAACATAAGGAGGACAACATATAACAATTATCAGTTAATACAGTGGAGTAATGTGATATTTAATCTCTGTGAATTTAACTATGATTCACATGTATGAATTCAACTATAAATGCTACTAACAGAAATAGATTATTTAATTCAATTAAGTTCACTATTGTGCTAAATAAGTGTAAAGCCTAAAGTGCATATGAGATAAAAAAAAAAAAAAGTCAATCTGCTATTTCCTCAGTCAATGCATGCCAAGGCCTCATGTGATTCCAGGTCTTATGTGTGCTAAGGACTATTCCAATGTTAAAAGACACACATATGTATTCCAAATATTTAACTAAAGAAATTACAAACTGTTTCAACAAACTGTTAAAAAAAATAATATTGCAGTCATGGACTTATTCAGAAATATTATGATGGAAACCAATGTGTACTTTTCCTAAAGGACTCCCTCCCTCTCTCAAGAATAAACTGTCTCTATGTTCTATGAATTTATCACCTTCTGCAGGTCAATCAAAATGTCAGTTGACCTGTCACCTACTTGAAATTTGTGTATCTATTATCTGGAAAAATTCAGTAAAGATTCATTTTTACCTCCCAAAACTCTCTACATCTCTAGTACTATAAGTACTCCATCACCCAGAAAGCCCTACTAGGAAAAAACAGGAATGATTCTCAACCCAATCCTTTATTGTCATTCTTTCTCTTCTTACACTTGGCAAATGGACATAAATTACCTACCCTCCGGAGAGTTTAAAAGTTACCAAAACAAAGTATTTAAAAACAAGATAATACCATAAAAACTGTGAAAATAGGGTTTGATGATCCAGGGACCTCACATAAGACAAGTAGCAAAGTCATCACCATGGAAACATAATGTCTACTTTATTAAATTATAAGTTATTTTCAGTCCTTCTGGACCAATTAAAAGAGTGACTCACTTATTAACTTGAAAAGACCAATGAGAAAAAATACAAAATCACACAGAATAATACATATTGGCACATTTTAATTGTGGAGTAAATGTTCTTTATTATTATTATTTTCTGGATCATTTTAACATGGTAGTATCAGGTATAGTGTTACAGTTTTTGCACTACACCTATCAAGACCCTCAACTGTGGCCTTACCCACTCAGAAAGAGGTAGCACTTACAGGAAAAATAATGAGGTAGCCCAGCTGCCTGCAAATTTTATGTAATATCACTCATTAATCAGATGTCCCTTCAATCTCCAAATGGTTCCTGTCACACACTAACTGACCCAAGACAACTTATAAGTTTACTTTTTCACTCTTAAGGAATGTTTATCATTTTTAGGAAATACTAGTAATAAAGTCATTTTAATTTTTATTTTTAGACTTGTTCTTTTTTAATTTGTTCTTTTTAGATAATATATGACAGTAGAGTGTATTTTGACACATTATACATACACAGAGTACAACTTATTATAATTAGGATCCCATTCCTATGGTGGTACATGATGTGGAGTTATACTACTCATGTATTCATATATGAACATAGGAAAATTATGTCTGATTCATCTTACTGTCTTTCCTATTCCCATGCCCCTTCCCTTCTTAACCTATATAATATCTATCTCCAAAAATTTGTTCTTTTTACCTTTTGTTTTTGTTTTTCGGAAAAAAAATTCTTTATTTTTTTATTCCTCTGAAGATTACCACTCATAAAAAACATGTAGCCAAAATATAGGATTAGGTAGTAGTTTATTCACAAAGGACATGGGTATCATAAAAAAGAAGCATAAGAATACTATCGTCTGGCAGAAGTCTTATTATTAAATAGTCAGTACCATGCTGACTTAAAACACCTGGATGGTAACTGGAAACACAATACACACTGACAAACGTAAGACATCTATAAATTATTGTACTTATCTGTCTACAGCAAAACGTTCTGATAAATTTAAATATTTCAAAAAAACTACGTACATAGAATTTTCATATTTTCTTGTACTTTAGAATTAAAAGAGGCAAAATAAAAAACAATCAGTTGAAAAGTACAGAGAACACTCATTAAAATGGGGATAAACATTTAACCACAATTCACATGAGGCAAAAGAACTTTTTGGTTTCTCACTTTCAAATAAGACCATGCTGTAATAGGGGCCATATTTTGATGAAACCATTTTTTCTCTTAATCATTGATGATTAAATAAGACCATTCTCCTCTTCTCTTACCAAAAAAAATAATAATAATGATTAATTGAACTATTTGAGGCTCAAATTTATAGAGCTTTGAGCCCTGTAACTGAAAACTACTAAGTAAATATAAAGCATAACTAAAGATGGTGATATCAAAGCAAAGATAATTTAATATAAGACTACATTTATAGTTGGCACATTGCCATACTACCCCTGAAGATTTGTAGAAATGGTGTTCTTCCTCTATGTTCATTTGAGAATTATTTCTACTAATTGGGAAAAAAGGAACAGTGATTTATTATAAATAATAGCTACAGATAACTCAGTCTCAATTCTAATAATCAGTTTACAAAACACGATACTGTAGCACTGAACAGTTTTTTCCTAGAAGCAAACTATGGTATAATCCACCAAGACAATATCCAACTCTTCTTTAAGATAGTATATTCCTAAAAACTATTTTGCAGAATAACTTGTCTTCTCAACATAATGTTAAACTATAGCATTTCAAATTCAATTAACATTAACTTTAGACACCCACAATGTGAGAACTACTACCATAGGCATTTCACAGACTTTATCTCATTTAATTCTATCAATAATCCTATGAAGCAAGTATTACTATCTACATTTTACAATTGGGAAATTTGCCATAGAAAGATTCAGATTCTTAAACAAAGCCTGCAAAATAAAACTCAATCTTCTCACTTCTCACCTATATTCATTCTACTATTTTAGAATAAGTTCTTATCTGGCTGTGTCAATAATCAACCAACAAACTATAACCTCACTAAGACTAGATTTTCTATCTGTTGAGAGCCACAGCCGAAAGGGCCCCAGCAAACTTCCAGCTGCCAGCAAACTTCCAGCTGCCAGCTGATGATTGGCTCACAGAGGCCCCAGCAAACTTCTAGCTGCCAACTGATTGGCTCCTCTGCAGTGATGCTCATTGGGCCGTTTCCTGGCCCTTTCAGACCACGGAGCTGCTCATTGGGGGACTTTTTTTTTGGCTCCGCCCATACGACCCAGCCAATCGGCCTCAAGAGCAGGAGAAGTGGGGGAAGTTGAGAGGCTTGTAGGAAGCCAGTGGTGGCAGTTGGGCTCTTAGGGGATTCCTGAAGAGCTGTGTGGTGTGGTGTGTGTGTTCTAAAAGTAAAGTTTGTTTCTTTTGACAAGTTGCTCCTGAATTGTGCCCAGCCAGACTGCAGCATCTATCAATAAAATTAAAGGGTTGTTGTATATTTCTAAGGGGTAAGTGTGTGTGTGTTGAATCATTTTACAGTCTGTGTACAATTCAGTGGCTTCCAAAAACAAACATAATGTTGTTACAATCATCACCAGAATCTAATTCCAGAACATTTTCATCACCCCCAAAATAAATACCCATTAATGTCTCGCTCTCCTCTTCCCTTCCCTCAGACCCTGACAACTGTTAATATACTTTCTAATTCTATGAATTTCCCTCCCTGAACATTTTATTTAAATGAAATCATACAATATGTGAACTGTAATGTCTGGCTTCTTTAACTTAGCATGTCATCAATGTTTATACATGTAACAGCATGTATCAATACATCTTTCCTTTTTATAGCTCAATAATATTCTGTATGTATGTATGTATGTGTATGTATATGTGTGTGTGTGTATGTGTGTATATATATATATATATATATATATATATATATATATATATATATATATATATTCATCCATTCATCCATTAGGACATTTGGATTTGCTATGGTCTGAATGTCTCCCAAAACTCACATATTAAAACTTAATCACTAGAGTGATAGGTTTAAAAGGTGGGGCTTTTAGGAGATGACTAATTATGAAGGCAGAGCCCTCATGGATGAGATTAGGATCTTTATAAAAGGGTTTGAGGGAGTAGGTTTACTCTCTTTGTTACATGTGAGAACTCAGGAGGAAGGGCCCTTATGGGGCACTAAATGCTGGCACCTGGAACTCAGATATCCTGGCCTCCAGAATGGTGAGATAAAATTTTGTTTCTTATAAATTATACAGTCTCAGGTATATTGTTATAGCAGCACAAATGGACTGAGACAATATTTCCACCTTTTAGCTAACATGAATAGTGCTATATGAATATTCATGCATATGGGCTTGTTGGACTTCCTATTTTTGGTTCTTCTGGGGCATATAATTATAGAATCATATGGTAATTCTGTGCTTAAAATTTTAGGAATGAGTAAACTCTTCGCAGCCGAAATACTATTTTACTTCCCTACCAGCAATGGGTGAAGACCCTACTTTCTCAACATTCTTGCCAGGCTTACATCCCTTTTGACTTTTTTTTTTAATCATAGCCATCATAGTAGGTATGAAATGGTACCTCATCGTGGTTTTGTTTGCATTTCCCTAATAATAAATGATGTTAAGTAACTTATCCTGTGTTTGTTGGCCATCTGTATATCTTCTTGACAGAAATGCTTATCCAAGTCCTTAGTCCATTTTCTAAATTAGGTTATCTTTACGTCGTTGAGTTGTAAGAGTTCTTTATATGTTCTAGATACAAATTCCTTATCAGATATATGATTTGAAAACATCTTCTCCCATTCTGTAGGTTATGTTTTTACTTTCTTGATAATGTCCTTTGATGCACAAAAGTTTTCCATTTTGACAAAGTTGTATTTATATATTCTCTTTTGTTGCTGATCAAATATTATATTAAGAACCCATTATCAAACCATAAAAGACCTCTTTTGGTGAGAAAATTCCATAAAACTTTGCTAATTCCAAAAATAAATTTGTACAATTCTGTTTGTTTTATGTTGAGAATTTGGAACATGTTATATTGGAACGTACACTGCATTGCCTTCACTAAGGAAGAAGCAGCATTTAAAATTGGGTTATTATTTTCTTATAAGGTGGATGGCTTGGATCTTTTTTTTAAATTTTATTTTAGTTATACATGAACGCAATATCTTTATTTTGTTTACTTATTTTTATGTGATGCTGAGGATTGAACCCATTGCCTCACATGTATGAGGCAAGCGCCCTACCACTGAGCCACACCCCTAGCCCAATGGCCTGGATCTTTATAATATAATGCTACATGGAGAAAGAAAATTAGTTTGCAATGAATGGATTGGGAAAAATATATATTAAGTATATCATTCAAAATGATTACCTATAAGTAAGATTACAGGTAAAAATTACTTTCTTTCTTGAATTTTAAAAAATTTTTCTACAATATAAATAACTTGTGTGAGCTTAGAAAAATATAAAAGAATTTTTAAAAAATAAAACTAATATTCCTTAAAAATGAAATTTGTAAATAAGAAATACTTTCTATACATTCACTTGCTATTATATTTCATCTTCATCTAGTATATGTAATTTGTCAACAATATTCTTTGGTTATCCAATCCCAATAATCACAACCAAGATAAAGAGATTTTCGCTGATGTTGTAATAGCATAGTTATTGAATATAAGTAAAATTTATATAAATTCTGAAAATGCCAACCTATTTTTTAAAACTTAGAATGTTACATTTTAAAAGAAAATTCTAGTTTGTTACTTCATTGGTTGCACTAAGGAATCAAAATGTTATGAAATAAGTTAGCAGGGTTTGTAAAAATTAGACTATATTAGTTCTGTTTCTTATCTTGGCTAGTAGCAAAGAGTGGAATAATTGATAAAATAAAGGATGATGTTGCTTCATCAACCCTATTCCAAATCTTCTGTTTATCTATTGCTCTAGTTGGGACAGGTTCCCACTGCCTAATGGGCATTACCCTTTGTCATATGATAAGGTGACCGAAATTGACTATTCTCTATGCACTGACCAGTTGCCTTCAGATCCTCAAATATGTCACCCAAATATAAATCAAAAACACAGAACAGATCATGAAGAGCTAATGCTAAATACAAACAAGAAAAAAGCTAAACTAGATTCATAATAATTAAGTATCTCAGGATGACCACATTTCCACATAAGAAGTTCAATGATACAAGATTTGAGAATCTGACTCTTTTAAAGGATTTTAGTTATGTAATACACAAACAAGCGGAGATTTTTTTTACAGGTTGCAAACTTCTGGATCATAAGTATTTAAGACAGTTGAAAAGGCGTGAAGAGAGACAGAGACAGAGAGAGAGAGAGAGAGAGAGAGAGAATATATGAATGAATGAATATGAATTTGATTTGTGAACTTAGTACCATAAATATTTTTTATTAGAAGACCACAAAAATAGTCAACAGTTTTCATTTCAGATTTATAGTCACAAATATCAAATGGGCAATCAGCCAATTCAGCAACAGCAAAATATCTAAAATACTTTGTTAATTTGTCAAATATTCAAAATAACTTCACACTTTCTCTTCTTTTCTCAAACCAATTAGCCATCTCCACTCCTCCAACCTAATGACTACACTAAGAAAATAGAAGTAATCAGACACTTAAAAGTTTCCTTTTGTACCACCAAAACCACCTACATAACCTTTCTCTACTAACATGAATAAAATATTCACACTCCCATCAAGTCCAACACTTTCTTTTATGTCTCTGGATGTCATATCTTTCACATTTCCTATAGAATTTATATTCCTCTTTATTTAGCATATCATCAGTTTCTCCCCTACTAGATCTGTGTCATCAGCATACAATCCTCCTCTGATATCTCCAGTCATTATACTCATCTTTCCCTATATCAACTGCCCTATTTTCTGGTTCTTGAAAGAATTACCTATACGGTTTCTTCTACTTTCCCAATATTTGTTCCGCAATTTACTTCAATCAGGTTTCTTTCTCCTCCTCTCAATCATAATTGAAATTACAAAAGTCAAGGTAAGATGAACAGGAAAGTTCACTTTACTAAATCTAACAGATACATGTATTTTTTCCTTATCTCACAAATAGTATTCAATATTTCCCTCCTGCTTAAACATTTCCATCTACTTCCCACAAAATAGTCATCAGCGATGTCCATGTCACTGTTAGTTTTTGTTCTGTTTTTGTTTTTTTTTCATTATGTAATGATTATAATGATATATGATTATAAACTCAGACTATGGAATCCCACAGACCTGGGTTAATATCTTGACTCCATCACTTTTTAAATTCAATTTAGGAAAAGATGTTTACCACTGAGTCTCATGAGGTTCCCCCACAAAGCTCATGTTTAATTCATGTGGGAATGTTCAGAGGTGTATGATTATATTATAGAAGCTATAACCTAATCCATGATAGATTAATAATTTGAATAGATTAGTAGGTGATTGACTGTAGGCAAATAGGGAATGGCTGAAGGAAGTAGGTCATTGTAAACATGCTAATATATTTCTATTTTAATAACTCTACCATTATCAACTGTGACTAGATTTAATATAAGATTTGGGGAGCTAGCAAAGACAGTAAAGATGATATTTGTTTCCCTATTTAGGAATCACACAAAAATTTTAAACAAAATTTTATTTAAAAGATATTTTACTTATTTTTTTAATATTTATTTTTAATTGTAGTTGCACACAATACTTTTATTTATATGTGGTGCTGAGGATTGAACCCAGGGCCTTGCACATGCTAGGCGAGCGCTCTACCACTGAGCCACAATCCCAGCCCTAAAAGATATTTTAACTTAGGCATTAGAACAGAAACCCTGCACCTAATGAAAGAAAAATGTAGGCCCAAATCTACATCATGTAGGCTTAGAAACTGACTTGCTTAACAAGACTCCTAAAGTTCAAGAAGTAAAATAAAAAATCAATAAATGGGGTGGAATCAAACTGAAAAGCTTCTTTACAGCAAAGCAAACAATCAAGAACATGAACAGAGAGTCTACAGAATGGGAGAAAATCTTTGCTACCTGCACCTCAGATACCACTAATCTCCAGGACATATAAAGAATTGAAAAAAAAAAAAACTTAACATCCCCCTCCCCCAAAAAACCCCAAATAATCCGATCAATATTTCAAAGAAGAAGTTATATACTAAACAAATATACAAAATAATGTTCAACATCTCTGGCAATTAGAGAAATGCAAATTAAAATTATTCTGAGATTTCACCTCACTTCAGTCAGAATGGCAATAATTAAGAATATAAGCAACAGTAAATTTTGACAAGAATGCAGGGAAAAAGGTACACTCATACATTGCCGGTGGGACAGCAAATTGGTGCAAGTACTCTGGAAAGCAGTATGAACATTCCTCAGAAAACGTAGAATGGAACCTACCATTTGATGCAGTTATCCCACTCCTCAGTTGATACCCAAAGGACTTAAAATCAACACACTACAGTGACACAGCCACATCAATGTTTATAGCAGCTCAATTCACAATAGCTAAGCTATGGAACTAAACAAGGTGTCCTTGAACAGATGAATGGATAATGAAAATGTGGTATGTATACACAATGGAATATTACTGAGTCATAAAGAAGAATGAAATTATGGCATTTGCCGGTAAATGCATGGAACTGGAAAATATCATGCTAAATGAAATAAGCCAACCCCCAAAAAACAAAGGCCAAAACGTTCTCTCTGATATGCAGATGCTAAATAAAATAAGGGCAGGTGGGTGGTTAGAGAGGAATAGAAGTACTTACAGAAGTACTTTGGATTAGAAAAAGGGCAATAAAGGAAAGGGAGTGGGAATGGGAATAGGAAAGATAAGAGAATGAATTAAACATTACTATCCCATGTGCATATATAATTACACAATCAATGTAATTCTACATCATCTACAACCAGAAGAATGAGAAATTATACTCCTTTTATGTATAATATGTCAAAATACATTCTAGTATCAATACAAGTAACTAGAACAAATAAAAAATTTTAATATTTTAATTCTTTAGGACATAAAAACTTTAAAACATTTTTACAAGGGATTATCTCCTTAAATATTATGTTATCATTTTATCCACAAGAATAGTAAATCTAATTATGTGTAGTATTTGGTTTATTTTAATTCATCAAAGATACTATAAAATATATTTTTATTAGTTTACACAGTTTTATCATGGATAAAAAGAGATTTTTCATTAGGTATCCAGGAATATATAGAATAAAAGCTTACACACACACAGACACACACACACACACACACACACACACAGGAGCAGGGGGCTTGCTTAGTGTTATCAAGTAGTTATACACATATGATTTGTATCAATATACTTGAATATATAAAATTATTTTAAAAATCCATATAACCACTGTCATGTATAACTAAAAAGAACAAATAAAAATTTTAAAATAAATTAAAATGCTACATTAAAAAAAAGCCAAATGACTCACAAAACTAAAAAAAAAAAAATGAATTGAAGAAAGGCTTTATTCCTCTTATTTAAAAAAAAAATGACAACTTGAATGATAATATCATTGAGAAATTGATCACAATGAAAAAGAATACAAAATAAAATTAAGAATTCGAATGCTAGAATCACATAGCCCTAAGAATATTCAAATAAATCTGATGCCAAACAAAGAGGTTTTGTTTTCAAAGAATAGAGACAATGATGTGATAAGAGTGATTTTTTATTTTTTCTAACCACTTGAGAATATTTGATCAGATTGCTTCCACAAGTGGTTTTAAAATGAAATAAAATAGAACAGAACAGGCTCAGTAGCCTGCGGAGGGGCAGAGCTGCCAACCACACCTGCAAAGTAGGCGGACCTGCGAACCACCAGCAGAGTAGGCCCAGCAACCCGCGGAGGGGAAGAGCCGCCCCACGCGCCTGCAAGGTAGGCGGACCTGCGACCCACCAGCAGATCAGCCCCAGGGGCCTGCTGAAGGGCAGAGCTGCGCCCTCCCCCCGCGCCTGCAAGGTAGGCAGACCTGCAACCCACCGGCAGGTCAGGCCCAGCAACCTGGGAGTAGCAGAGCCGCCCCACGCGCCTGCAAGGTAGGCGGACCTGCGACCCACCAGCAGAACAGGCCCAGCAGCCTGCTGAGGGGCAGAGCTGCCCCCTCCCCCCGCGCCAGCAAGGTAGGCGGAACTGTGACCACCAACAGAACAGGCTCAGTGGCCTGCGGAGGGGCAGAGCTGCCAACCACGCCTGCAAGGTAGGCGGACCTGCGACCCACCAGCAGAATAGGCCCAGGAACCTGCAGAGGGGCAGAGCCGCCCCACTTGCCTGCAAGGTAGGCGGACCTGCAACCCACCAACAGAACAGTCCCAGTGGCCTGCAGAAGGGCAGAGCCGCCTCCCGCGCCAGCAAGGTAGGCGGACCTGTGACCCACCGGCAGAACAGGCCCAGCAGCCTGCAGAGGGGCAGAGCCGCTGCCCGTGCCTGCAAGGTAGGTGAACCTGCGACCCACCGGCAGAGCAGGCCCAGCGGCCTTCAGAGGGGCAGAGCCGCTGGCCGCGCCTGCAAAGCAGGCGGAACTGCGACCACCGACAGGACAGGCCCAGTGGCCCACAGAGGGGCAGAGCCGCCACCCGCGCCTGAAAGGTAGGCGCACCTGCTACCAACCGGCAGAACAGGCCAAGCGGCCTGCCGGTGTGGTAGGCACATTGCCCCAATTGGAGGAGGAGCAGAGCCCCTGCCCGCACCTGCGAGGGAGACTTTGCAACTATACAAGAGTAATACAAATATATAGGGGGAAAATTCAATAACACAACAGTTTCAGCAAGCAGAAAGAAACGCGAACAGTATGAAGAGACAAGGAAAGAAAGGACCACAAGCAATGCAAGTCAACTCAACGTTAGAAGAGGTAATATCTGCAGCAGATGGAATGTCAGATAAAGAATTCAGGATATACATGCTTCAGATGATCTGGAGTCTCAAGGAAGACATTAGACAGCAAAATCAGACAATGAAAGATCACTTCAACAATGAATTACATAAACAAATCCAGGAAGCAAAAGATCAACTATACAGGGAGATAGAGGTTATAAAAACAAACAGAAATCCTAGAAATGCAGGAAGCAATAAACCAACTTAAAAACTCAATTGAGAATACTACCAGCAGAGTAGAACACTTAGAAGATAGAACATCAGACAATGAAGACAAAGTATTTCAACTTGAAAAGAACATAGACAGCTCAGCAAGACTGTAAAGAAACCATGAGCAGAACATCCAAGAAATATGGGATAACATAAAGAGACCAAACTTAAGAGGCATTGGGATACAGGAAGGTATAGAGGTCCAAACCAAAGGAATGAGCAATCTATTCAATGAAATAATTCAAGAAAACTTCCCAGACTTGAAGAATGAGACAGAATCCCAAATCCTAGAAGCCTACAGGACGCCGAATGTGCAAAATCATAAGAGATCCACACCTAGACACATTATAATGAAGATGCCCAACATACAGAATAAGGAGAGAATTTTAAAAGCTACAAGAGAAAGGAAGCAGATTACATTTAGGGGTAAACCAACCAGGATACCAGCTGATCTCTCAACACAGACTCTGAAAGCTAGAAGATCCTGGAATAACATATTTCAAACACTGAAAGAAAATGGATTCCAACCAAGAATTGTGTATCCAGCGAAATTAAGCTTCAGGATGGAAGATGAAATTAAAACCTTCCACAATAAACAAAAGTTAAAAGATTTGCAGCTAGAAAACCATCTCTCCAAAAAATACTCGGCAAAACATTACAGGAAGAGGAAATGGAAAATAACAATGAAAACCAAAAGTGGGAGGTAGGAGAGTAAAGGGGGGAAAATAATCAAAGAGGAAAACAAACCATGTTCAGTAACATAAACAAACAAATATGGCTGGAAGAACAACCCATATCTCAATAATAACCCTAAATGTTAATGGCTTAAACTCACCAATTAACAGACACAGGCTAGTAGAATGGATCACAAAACATGACCCAACAATATGCTGCCTACAGGAGACACATTTGATAGGAAAAGACATACATAGACTGAAGGTGAAAGGTGGGGAAAAATCATATCACTCATATGGACTTCGGAAACAAGCAGGAGTGTCCATACTCATATCAAATAAAATAGATTTCAAGCCAAAGTTAATCAAAAGGGATAAAGAGGGACACTACATACTGCTCAAGGGAACCATACACCAATAAGACATAACAATCATAAATATATATGCCCCAAACAACGGTGCAGCTATGTTCATCAAACAAACTCTTCTCAAGTTCAAGAGTCTAATAGACCACCATACAATAATCATGGGAGACTTCAACACACCTCTCTCACCACTGGACAGATCTACCAAACAAAAGTTGAATAAGGAAACTATAGAACTCAATAACACAATTAATAACCTAGACTTAATAGACATATATGGAATATACCACCCAACATCAAGCAGTTACACTTTTTTCTCAGCAGCACATGGATCCTTCTCAAAAACAGATCATATATTATGTCACAGGGCAACTCTTAGACAATATAAAGAAGTAGAGATAATACCATGCATCTTATCTGATCACAATGGAATTAAAATGAAAATCAACGATAAAAGAAGGAAGGAAAAACCATGCATCACTTGGAGAATGAACAATAGGTTACTAAATGATCAATGGGTTATAGAAGACATCAAGGAGGAAATTAAAAAATTCTTAGAGATAAATGAAAACACAGACACAACATATCGGAATCTATGGGACACACTGAAAGCAGTTCTAAGAGGAAAATTCATTGCTTAGAGTTCATTCCTTAAAAAAAAAAAAAAAAAAACCAACAAATAAATGATCTCATACTTCATCTAAAAATCCTAGAAAAAGAAGAGCAAAACAACAGCAAAAGAAGTAGAAGGCAAGAAATAATTTAAATCAGAGCTGAAATTAATGAAATCGAAACAAAAGAAACAATTGAAAAAATTGATAAAACTAAAAGTTGGTTCTTTGAAAAAATAAATAAGATCGACAGACCCTTAGCCATGCTAACGAAGAGAGGAAGAGAGAGAACTCAAATTACTAGCATACGGGATGAAAAAGGCAATATCACAACAGACACTTCAGAAATACAGAAGATAATCAGAAATTATTTTGAATCATTATACTCCAATAAAATAGAAGATAGTGAAGGCATCGATAAATTTCTTAAGTCATATGATCTGCCCAGATTGAGTCAGGAGGATATAGACAACCTAAATAGACCAATATCAATTGAGGAAATAGAAGAAACCATCAAAAGATTACCAACTAAGAAAAGCCCAGGCCGGATGGGTATACAGCAGAGTTTTACAAAACCTTTAAAGAGGAACTAATACCAATACTTTTCAAGCTATTTCAGGAAATAGAAAAAGAGGGAGAACTTCCAAATTCATTCTACGAGGCCAACATCACCCTGATTCCTAAACCAGACAAAGACACTTCAAAGAAAGAAAACTACAGACCTATATCTCTAATGAACCTAGATGCAAAAATCCTCAATAAAATTCTGGCGAATCGGATACAAAAACATATCAAAAAAATTGTGCACCATGATCAAGTAGGATTCATTCCTGGTATGCAAGGCTGGATCAATATACGGAAATCAATAAATGTTATTCACCACATCAATAGACTTAAAAATAAGAACCATATGATCATCTCGATAGATGCAGAAAAAGCATTTGACAAAGTACAGCATTCCTTTATGTTCAAAACTCTCGAAAAACTAGGGATACCAGGAACATACCTCAACATTGTAAAAGCAATCTATGCTAAGCCTCAGGCTAGCATCATTCTGAATGAAGAAAATTTGAAGGCATTCCCTCTAAAATCTGGAACAAGACAGGGATGCCCTCTCTCACCACTTCTGTTCAACATAGTTCTTGAAACACTGGCCAGAGCAATTAGACAGACGAAAGAAATTAAAGGCATAAAAATTGGAAAAGAAGAACTTAAATTATCACTATTTGCAGATGACATGATTCTATACCTAGCAGACCCAAAAGGGTCTACAAAGAAACTATTAGAGATAATAAATGAATTCAGCAAAGTGGCAGGATATAAAATCAACACCCATAAATCAAAGGCATTCCTGTATATCAGCGACAAATCCTCTGAAATGGAAATGAGGTCAACCACTCCATTCACAATATCCTCAAAAATAATAAAATACTTGGGAATCAACCTAACAAAAGAGGTGAAAGATTTATACAATGAAAACTACAGAACCCTAAAGAGAGAAGTAGAAGAAGATCTTAGAAGATGGAAAAATATATCCTGTTCATGGATAGGCAGAACTAACATCATCAAAATGGCGATATTACCAAAAGTTCTCTATAGGTTTAATGCAATGCCAATCAAAATCCCAACGGCATTTCTTGTAGAAATAGAGAAAGCAATCATGAAATTCATATGGAAAAATAAAAGACCCAGAATAGCAAAAACAATGCTAAGCAGGAAGTGTGAATCAGGTGGTAGGGCGATACCAGACTTCAAACTATACTACAAAGCAATAGTAACAAAAACAGCATGGTACTGGTACCAAAACAGGCGGGTGGACCAATGGTACAGAATAGAGGACACAGAAACCAACCCACAAAGCTACAACTTTCTTATATTTGATAAAGGGACTAAAAGCATGCAATGGAGGAAGGATAGCATCTTCAACAAATGGTGCTGGGAAAACTGGAAATCAATATGCAACAAAATGAAACTGAATCCCTTTCTCTCGCCATGCAGAAAAGTTAACTCAAAATGGATCAAGGAGCTTGATATCAAATCAGAGACACGGCATCTGATAGAAGAAAAAGTTGGCTACGACCTACATACTGTGGGGTCGGGCTCCAAATTCCTCAATAGGACACCCATAGCGCAAGAGTTAATATCTAGAATCAAAAATGGGACTTACTCAAACTAAAAAGTTTTTTCTCAGCAAAAGAAACAATAAGAGAGGTAAATAGGGAGCCTACATCATGGGAACAAATCTTTACTCCTCACACTTCAGATAGAGCCCTAATATCCAGAGTATATAAAGAACTCAAAAAATTAGACAATAAGATAACAAATAACCCAATCAACAAATGGGCCAAGGACCTGAACAGACACTTCTCAGAGGAGGACATACAATCAATCAACAAGTACATGGAAAAATGCTTACCATCTCTAGCAGTCAGAGAAATGCAAATCAAAACCACCCTAAGATACCATCTCACTCCAGTAAGATTGGCAGCCATTATGAAGTCCAACAACAACAAGTGCTGGCGAGGATGTGGGGAAAAGGGTACACTTGTACATTGTTGGTGGGACTGCAAATTGGTGCAGCCAATTTGGAAAGCAGTATGGAGATTTCTTGGAAAGCTGGGAATGGAACCACCATTTGACCCACTATTCCCCTTCTGGGTCTATTCCCTAAAGACCTAAAAAGAGCATGCTACAGGGACACTGCTACATCGATGTTCATAGCAGCACAATTCACAATAGCAAGACTGTGGAACCAACCTAGATGCCCTTCAATAGACGAATGGATAAAAAAAAATGTGGCATTTATACACAATGGAGTATTACTCTGCATTAAGAAATGACAAAATCATAGAATTTGGAGGGAAATGGATGGCATTAGAGCAGATTATGCTAAGTGAAGCTAGCCAATCCTTAAAAAACAAATGCCAAATGTCTTCTTTGATATAAGGGGAGTAACCAAGGACAGGGTAGAGACGAAGAGCTGGAGAAGAAGATTAACATTAAACAGGGATGATAGGCGGGAGGGAAAGGGAGAGTCAAGGGAAATTGCATGGAATTGGAAGGTGAGCCTCAGGGTTATACACAATTACATATAAGAGGAAAGGAGGAGTAGGAGAGAAATTATATAAGTGTAAGAAACGATTTACAGTAGAGGGGGTGGAGAGAGAGAAGGGGAGGGGAAGGGAGGGGAGGGGGGATAGTGGAGAATGGGATAGACAGCAGAATACATCAGTCACTAGAAAGGCAATTTGTAAATCAATGGAAATGTAACTGATGTGACACAGCAATCTGTATAGGGGGTAAAGGTGGGAGTTCATAATCCACTTGAATCATTCTGTGAAATATGGTATATTAAGAACTATGTAATGTTTTGAACAACCAACAATAAAATAATTGAAAAAAAGAATCATACCAATAAAAAAAAAAGAATCAAAAAAAAAGAATGTATTTTGACATATTATAGATACATGGAATATACCTCCCATTCTTACACTGGTCATATATTCACATATGAACATAGGAAATTTATGTCCCATTCATTCTACTGTCTTTTCTATTCACATACCCCCACCCCTTCCTTCATTACCCTCTGTTTAATCCAAATTTCTATTCTTTTCTCCCACTCCCTTACTGTGTGTAAATATCCACGTATCAGAGAGAACATTCAGCCCTTGGTTTTGGGGGATTGGTTTATTTCACTTAGCATGACATTCTCCAGTTCCATGCATTTACTGGCAAATGCCATAATTTTATTCTTCTTTATGGCTCAGTAATATTTCATTTTATATATATATATATCACTTTATTTATCCATTCATTTGTTGAAGGGCACCTTGGTTGGTTTCACAGCTTAGCTATTGTGAATTGAGCTGCTATAAACATTGATGTGGTCATGTCACTATAGTATGTTGTTTTTAAGTCCTTTGGGTATATAATCAGGAGTGGGATAACTGGGAGATTGCATTCTTGTTGCCATATCTAGTATTAAAAATTAATAATAAAATTTTAATTTTTTTGTAAAACATGAGAATATGACTATCTTTAAAAATCACTTGCAAGTTAACAGATGTACAAAAAAATACAAGTGGAAGGATGTATAGGCAAATATAACACTAGTATAAGTATTGAAATTATGTCTGATCTTAATCGATATTTTCCCTTAACCTTTCTGAATCTTTATTATAAAAATATGCAGTTATTTTAGTAACAAAAGTAAATTTAAGTTATCAAGAGAATATGCAGAAATAAATTCACTATATATATTAGATCAATTAAAATACAATGGTTAGGGTACATAATGAGATACATTATAATAAAACTATCAAAAGTTAAAGACAGAAGTTTAAAAGTAGCAAGAGACAAATGGTTTGTTATATACAAAGGAAACACTCATAGGATTCTGAACAGACTTTTCAGCAGAATTTTGCAGATCTGAAAGGATTAGCTGATATACTAAAAATACAGAAAGACTAAATAGTTAACCAAGAATACTATACCTAGCAAACCTGTCCATCAAAAAAGAAAGGGAGGGCTGGGGTTGTGGCTTAGCAGTAGAGTGGCACTAGGTTCGACCCTCAGCACCACATAAAAATAAATAAACAAAATAAAGGTATTGTGTCCACCCACAACTAAAGGAAATACATAAAAAAGAAAGGGAGTTGGAAAACTTTCTTACACTAGTAATAGCCAAGGTAGAATATTACCACCAGACTTGTCTTATTAAAAAATGAATAAACAAACAATAAACAGATGCCAAAAGGAACTCAAAAAGTTGAAACAAAAGGACATTAAACAGTGACATGAGAATATAACAACATATGAAACTTGTTGGCAAAGATAAATATATATATTTATTATATAAATAAATATATCATATACACACACAAAATTATTTTATGATCATATTGGTAGGCAAACCAATTATAATATTATAGAAATCAAAAGATAAAAGTATTTTTAAAAAACTACAACTAAATTATATTAATGAATACATAACACAAATAGTGGTAGATTGCTACATCGATAATATATGTGAAGAGGACAGGCAAAAAGTAGAAAGTTCTTGCATGCAAGATAAGTTATCAGTTTAAAGTGAAATAATGTAAGTATTTTATATAAGCTTCCAGGCAACATAGAAAAAAAAATACAAATTACACAAAAGAAAAAGAGAAAGAAATCAAACTCAGAAAAATGGGGTAAAAAAGGAAGAAAGGAATGTTAAAAAAAAGAGAGAGAGAAAGAAGGGCAGAAGAACCACAAGATAAACAGAAAATAGATAATAAAATGGCAATGATAAATTCTTTCTTATCAATAATTACTATAAATGCAAATGGGAAAACTAACCAATTAAAAGATACAGGATGATTACATGAAAAACATACAAAATCCAAAATCTCGGACAAGTAAAAAAAGAAAAACATACAAAATCCAATCTTATGGTGTATGTAGAAAATGGTTTTGATTTAACAAAATACATAAGTTAAAAGTGAAGAAATGGAAAAAGCTATTCAGTGTAAATAAGAGATAAAAGAAAATAGGAGTGGCTATACTTATTCAGAAAAAGCAGATTTTATATAAAAAATTGTCTCTAGAGATTAAGAAGATCATTACATAAAGATAATGAATCAATTCAATACACAGGTATAACAATTATAAACATATATACCTAAATATGTAAAGCAAATATTGACAAATCTAGAAGGAGAAATTGGCGACAATACCATAATAGGAGAGTTCATTACCATACTTTCAATAGATGATCCAGACAGAAAAACAAACATCAGACTTGAACAAAACTATAGACCAATGGACTTAACAGACATTTTATATACAGAACTTTTTTTCTGAAAGCAGAAAATGCATGTTTTTCTTAAATGCACACAGAACATTTCCCAAGATAAACTATGTGTTAGGTCATAAAACAATTTATTTTATTTTTATTTTGAAGTACTGGAGATTGAGCTCAAGGGTGCTTTACAACCAGGCTATGCCACCAAACTTTTTTATTTTTTATTTCATGACAGTTTCAGTAAGTTGCCCTTGGCTGCCCTCAAATTTACAATCCTCCTGCAGCAACTTTCCAAGTACATGGGTTTACATGCATCCACTACCATGACCAGCTCACAAAAACACATTTTAACAAATTTAGGAAAAGCAAAATTATACAAAGTATCTTTTACAACAACAATGGAAAGAAACTAGAACCCAACACCATCAAAAAAAAATGTTGGAGGGAACAAAATGGAAATGAGAAAAAATGAAAACATGATTTACCAAAATTATGGAATGCAGCAAAAACAGTCTAAAGAAAGCTTAGAGCAATAAATGACTACATTTAAAAAAGAAGTATCACAGGCTGGGGCTCTGGTTCAAGGGTAGAGCCCTCGCCTCTCACATGCAAGACCCTGGGTTCGATCCTCAGCATCACATAAAAATAAATGAATAAAATAAAGGTATTGTGTCCAACTACAACTAAAAAATAAATTTTTTAAAAAAGAAATATCTCAAATACACAACCTAACTTTACACTTCATAAGACTAGAAAATAAAAACAAACTAAATGCAGGGTTGGCATAGGAGCTACCAAAGATCTAAGCAGAAATAAACTAATTAGAAAATAGAAAAAAATCAACAAATAGATTCAAGTAGTAATCCTCAAAAAGAACAACAACAAAGAAAACGCACAACCAGTACTGAAAAATCTTCATGGCTTCACATGAAGCTAAATTCTACCACACATTCATAGAAGAATTTATACCCATCCTCCTTAAACTCTTCCTAAAAACTAAACTAGATGTAGAGAAAATACTTCCAAACTCATTTCTGAGACCAGTATGACCAAAAAAAAAAAAAAAAAAAAAAAAAAACAGTCAAAGACACCACAAGAAAACAACAGGCCAATATCTCTAATGAACACTAATGAAAAGAATTCTCAATAAAACATAAGCAAACTGAATTCAACATTACAGAAAGAATATTATACACTATGAAGTGAGATTTATACCCGTAATACTAGGCTGATTACACATACACAAGTCAATTATTGTGATACACATCATAAAATAAAAAATAACAACCACATGAACATCCCTATAGAGGCAAAAAAAAGTCATGTGACAAAGCACAACATTCTTTCATGATAAAAACTATGGATAAACTAGTTACAGAAGGAAGTTTCCTCAATGTAACAAAGATCATTTGTAAAAAGCCCACAGCCGACATCATAATTAATGGGGGAAAACAACAACTTTTCTGCTAAGATCTGATACAAGGCAAGGATGCTCACCTCTGTTCCTCATAGTAAATAGTAACAACAGCAATCAGAGAAGAAAAAGAAATAAATGGCATCCAGATTGGAAAGGATGACAAAATTATTCCTGTTTATAGATGACATGACCCTGGAAACTACACACACACACACACACACACACACACACACACACACAGTTAAATTAAAAATTCAGTAAAGTAGCAGGAAAAAGATTTCAAGAAACAAAAATCAGTTATATTTCTGACACAAATAATGATCTATCTGAAAAAGAAATCAAGAAAATAATCCCATATACTATAGCATGAAAAAGAATAAAATACTTGTCAAATGTCAAATGGATTCCCACTATTATAACTATAATGCAGCAATAAAAATATTTTTAATACTCTTTTAGTTGTAGTTGGACACAATACCTTTATTTTATTTATTTATTTTTATGTGGTACTGAGGATCAAACCCAGTGCCTCATACATGCTAGGCAAGTGCATTACCACTGACTCACAATACCAGCCTCTAACATTACCTTTAAAGACATGCGCACCTATAATCCCAATGACTCAGGAGGCTGAGGCAGGAGGATCAAAAGTTCAAGGCCAGCATCAGCAATTTAACAAAGCCCTAAGCAACTTACTAAGACCCTGTCTCAAAATAAAAAATGAAAAAAAAACTGGTGATGTGACTCACTGGTTAAGCAACCCTGGGTTCAATCCCCAATATAAAAACAAAAAAATTTCAAAATATTTCAATTTCTATAATAAGAGTTTGTGATTTGATTATCACACTTTATTTTTTGAGACATCTATCCTAAATAAATCTGAGGATATATTTCTCTTCAAGTAATATAGCATATTTCTTTGTCAGTGATGTAATATAGCCCTTTGTTAATAAACGTAGACTCAATAGAACTGATATCATATATTACTTTACTTACTACATAACAGTAAATAAGTGTCTCACTAAAAGTGTAAAATTTTTTCACCTTAATCAAATAAAAAGAAGAGAAAAATAAAATTTAGAATTCAAATAACTCTAATTTAAGAAAAATAATAACAAAACTTTGCATTTTATAATGTATTCAACATGTTGAAATGTATTCATATTATAGGATCAAGTACTAAATTATTAAATAAGTAAAATGATATAGTACCCTACCAATGAAGATAACACAACACAGGACTCTGAAATAAACCTAATAAATATTTGAATGACAAATCTGGAAAAATTATTTAACCTCTGTATTTCCTCTACTTCTCTATTTATAAAGTAAAGATAATAACAATTCATACCTGAAAGGATATTTTAAGCATTAAGAGATAATATCATGTCTAATACTAAGTAAATAGGAGAAAAAGTCCCTTTTTCATTCTTAATAAAATGAATTGTACATTTTGGAAATAAAAATGAAGATCTTTACCTCAGAAACTGGTATAAAGATATCTAAGTTTACTCAAAGTCATAATTATTGGTCCAAAAAGTACCTTTCACAGCCTAAGTATAATTCAGTTTTAGCATCAAGAAAAATGAAAGATCTCATCAAGGTAATTTTATTCCAGTTGTTGCAAAAGAAAAAAAGCAGAATGAAACACAATAATTCTTTCTTAAAAGATATAGGATAAATTGTTAAATCTTCATATTAACTAAATATGATTGCATTGATGGATATGAAATAAGAGCAACATGTAAATATTTCAATGCTTTTAATATTTACATTAGAATATTCAAAGTTAAAGTACTGATGTCATTCAGAATTAGCAATATTTGTTACATATTCACTATAAGTAAACAAAAAAAAAAATTCAACAGTCTATAATTAGCCTGGAACTAGTTAAACTATAACCTAATAGAGCTATTCAATTTTCTTGGGAGTTATCTTATTCCCTTTTCTCATAAAGAAAATACTGTAAGTGACAGAATGTAATGAAAAAGTCAATAGTATAGAAGGCTTTTTTAAAAAATTCATTTTGGCAAATGATCACAGACAAATTAACAAAAGCTGAATAATGATGATTTCATTTATTTGCTCTATCCACATCTGATTAATAGGCATTAATTCTGTTGATAGAAACAAGAGAAATCTATTGTTATATACAGATTAGAAATGTAAACACTTTGCATTTCCCATAACTACTGACTTCACAAGTTATTTTGAATGTTATTTCAAATAACACTGAATGCCTGAAAAGGTTAGGTAAGCAAAGCGCTCTACTGCCCTCTAACGAAACAAACCAAAAAATAAAAAAATAAAGAAGAAGGAAAAGAACAGAGGAAAAAAAAAAAACTTCAGAAAACTTGTTTTGAAGTATATGTACAACAAGAAAATAATCTTATTTTGCAAAAATGAAATAGACAAACACTAAGACAATTAACTGAAAACAACCTGAAAATATATCAAAATACTGTAGGAAAGCTACAAACACCCAGTTTCATGATAAAATTAGTAGCAAAACAGGAAAGCCTTGAGACAGAAATGTTCTAAGAGAAAGGAGACCACAGTCCAACAATGTTATCTAGTATGATAGCAATTAAAATGTAGCCTTCATTGTAGGCTACATTTTTCATGTGAATGTTGGAAGTGAAAAAGAAGAAAAAGAGCTCCTTAGAAACTACTCTTCAGTGAATTACAGTAAGTTTTCAGTTCAACAGCTCAAAAGTAAACAATATCAAAATACTTTCTTACAATTTACCCTGACTCTAATGCTCTCCAAAGCAGTTTAATATATGCATATTTGTAGGATAACTAAATTTAAAAGAATTTTATACTTTTAAATTTAAAATAGTCAAATGCTTCCTGTCTTAAACACCAATTTAGTACTTTATAGTACTTTGCATCATAAACTAAACAGTACTTTTTAATCTTCCTTTCTAAAAATATTAGTTTGAAAAACAAGCTCCATGACAGAATATTCTTTTTATTTAATATTTTATTTTATTATTTTTACTTAATATTCTTTTTATTTCTTTTTATTTAATGTTCCAATCTGTCAATAATTCTGAATTTTCATTTCTGCACAAAGCAAATGTGATGGTTTAGATATGAGATGTCCCTAAAAAACTTACATGTGAGACAATATAAGAACATTCAGAGATGAAATGATTTGGTTATGAGAGCCTTAAACCAACCAGAACATTAATCTACCTAAAAGGATTAACTGGGTGCTAACTGTAGGCAATTAAGATGTGGTTGGAGGAGGTGGTCACTGGGAGTGTACCTTTGGGGTTTATATTCTGTCTTTGTTGAGCAGAGCTCTCTCTCTGATTCCTGATAGGCATGTCCTGAGCTGCTTCCCTCCTCCACACCCTTTCGTCAGTCATGATGTGCCTCACTTTGGGCCCAGAGCAATGGAGCTGGCCATATAGACTGAGAGCTCTGAAACCCTGAGCCTCACATAAACTTTTCCTTTTGTAAAATTGTTTTTGTCAGGTCCTTTGATCACAGAAACAAAATAAAGCTGACTAAAGCAACAAATATTGGGGGGAAAAGAAATACATGGTCCTTAATATGTAAAAATTAACATCAGGAGCTGGATGAAGTAAGAGGATGAAGAATAGAATACAGGTAATAAAACAGGAAAATGTAAACAAAAGAAAAAAGCAAAACTTCTAGAAGGCAGTTCACTGAGCGAAACAGGTAAAGTATTTAACTGTCCTTTACAGATAGGTACAGCATCACTTGAAGGTAGCATGTTTCTGTGCAGGTTGGCAGTGTCTGTTGCTCAGGAGATAGAAGCAACAAAACCTAAATCTACACAATGCCATAGAAAAGAGAGGCAATACAGACAACAAGTCACTGAAGTCTGCATAGAAAATGAAAAAGACATATCCTGTATATTTGGGTGCTGCTATTCTTCCTGTGTCTGTTAATGAAAATGGTGTGCTGTAGCTCTAATAATTATAAGGCTAATGAATGTGCATATATAATGATATTCATTCAAAATTTCAAAATAGCAACACAGAAAAACATAAATGTACTCAAAGCCCATATCTCAAATGAGTTGAGCTTCACATCTGTATTGACTTCCTGAATAATATGAATTTAAAATATGGCTGTTCTATTACAAGCATTACTCATTCATTCCCTCTGTCTAAAAATATAACAGATACATAGGCATATTGTGAAGCTATAATAAAGGAGCAGGGAGGACTTGAGCATCCCAAAGTCAAGCACTGTAAAGCCATAATGCTTAGTCAAAACAGTATGTTTTCAATCTATAAAATGCTTCTAGCAATTTATACTCAAACTTAACATACTGTAGTCAAAAGGAATAAAACAAGATACTTTGAGTATGTGTGTATATACAGATGTACGTATTCTATTCATGGAATAGCCCAGTTTACACCAGGGCATTCCAGATCATTTCCTAAACTTAAAGAAATGCCTCCCCAGTTCATAGAAGAAAAAGGGACTTTGTGGGCTGTCCATTTTCTCCCAAATTCCCAGCAAGCATAAATATTAAAAATATGGTCAAGGAAAAAAGGGAGTAAGAATCAAGAAATTAGAAAACAAAAAGTAATAATCTCATTAGGAAATAAATTTAGTGAGAATTTTGGCCTAAAACAAGGGTATTTGTTTATTTATTTAAACCCTCAAAAGTGTTACTGATGATGTTAGCAGCCAGCACTTACTGAGCATTTACCATAATAGCAAGCAATGGACTTTACATACACTAGGCATTTAATCTTTACAAAAATTATGTGAAATAGAAACAATTATCTCCATTGTATAAGTGTAGAAATTGACACAAAGATTAAGTACCATAACCAAGATTACACCCCTCTTAACTTGCATAATATACCAGTTTGACTTTTAACCACTAATTTTATATTACTTCCCAGTAAAAACATGAAATGACATTTTGAAACACTGCAATAAACTAATAAATTACACATAAGATCTAAATTGCATAAAATTTTGTAGTCATATAACTTAGATTAGCCCCTGGTTCCAGTTTTTTAAAGACACATATGTGCATAATGCAAGAAAACAATAGTGAAAGATGTAATAAACACTGCCAAAGAATGTTGTAATAAACATTGCCAAAGAAGTATCATTTCCACCCTTCAATGGCCATCATAAATGCTGTTCTTCTCTAATCACATTCAGCCATTGTAAACAATATCTCCTTCCTCAGATCTTCCATAGCACTTCAGTCTCAACTGTTTATCTTAAAATGAGATCAACTCATATAAGAAACAGCAAACAATAGATCCTATACCATATATATGCAGTTTAAACAATAAAACACCCAGCAATATTCACAAATACCTAAAACTTTAAAATTGTAATTTTACATGATCTCTACCAAATTTTTCCTTTGTAGAATTTAAAAGAAAACATTATAAAATGTTCATACAATTCATTCCCAGGTCTCAACACCAAAACAAAAATGTTTTTACAAAAAAAGGCACCTTTCAAGATAGGCTACTTCTTCAGATACATAAAGACGTGATACTTAAATCTGACATCAAAACCTGCCACAAGTAAAGATCTGTCAATTTATTAATCCTTATTTAATTTACCTGATTCATGTTTAAATTTTAAGTCCAAAGAGCAAAGACTCTGCTATCAATAAATTATAAGACCTAACAAACAAAATACATCATATTTCAAAGGGACACCATTTCTTACCTTTGAATCTTCATTATTCACCCCTAGCTGTAACACAGCTTGAGGAGATTTCAGTTTTGCTTGAGCAGAGTGAGCCATTTGAAGGTTAAGCTGCCATCCAACTGTCTCTAGCTATAAAAGACAAGTGTAGATTGGAATCAGATGGTACAGAAGGAAGAAAACAGTCAACTTTAAGCAAATTTCCACTCAGCAGGAATGAACATGGATAGCCTACTCTTCATGGAAAGTCAGTTCCAAGGCTCCTTTAACCTGCACACTCTGCAAATTCTCCCTTTGGGCTCATTAGATTGGCCTCTTGCCATGCCTGTCAAATTCAACAGTAAAAATGATCTTTAAATACACTCTATTCTAAAAATAAAAATTCTAAGCAATGAAGTACACAAAAAGAGCAAATGGCTTTTTGAAGTATATTTTTATTTTAAAATAGCATTGTAAAAGCTAGTATTTTAAAATGGTTACAAATTTCAAGTAGTAAATAGCATATATTGGCAAAAATCCTTTAATGATTTCCCATTATCTTTCAAAAATCTTTGTATTAGGTAAAACTTTCCTTCCTCACTCCCTCCCTGTCTCCTTTCCTTCTTTCATTTTAATGTAGAGAGAAACTAAAGTACCCAGATGGTAAGAGGTTCACACGTTTAGATACAGTGAGAATGGAATAGAGCCTGGTGATGAACTGATATCTACTTGTCACCAGGTGGTACCCAACAGGTTTTCATACTTTACAAAGTACTCTAACTTACCATGGTTCCCAATTATGATGGAAATTAATTAGAATATTTCCTTTGATTTAATTAATACAACAGCACAATTTAACCAGGTAAGACAAAACTAGGAGAGCAATTTAATTTTTCCTGTAAAATGTTAAGCAGTACAAAGGTGGTTTATGGAACCTGACTGATCATTGCTTCCTCCAACCTCAGAAGTATATGATTTTTAGATTCAATTTCATGCAAATATCAAATATCAATATTAGGGAAGTTTTGTAAAATGCAATTATTATATGCCTCTAACAACATGACCCTGATAATGGATTTAGCAAAACTACCTTGGCTATACTGAGTAAAAATGCCAGCTTCACAACAATTTTCACTTGACCAGAATACTAATCACTTAACTTGAAAGACTGCTCAACAGCTAGAATCACAGTAGTGACTCAAAGCCAAGTTGGAAAAGAGCAATGAAAGTATTATCTATGTGAGAGAGGATGTGATGAGAAAATAAAGATACAGTTCTGTTCTTTCTGGCACTTTTAGAGGTTATGTGTATATGGGGAAGATAATGCATAATCCCTAATGAGTAAAAAAATCAATTTAATGGTGCATGTTAAGGATCCTTACTGTACTTGTCTTTTACAGTGATTACAGTAAGCATAGTCTCTGACAAAAGCCAACCACTATTTTCAACAGTCACATGCAACAGAACTTCTAATAAATACATTATATTCACTCTCATACTCACAAGCATTTTGACATGCAATGCCTTAACTGGAAAGCACCTTCTAGATATTCATATGGACCTGTGGAACATTGTATTGATCTTACTTAACTGATCCTACCCCTATTTTTTAGGCATTTAACATAACTAATGAAAATAAATACTAAGCAAATAAATTAAAATATGCCCCCATTGTGGTAAGGCTTTGGTATCAATTAATAAATGCTTAGAGACTGCATAAAGTTGGTAGGGGAGAATTTAAAAGAGCACTGAACTTGAAGTTTATGCTTTGGCTCATGGTCACGCTATCACTCACTAGCTATGTGTCCCTGGCTAAGTCTTAATCTTTCAAGATCTCAATTTCCTCATGAAATAAAAATATCTATCTGAACTATCTACTTTTCTAATTTATTGGCAGTATCAAAATACAAAGTGCATACTCAGTAATAGTGAAGCTTCAAAGCATTATAAATACAAAGCATTTTGGTCATTTAATTTTTATCTTTCAAATATTTTTCAAATATCTTCCAAAATTCATGAGCCAATTCCGATACTATCATCCATCTCTTCCCAGACTACCACAAATAATAATCTAACTGGGCTCCTTGCCTCCTATCTAACCACATCATCTTATCCCATTTTCCTTCTTAAAATTCTCTAATAGCTCTTTATTACCTACAATATAAAAACCAAATTCTTAAGTCCTAAAACTAGTCTACAAAGCTCCTCAAAATGTGATGCCTAACTACCTCCCCATTACTGTGCTCTAGTACAGCTTACTAATCATCTATCATCAGCAACACTGAACCAAGTGTCATTCCCAGAGTGCACTATGTGACTTCCTATGTGATTTTGATCCACTGTTATTTCCTCTGTGGTTTTTCACTTTTCCTTCTCTCTGCAGTTTGCCACTCGGCTCTCTCAGTATTCTGTACCTTCTCTATTAACACTTAGATCAGTATATCCCAATTATTTGCCTAGTGTTTATGTTCTCAGGGTAGACTGAGATAAGGCTAGAGTTATAATCAAAGTGACTGGGCACAAAACATACATATGCTTTCAAGGAAGAGTATTTACCTGAAAATGAATGGCAGCAGAAAGGGGAGCAAAAAAATAGTTCTATTTCCATTTGTTTATGGTTTTGTAATTAGTCAAAACTATAACCTACGGAGTCAACATTTTGGTTGATTCTTTTTACATGCTCATAAACTCACATACACAATTAATTTTTATATCTACAGATCAAAGCTTGCCCAGAAACACTTTCTATAGTGAGTAAAAATTACCTTATAGTGGTTACTTGGACTGGTAAGTAATAATAAGACTATAGACTATGGACTATGGAATTCATTAGAAGCTAACCTTAAATAAGTTAAATGTTCACCTCTGTGAGCCTCAATTTACTCACTTGCAAATTGGAAGCTAATAATACCTCACTAACTTATTGAAAAAGAATTAAATGTTGTTTTTTCAAATATTGAATTAATGGCATCTCCTTTCCCAACTTCTCCAATTTAGTGTTCTTTTCAAACTATACATTCTATACTCAAGTAGGTACATGTATATTTATAATATAGCTAAGAATTATCCTTCTGTGCTCATATTATTCATTGTCATTTTTAAATTTATTTATTTATTTATTTATTTATTTATTTTGATTCATTGTACACAACTGCAGCACAACAACTTTTGCCAAAGTGAATGTCTTATAGTATACTATTTAATTATTCCTAAGAATTCATAATGAGATATGATAGTTATCAATATTTTAATTACACATGAAACAACAAAATCTAAGGTAGAGTTTTTCCTTAAGTTGGCTAAACTTCATTTGCTTCTATTTAAAATAAAAGTGTATTCTATATACATTATACACCTGTACATTAAAATACTCAGCAACTGCATATCCACCCAAACCGACCAGTGCGAGACCTAGGCTCACAGTAGGCCTGGACTGGCTAATTTCACTTAGCATTATCCTCTCTAACTCCATCCATTTACCTGCAAATGCCATGATTTTATTCTCTTTTATTGCTGAGTAAAATCCCATTGTGTATATATGCCACTTTTTTTATCCATTCATCTGTTGAAGGGCATCTAGGTTGGCTCTACAGTTTAGCTATTGTGAATTGTGCTGCTATAAACATTGATGTGGCTGTGTCCCTATAGTATGAGAAGAGGGATAGCTGGGTCAAATAGTGGTTCCATTCCTAGATTTCCAAGGAATCTCTCAACTCCATGAACTTGACCTAAGAGTAAAACTACCATTACTTATCAAAGAATTTTTATTTGGAATTCTGACAAGCAAATAAATATAATAAAAAGAATCTCTGTGGCAAAAAAAAAAAGAAACTGGCATTTTTATTTTTTTCAAGTCTTAACTTCTGAATGTGTACTTAAGCAACACTTATGCAGTTTTTTAATGAAATCTTTGAGTCTCCATAATAAGATTATGACTTGTTTTTTAATCATTCAAATTTGTATTCAAATTCCAGGCTCACCATCATAATTTCAGGCTATTGGAAAAATTACTTAATCCTTATAATCTCAGTTTCTTCATGCTGGGTAAAACAGAGGAAATCTAATTAACCATTGCATTGAGTATTTGTTGCCACTGAGATATGTGTAAAAGTACCAGCAAAGTGTCTGACAAATAGAAGATTAAAAATGCACCATACTTTCCATTCCTTTTTACTTCAAGATCAACATTGATTATTTTCACAGTAATATACTGCAATCCCTTTGAAGACCTTAATTTTTTTTAAAAAAGTTAAACAATATCTTTTCATGTTTACTGAATTTATTTCATAACCTGTTTTTCCCATATGGTAAAAACTGTAATAAAAACTGTTATCTCTAAAAGTATTTTAGCATAGAAATTTCTCCCCTTCCTGTGTATCTGATTTCTAGGATTCAGTTCTAGACATATTGTAAGCCTTACATAACTTTATTTCTCTCTTTAAGTTTATTCTCTTAAATGCCATTGCTACAACAAATCTCGGAGTCCTATTCCCTATCTATAACTATCCATTCCCTATCTATATGTCCCTGTCTTACCCCTTCAATGCATAAGCGTCACTTCTGATTCTTGGCCACAGAACTCACTTTTCTTTTTTACACACTTATTTATCTTTTAAATCACATGTATATTTACTTTCAAATATGCTCTATCAATTTGTTTGGGCATATCTCTTATATAAAGTCCAGAAATGATTTTACTTTATAATCCTTTGGCCAAGAAATCTTAAGTAGGTGATTTGCTCATTTCTATTAATTTTGCTTTGTTCTGTTTTTGCACTGCTAGGGATTGAACAGAGGGCCTGTACACACTACACAAACACTGTAACATAGAACTATATCCCAGCTCTCATTTCTATAAATTGTTATAAAGATATTTAATCCTTATTTTGAATGATTTAAGTTTACACTTTTTGTTTTTATACCTATTTCTAAATATCATTATATGCTATATATGCCATATATGTGCTACTTCTGATACATACAGAGTATTCTCTGACCGCAATGATATCAAAGGAGAAATGAAAATCAAAAAGACAACAGAAAAATCCCCAAACATTTGCAAACAAAACAACATGCTTTTAAATAATCCACAAGTCAAAAGAGAAAGTTCTCAAGGGAAATCAAAATATCCATTGAACTAATTGAAAGTGAAAACACAGTGTATTAAATTCTGTGAGACACAGAACAACATATTTATAAGAAGGAAATTTAAAGCACCAAATGACTACATCTAATAAAAGAAAAAGCCCAGGTTTCTACTTCAAGACTCCACAGACAAGAAAAAAGAAAGTGAACCTCAACTGAACTCTCAAACCTTGTACAAAAACTAACTTAAATGGGATCATGACACAAATCAAAACGTAAAACTGCACAATTTTAGGGGGGAAAAAAAACTAAACAAAAAGTTCCAGACAACTGAAAGCTAGGCAAACCAGTTCTTAGGTTTAACAACTAAAACAAAATCCATAAAAGAAAAAAATAGTAAATTTGTCCTCAAAAAAGTGAATAATTTTTGCTTTGCAAATAACCCTATTAAGATGAGAACTCTACAGACGAGGAGAAAATATTTTCAAATCACATTTCTGACAAAGAATTAGTAACTAAAATATATAAAGAGCCCTCAAACTCAACAATAAAGAATCCAATTAAGAAAGTACAAAAGAGGGAAGAAAGGTGGGAGGGAAAGGGAGAGAGAAGGGGAATTGCACGGAAGAAGGAAGGAGACCCTCATCGTTATACAAAATTACATATATGATGGTGTGAGGGGGAAGAAAAAAAAGGGAGAGAGAAATGTGTCATAGTAGATTGGGTAGAGAGAAGTGATGGGAGGGGAAGGGAGTGGAAAGGGGGATAGTAAGGACAGAAGAATAAAATAGACACTAGTATTGCTGTATGTATATATGTGACTATATGGCCAATGTGATTCTGCAACCTGTACACTCAGAAAAATGAGAAATTATAGCCCATTTGACTCAAATGTATGATATGTCAAGATCATTGTACTGTCATGTGTAACTAATTAAAACAAATTTTAAAAAAAAGAAAGTACAAAAGACATGAAGAGTCATTTCACCAAAGAGAACATGCAGGTGGCAAATGAGCACAAGAAAAAATGTTGAACATGATCAATTATCTGAGAAATGCAAATTGAAACCATGATGAGATATCACCACACAATTATTAGAACAGTTAAAATAAAAAATAATGACAACACATATGCTGGCAAGGATATGGAAAAAGAAGATACCTCATACATTGCTGATGGGAATGCAAAAAGATACAGCCACTCTGGAAAATATATTGGTAGTTTCTAATAAAACTAAACTAAAACTACCATAGAATCCAACAAGTGTACTCCTGAGCATTTATTCAAGAGAATTAAAAAACTTATGATCACATAACTACAATATACAAATGTTTATAACAACTTTATTTGTAATAATGAAAACAACTCAGATATCCTTTCAAGACTGAAATGTTTAAATAAACTAGTTTGTATCTATACTACGGAATACTGCTTAGCAATAAAAAGGAACCACTGAATACATATAACAAGAATGAATCTTTAAAGAATTATGGTGAGTGAAAAAGTCAATTCCAGAATATTATATACTGTACTACTCCATTTATATAACATTCTTGAAATGAGAATTTATGACTTCTCAACAATGTGTGTGCAACTAAACCTTTGTTTAAAATAATAGATCAAGCATAATTTTACACTTATCTAAAATAGAAATTTCCACTCTTTCCATCATACTGTATGATTACTTCCTCACAGTTTACCAAAGGAAATAGGAGAGACCACCAATTCCATTGGAAACAACATTCTATGTACCAGAGCACAACACTATAGCACAAATGATTATACTTCAATTTTTGCCTTAATTTTTTTGAAAGAAAATTATGTAGAATGAGAAAAGGGTACACACAATCACCAAAAGTAGGTTCATTAATCAAATGAGCAAACTTATAAACAATCTATTATTTGAAGACCCTCCAAAAGAGCCCAAGTTTTTTTCTCCTTTTTAGGTTTCAGGGCTCAAAGTTCTATTCAAAAGGTCTAGTTGTTTGAAAGGTGGAATAAATTTGCAAAAAGAATATTATAAATTATTATTAAATTGCCAAACAAATATAAGAAATGTAGGTAATTCTTAACTTTTGTATACAATAGATTATTTTTCTCTTTTTTAAAAGGATGTCTTATTTAAAGAATGTTTATTTTGGCTCACAATCCCATAGGTGGTCCAGGGTGGGCCGATCCCACTGCGGGCCAATCCCACTGCTCTCAGCCAAGTGAAGGAGAGTTTCTACATTCATAGAGGCAAAGAAGAGATAGGGAAGGGGGAAGGAGCTACATGAATCCTTCCAAGGCACGCCCCCACTAAAACAGATTCTTAACTAGGGGAATGTCTAAAACTCAAAAATAATAAAGGAAGTTTCACTCTCTCCTTCCTCAGGGCTAAAAACAAGTTATGCCCTGGCATTAAGACAAATCTTTAATTTCAGCATTTTATTTATATATATGGCTTTCTTAAATATTATATACATATATATCATCCTTAAAGCAACAATTATACAATTTGAGAAAAAGCACAATGTTTTCAGGATACTAATAAGTCTTACCTCTATATAAATTGTGTCACATTTATGAAACTTATACTCCTTATCAGAAGAATCACACTTCCATCCTAGCTTTCTATTCATTCTTAAATAATAATGGCAAAATGATATAAGGATTACATCAATCATCACTGTAGTATAAAGTTGGCAATGTTACCAAAGGTTACATTTTAACTGAAAGAAGTAGAAGAGGTCATATATCAAAATGTCCATTCATTCACTGATAAATAGAAGACTGAATTTGGCACACACTAAAACAGATTTTAGTGGCACTGATGGAAAACATGAAATAAATACTAGTATATAAATCAAGAACCACTTATGTAAATAAATTCACTCTCAGTGTGAGACCTCTCTTTTTCTCTTTGGGAGAAAGGAAGGTATTGGTATAAAGGTACTACCCTACTTATGAAGGGACTAAAGAGAGGGAAAAAATAGAAGCTTAACATTGAGACTCATCTGAAAGTCAGTTTAACATGGTTGCTGTAAAATCTGTCAGATTAAAACCACAAGCCTACTATTCATACCCCTTTCAGCTAAGAAATACCATTCACCCTGGTCACAGCTATAATTAAACAGTGCTGTTCATCATATACAAGTCCTAGACTGATAACATGCTACTTCATATCACTTCCCAGTATTGGATACCAAAACTCTGGAATTATCTATTCAGTGTGTGACTGTTCTAAGAATCTATTCAAGAAGCATTCATTAAGTATGAACACTCAATATACTACTTTAGGTTTGAGGGTACAACAGTGGAAAAACACAATGAACAGAAATATCTACTTTTCACACGGGAAATGGGGGTCCAAGAAAAGTGTTAAAAGAATAATCTAAAATTCAGTTTAGTTTACTAGTGTTCAGTTTCAGATGCCTAGTAGACAGTTGAAATTAATGAGCAGGCAATCCCAGAGTAGAGGCAAAAAAATTATAATTTAAACTCTAAAGCCTAAATAAGATTACTGAAGAAGGGGATATGGATAGAAAGAAAAAAAAGGGACCAACAATTAAGTCCAAACATATTGCAATATTTATAAGTTGTGAAATTTTTAAAAAAAAATGTAGCAAATGTGGCTAAGAGATACAGCCAAAAAAAGAGAAAAACTAAAGAAGTGTGGACATGACTTTTATACTATCTTGGATGCTCAGGACATAAAATAAACCTACAATCTCTGCCAAAATTATCCAAGTCTACTGGTAAAGACAAACATTTTAAAAAAATCTAATCAGTGATTTTATTAAGGTTATGATAAAAAAGATTAATATGAAAAATCAGTAATCTTCCAACATAACAGAAGTAGACAGAAAAATAACAAAAATGTAATAGGTATTTGTAGTAACAAACATAATCATACAAATGCATAGGAAAAATGTAACAAAATTTGTGTAAGTTCTGAACAATGAAAAACTATGAATATAATTGAAATAAATTATAGAAGATATCAATAAATCAAGAGATACACATGCTCGTGAATTTGAAGGCTTATCAAACATGTCAGTTGACACTAAAATTTAAATAGAAATGCAGAAGAGACAAATCAAATTTTAGAAAAGAAAAGAAAGTTGGAGGAATTATACTACCTAACTTCAATACTTTCAACAATCGAGAAAATGTGGCATTGGCAAAAAGATAAGAGACCCATCAAACAATTCCTAACAAAGGTGCCAAAGCAAATGAGACTGGAACACCTGAAAATCTGAATAGGAAAAAAAAAAGTGAATAACCCCTACCTCAAACCAACACAAAAAAATTAACTCAAAAAAAATCGGAGTTCATAACCCACTTGAATCAAATGTATGAAATATGATATGTCAAGAGCTATGTAATTTTTTGAGCAACTAATAATAAAAAAATCAGTTTTTATGTAAGCATAAAAACTATAAAGCTCCTAGAAGAAAAAAACAAAAGAAAATCTCTATGATCTTGGGATAGACAGAGATTTTTAGATAGGAGATTAAAAGGATTAACTATACAAGAAAAAAAGTACAACTAGACTTCATCAAAATTTTAAAAATTTATCCTTCAAAAGTTAATATTAAGGGTTTGGGGATATAACTCAGTTGGTAGAGTGTTTGCCTCTCATGCACAAAGTCCTGGGTTCAATCCCCAGCACCAAAAAAAAAGAGAAAAGAAAAGAAAAAGAAAGAAAGAAAAGAAAAAAATAACCATTAAGGAAAAGGAAAAGCAAACCACAGACTGATAGAATATTCACAATGCATATATTTGATAAAAACCTATATCCAAAATATATAAAGAATTCTTACCACTCAATAATAAGACAAAGAAATATATACAAAAAGCAGCAAAAATTTGACCAGACACCTCACAAAAGATGATATATGAGTTTGCAGTAAAAACATAAAAAGATGTTCAACGTTCCTGTTATAAGGAAAATACAAATCATGACATACAACTCTAGAGCCATCAAAACAGCTAAAATGCAAAAGACTGACAATACCAAGTATTGGCCAGAATATAGAACAACTGAAGATTGAAATGTAAAAGATATAACCACTTTGTAAAAATGTTTGACAATTTTTTATAAAGTAAAACCTACATGTACCCTACAACCCAATCAATACCTACAAATAGCCCAGATGTCCATCAACATATAAATGGATTAACAAATTGTGTTATATCCATACAGTAAGTATTACCCTGTGATAAAAAAGAACGACAAATACATGCAAGAAAATGGATAAACCTCAAAATCACTGCACTCATTAGATAAAGTTAGACACACAAAAAAGTATAACTGTATGATTCTGTTTATATAAAATCCTAGAAAACGCCACATATAGTGTCAGAAAATAGATCAGGGGTTACCTAGGTTAAGGTTAGTCGTGCAAGAGACTGCAAAGGGGCATGGAAAATTTTTTGAGGGTAATGAAAATGCCCTGTTTCTTGATTATGTTTATGATCTCATGGATACAGACATGGAACTATATAACTTAAAAGGATATAGTTTCATACTATGCAATTTATAATTTTAAATTGTTATTTTAAAAAGATACCATGTACTAAAAGACATAACAAATCAATGTGTAGATGAAATGGGAGACTATATTCAGCTATCTGCCACCAATCACCCTCTGCCATCTTCTAGTCCACAGCAAGAACAGGAAGCAACAAGTCACTAAGGACTCAGCTTACACCATTGCTTGTCCCTAAAGAAAGAACCCTGTACTGTGACACCTATAAGAATACACAAATAACATCAGAATCTCTGAGGTGACCAGTATAAGATATGCCATCTATACTGCATAGATATGAATATATTACAATATATTACAAAGATGTTAAAACTTGAATTTACATTCAAGTTATCCTGTAATAAGTGACTACCTCCCTCCACAAAGCCTACCTTACAAATCTCCACCAGTGCTGAGTAATATTCCATTGTGTATACATTAAACACTCTCTAGAGTACATTAGGAATGTGTTACTCTCTGTAAAATCCAAAGTAAATCTCCTTTTGGCATTCTGTGCTTTTAATGTTATTGCTATATCAAATAATAATAAGAGGTAGAAATGCTTTATTATATATGCCACCACTGAAGGCAACTTCCTAGTTTAAGTATACCCTCAAGTTCAGACACCAAAAAGTCAGCCTAGTTTCACTACAGGGTGACAAGGAATTTGTATTTCTTAACTTGCAGATTTAGCCAAAGTACCTAATCACGAGATTGATCTTCATTATCCAAAGTGTAAGGAGTTGAGGGAAAATATCAACAAATCTTCTTTTAAATTGTTTGCCTCCTCTGCATACCAAGAATATACGAAGATAACAGTATAAGTTTAAGAACAGTGAAATGTCATACAACAAATGCTCTCACGATTGGTGACACTCTGAAAAAGTACATCAACTCTATTTAGCAAGTGCACATCTTTGAATACTATGACATAAAAAGAGTAATTTTGCTAACAGCACAGTTCTTTGGCATTAGCAAAATCTTTATTCAATTTGTTAATGGTCTGGTTTCAACCAATTACTTATAAAGTAGAAAATACATTTCTGTTTCAAAAAAAGACTGATTAAGGGTTTCTTGGATCTAAAGCTCTTTAAATTGATTGCTGCATCAACAGCTAAATCCATCAACTTCTTTTCCAGGGGAATTTCCATTTGTTTCAAGCTAAAGTAATTCTTCCTATATTTCACTTCCTATATTTTCATTTTTAAAAAGGAAAAAAATTAATGATTAGAATCTAGTATTCCAGCAAAATTCAAGAGCCATAAAAATAAATGAACCACAAGAAAAGCCCAAAGTACAACCAAAATGAAAAACAAAGACAAATGGGAAATACAAAATATAATTCATACTCTCCTCCTTAACTGTTCTTTTCTCCAAAAATTAGAAATATCCTTCTTTATAAGAAAATAAAATAGACTAAACTTCTAAATAGCAAAATTTGTAAACAAGAATATTGTACATTTATTCATTTAACAATTATTTGAGAATCCACAATCTCCCAAGGGCCACTAAAGTAATGAAAATATAGCAATGAACAAAACAGACAAAAAATTCTGTCCTTGTAGAACTCATATTCTAGTGATAGAGAGAATACAAAAGTAAACAGATAAAATATATACTGGGTCAGATAAGTGTAAATATTAAGAAGCAAAATATCACATTTAAACAAAGACCTAAAGAAGGTAAGGAAGCCAACCACATGGACATACAGGAGAAAAACTGAGGGGAAAAAAAAAAGGTCACAGGCATTCAGAGTAAGCCAGGTAGAGGATATTAAGAAATGAAAGTAACAATATAGACAGTGGATCTGGGGGTAAGTGGGTGGGGGGCTAAAATCATATAAGCAATTGTAAAAACCCAACTTCTATTACAAGCAACATGGAAAGCCATTAGTGGATATGAGGCAGTGAAGGAATAGAAGATGACTTACAATTTTTAAGAATCATTTAAAATTTTTTATTTGTTTTAATTAATTATATATGACATTACAATGACTTTGATATATCATACATTTGAATCAGATGGGATATAATTTCTCATTTTTCTGAGTGTACAGGTTGCAGAATCATATTGGTCATACAGTCACATATATACACACAGTAATAATAATGTCTGTTTCATTCTACTATCCTTCCTATCTCCCAACCCCTCCTCTTCCCTCCTATCAATTCTCTCTACCTAATCTAAGGTAACGCTATTCATTTTTTTTTTCACATCTTCATAACATGTATTTTGTGTAATGATGAGGTTTTCCTTCCATCATCCATGCAATTCCCCTTCTCCTTCCCTTTCCTTCCCACCCCTCTTTCCTATGTAGAGGTAATCTTCTTCCCATGTTCTTCCTCCCTACCCCATTTTGAGTCACCCCCCTTATATCAGAGAAGACATTCGCCATTTATTTTTTAGGGGGGGATTGGCTAACTTCACTTAGCATAATCTGCTCTAATGCCATCCATTTCCCTGCAAATACCATTATCTTATTATTTTTAGTGCTGAGTAATATTCCATTGTGTATAAATACCACATTTTTTTATCCATTCATCCATTGAAGGGCATCTAGGTTGGCTCCACAGTCTAGCTATTGTGAATTGTGCTGCTATAAACATTGATGTCCCAGTAGTATGCTGTTTTTAGGTTCTTTGAGTATAGTCCAAGAAGAGGAATAGCTAGGTAAAATGGTGGTTCCATTCCAAGCCTTCCAAGGAATCTCCATACTTCTTTCCAAATTGGCTGCACCAATTTGCAGTCCCACCAGCAGTGTATGGGTGTACCTTTTTCCAACATCCTTGCCAGCACTTGTTGTTGTTTGTCTTCATGATGGCTGCCATTCTTACTGGAGTGAGATGGTATCTTAGAGTAGTTTTAATTTGCATTTCTCTAATTGCTATAGATGATGAGCATTTTTTCATATATTTGTTGATTGATTGTATATCCTCTTCTGAGAAGTGTCTGTTCAGGTCCTTGGCCCATTTGTTGATTTGGTTAATTATTTTTTTGGTGCTTAGCTTTTTGAGCTCTTTGTATACCCTAGAGATTAGAGCTCTATCTGATGTGTGAGGGGTAAAAACTTGTTCCCAAGATGTAGACTCCCTATTCATCTCACAAATTATTTCTCTTGCTGAGAAAAAAAAAACTTTTTAGTTTAAATTCATCCCATTTGTTGATTCTTGGTTTTAATTCTTGTGCAATAGGCATCTTATTAAGGAAATTGGGGCCTAGCCCCATGTGATAGAGATTAGGGCCTATTTTTTCTTCTATTAGACGCAGAGTCTCTGGTTTAATTCCTAGATCCTTGGTCCATCGTGAGTTCACTTTTGTGCATGGTGAGAGATAGGGATTCAATTTCATTTTGTTGCATATGGATTTCCAGTTTTCCCAGCGCCATTTGTTGAAGATACTATCCTTTCTCCAGTGAATGCCTTTAGCACCTTGTCTAATATAAGGTAGTTGTAATTTTGAGGGTTAGTCTCTGTGTCCTCTATTCTGTACCATTGGTCTACCAGCCTGTTTTGGTGCCAGTACCATGCTGTTTTTGTTACTATTGCTCTGTAGTATAGTTTAAGATCTGGTATAACGATACCACCTGTTTCATTCTTCCTGTTTAGATAAAAATCATTTTTGATTCTTAAATCAAACAATGATTGGGAAGTAACTTATATCACACTAACCTCCTTAAAGATAAAAATCATCACCTGTAGACAAAAATAGTTTTTAAAAATGTGACAGCATTGGAGAATGACTAAAAGCAGGCAGAAGTTAAAATAAAGTTGTCTCAAAAAATAAATGGAATTTGAACTTTAAAGAAAGGGACTTTACAAGGTGAGATATTCACTCATATATGACTTTTCCCAATCCTTGTAGCAGAGGGTGCCTAAAATTCTAATGGAAATCCTCAGCCTTTTTGGCATGAGGGGTCAGCCGTGCTATTTCTAGATACTTACTCAAAGAAAATGAAAATAAATGCCTATTAAAAGACTTGTATACAAATGTTCATAGTGATGTTATTCATAATATCCAGGAACTGTGAACAATAAATATCCACAAACAGGAATATGGATAAACAAATTATGATTTTCATACAATGTAATACTATTTAGCAAGAAAAGAATTACTGACACATGTAATAATATGAATAAACCCAAAATATGTTAAATGACATTAGTCAGATACATTTCATACAAGTCCATTTTAATTAATTACAGTATCAGATAAAACTAAGTTAAGATGGTAGAAATCAAAAAGTGAGCATGAGGGGAAAAGGAACTGACTGAAATTGAGCACTTTCTGGAGATGAAACACTTGTTTCAAATGATTTGCTTTGTTTCAAATGATCGAATGGGTACACATAATTTCTTAAAGTCATCAAAATGAACACCTAAAATCTCAGCTTACCACAGATAAATTATATTTCAATAAAAAGAAATTTAAAAACACATTGCAACATTTAAACCATAGAACCGCTTAAGTTAATTCAAGCATATAGGGAAACCTGACTTTTACTTGAATAGCATGCCAACAACTAAGGTAACAAGAGAGGAAAGTTTGAGTTGTATGAGAATATAATCACAACAAAATACCTTTCCTGTAAATGAAGACAATAACATTAAGAAGTAGTTAAGATTGGGCATGGTGGCACAAGCCTGAAATCCCAGCAGCTCAGGAGGTTGAGACAGGAGGATTGCAAGTTCCTCAGCAAGGGCAAAATGCTAAGCAACTCAGTGAGATCCTGTCTTTAAATAAAAACAAAAAATAGGAAGGGAGGCTTAGTGGCCGAGTGCCCCAGAGTTCAATCCCTGGTACTAAAAAAATGTGGTGTTTTTTTTTTCAATTTTTTAAATTTTAAAAATCTTGAATAAACTTTCAGATATTTATTCATAGCTATATTCCATGTTTCAATATTTAGATGCACAAAATGTGCTTTTTCTGCCCTTTTTATAATAAAGCCTTTCATTTAACCTTGGAGTTCCAAAAGAAACAAAATTTAAATATTAAATAAAATAATAACAAAAAACATAATTTTTAATGTAAACTTCTAGTTTCTTATTCACATGAAAAACAGGTATTTAGAGTTCAGTACAAGACACTCTGAGTTTGATATACCTGGAAGACCTCCATGTGAAGACTACATTAACAGTACTATATATGGCTCTGAAACTCAGGGGAGAAATTTTGGATTTGCATATTTTGAAGTATTGGTATTTGTAAGATAAGACAGCCAGGGAGAAGGAAGGCCAGGCATGAAAGTCAAATCCTCCTAAGCTATAGTGCTCAGCAATGTACATAATGCAGAATTGTTGGCTAGTATGAACACTGGACATATTTCCTTGGTACCTGCTTAGGTTTTCCTGGACCTGATGACCACAAGATCCTAGTGGAATCTAATGCATTAAATTAGATAACTTATGGTGAATTCTTCTCTCTCCCTATCTCTTGTTATAGTTTATAATTTTATTATTTCTTTATATTATTTATTCAATGGAGATGCTCTTATCTCAAAAGACCTGTCAACATTATAAATTTTAAAAAGTAATCATTAACCAAAACATCAGATTAAAACTTTATGACATTGTTTAAATATTAAATGAGTTACAATTTTAAAAAAATTTTAAACTCAGTTTAAAGGACTGTTGATCATTTGTTCTCCTATTCAGTCTTCAGTTTATATTCCTTTTTCAGAGTATATTTGTAAAGATTTTAGTATATAACTAGTCCAAAATTAATGTGTTCTGTCAAATGAAAGGTACTTTATTAAGGAAAATAGATCTCTCCTAGAATCTGGTTGTTCTTTTTAAAGGAAGGAAAAATACAAATTTTAAAAGTGAATAAAAAGAAAAACAAGTATCTACTAATTAAAAAATTAAGTGTTATACTTAACAATAAAATGGAGAGAGGGCAGGACTAGGGATGTAGCTCAGTCTCAGTTGTAAAGTATTTGCCTAAGATACACAAGACCCTGAGATGGATCTCCAATACCACAAAAACAAACAAACAATAAAATAAATTTTACAATAACTTAAATTTTGAATGTTTTAGAAACATTATTAATGTTATTTAATGTTTCTATAACATTAATATTACTTAAATGTTATAGAAACATTATTATCTTAGGAATCTTAGCCATCCATTTTTAAATGTAAATTGTTCAAGAACCTGCAAGAATAAAATTTTATTACGTAAAGAAATAATTTAGCCAGACCTGGTGGTGCTCCCGAGCCGCCTGTAATCCCAGTGGCACTGGAGGCTGAGACAGGAAGATCGCGAGTTCAAAGCCAGCCTCAGCAATGGCAAGGGGCTAAGCAAGGCAGTGAGACCCTGTCTCTAAATAAAATACCAAAATAGGTCTGGGGATGTGGCTCAGTGGCTGAGTGCCCCTGAGTTCAATTCCTGATACCAAAAAAAGAAAAAACAAGAAATAATTTATATTATGAATAAAATCCGACATGCAAATGGTGAAGTGAAGAACAATCTTTTTTTTTTTTTAAATATTTATTTATTTATTAGTTCTCGGCGGACACAACATCTTTGTTGGTATGTGGTGCTGAGGATCGAACCCGGGCCGCACGCATGCCAGGCGAGCGCGCTACCGCTTGAGCCACATCCCCAGCCCCGAAGAACAATCTTAATAGAAAAAAAAAATCCCATTAAAAGCATTTTGAAAATTCCAAACAGATACAATGGACAAATTCATACTTTAAAAACACTGTCAAAAATACATAAATGTTTTTAAGAAAAGGAGTCAATGTGTGTACCCTTTAAAGAGCAAGCACCTCTATCAGTGCTTAAAATATGCCTTCTATACATTTCTAATAACCTTATTTGTAAAGGTATTTTATTAAAAAATATACAAAATAGCACAGTTTAAGAATTATGACCCAGAAAAAAAAGTTCTCAGAAAAAAAAAATAGATTGATTTAAAAAATATCTGACATGTCAGTTTATATATTTAGTAGAGTAGAAACACATGTAAAGGCACTCTAAATAGAATTTCAGGAACAAAGTTAAACATAGTATTTAATTCTGACTAAAAGAGGATTCAGAATTTAATAAATGTTATGACCACAAGGCATTATTTTAAAATCAAACAGAAAACCCTGTTAGGAGAGCTCTGCTGACAGTCAACACTGATAAAAGAGGGAGGAATATAAATCCTCATAAATGGTGATGACATTTCAGTCTCAAGTCTCCAAAGAGATTAAGACAAAGTGCTAAAAAAAAGTGAGAGGAGATAAAACTTTAAATTTTTTTTCAATCATATCCTAGGAAAAGTTATCATTATGATTATTTTTCGATCTGCCTTTCTCACTTATTAGCTCTAAATAACAAAAGAGAAGAAAAGGTGTTTTTCAACTGATCTTTGACAAAGGTGCCAAGAACACACAATGGGGAAAGATAATCTCTTCAACAAATGGTACTGAAAATACTGGCTATCTATATATAAAAGAATGAAACTGGACCTTTATCTTACACCATATACAAAACTTAATCTGAAATAGATTAAACACATAATGTTAAGATATGAAACTAAAACTTCCTATAAAATGCATAGGAAGAAAGCTCCTTGACATTGGTCTTGGTGATGATTTTTTTTTATATGAAACCAAAAGTATAGGCAACAAAAGCAAAAATAAACAAATGGGACTACATTGAACTAAAAAATATCTGTACAGCAAACAACAAACAAAATGAAAAGGCAACCTACAAAATGTGAGAAAACATTTTCAAATGATATATCTGATAAGGGTTTATTATTCAAAATGTGTAAAGAATTCACAGTCCTCAACAGCAAATCAACCCAATTTTTAAAAAACTGGGAAAGCACACAAATAGGTACTTCCCAAATAAGATGGAAAAATGGCCAACTATATAAAAAAAAGTGTTCAACATCACTCATCTTCAGAAATATGCATATCAAAACAACAATGAAATATTATTTCTACATGTTAGGATGGCTATTATCAAAAAGACAAGAAATGACAAGTGTTGACAACAGTGTGGACAAAAAAGATTACTTGTACACTGATGGTAAGAATGTAAACTCATATAGCCATTGTTGTAAACAGAATGGAAATTTCTCAAAAAATTAAAAATAGAACTGTCTTATGACCTAGAAATCCTTTGCTGGGTAAATATCCAAAGAAAATTTAATCAGCACCTTGATGAGATATCTGCACACTGCGTTCATTGCAGCATTATTCACAACAGCTCAGATATGTAAACAATCTAAGTGTCCACAGATGAATAAATAGATAAGGAAAATGTGGCATAAAAAAAGATAAGCTGCCTTTAAAAAGACAACAGGAATGAAACCGAAAGACATTATGTTAAATGAAATAGACCACTCACAGAAAGACAAATCCCGTATGATCTTAGAGAGTAGATTCTAAAAAAAATCAAAGTCACAGAAGAGTATAGAATAGTGGCTACCAAGGGCTGGGGCATGGAAGAAATGGGGAGATGTTTGTCAAGGGGTACATATTTTCAGTTACATGACGAAATTCTGAGGATCTAATATGCAGCATGAAGACTACAGTTTGTAATACTAGATTGTTCACTTAAAATTTGCTAAATGAGTAGATCCTAACTGTCCTTCCACACTCATACACATACCAATAATGGGTAACTGTGTGGTAACTGATGTTTGGATATATTGTAACCATTAAACAATGTATATTAAATCATTTTGTATACCCTAAATACATACAAGTTATATTTTTCAACTGTACCTCAATAAAGCTATGTTTTAAAAAAACTGAGGGCCGAGTGCAGTGACTCACACCTGTAATCCTAGCAGCTCAGGAGGCTGAGACAGGAGGATAGTGAGTTCAAAGCCAGCCTCAGCTATGGTGAGGTGCTAAGCAACTCAGTGAGATCCTGTTTCTAAATAAAACACAAAATAGAGCTGGAGATGTGGCTCAGTGGTTGAGTGCCCCTGAGTTCAATCCCCGGTACAAAACAAAAAAAACAAAACTGAATTAACTGGGCAAGATGCTCCACACCTGAAATGGAGGCTAAGGCAGGAGGATCACAAATTCAAAGACAGCCTCAGCAATACTTAGCAAGGTCCTAAGCAACATAAAGACACCCTGTCTCAAAATTAAAAAAAAAAAAAAAATTAAAAAAAAAACAGAAGGCCTGGGCATGTACCTAGCAGTTAAGTGCCCTGGGTTTAATTACTGACACCAAAAAAACAAAACAAAAAAAAAAACTGAATTAATAACTTTTGATATTTTAACTATTTAAATGAATCTTAAATCTTATTTACTTTGAACTAAAATGATAAGTATCATATAGACAGTACACATAGATCAATCCCTAAATTACCATAAAAAAATTAGTCATTGTGTATACACCTTTTATTCATTCTATAAGTCTGTCATTTTGTCATTTTTTTAACAATTTAAATGACATGATCTATTTCAGACATGGCTATTTTAGCCACCATATCCTAAATAGCATTATAGCTGTGAGAGGTAGCATGTTTTAAAAGAAACATGGCTGAAAAGATAAAGTTACTTACATTTTCTAAAGTTTTATATCCTTTTCAAAACTAAGAAGCATACACACAAATACGTACATTAACACACACACACACACACACACACACACACACAAACTGTACAAATCACTCTGCATAATGCATGACACAGACAATTTGTAGCTAACCTGTATGTGGTGGTATGGCATAGTGTCCCATCCCAGTTCTGTCACTTACTTAGGTCCATGACCTTGGATAACTTGCTGAGTTATAAAATATATAACAGAACTACTGATGAGTTTTATTAGATATAAAGTACTTAGCATAATATTTGGTCCATCATAAATACAATAAATGTTTGTTATAATTACATTAAGTATTTAAGATATTTAAAATGTATTTGCTGTCTGTTATGATTTAGATATTAGGTATCCCCCAAAAGCTCATGAGAGAAACAATGCAAGAAAGTTTAGAGGTGAAATTAATCTAATCAGTGCATTAATCCCCTCATAGGGATTAATTGGGTAGTAACTGTAAGCAGGTAGGGTGTGGAAGAAGGAGATGAGTTGGAGGGTGCCTTTGGAGTTTATATTTTGTCCTTGGTGACAGAAGTCTCTCTCTGCCTCCTGTTGTGACGTCTTGAGCTGCTTCCCACAGCAACACTCGTCGGCCATGATATTCTACCTCACCTCAAGCCCTGAGGAATGGCGCAGGCTGTCTATGGACCAAGACCTGTGAAAGCTTGAGGGTCAGATAAACTCTTCCTCCTCCAAAATTATTCCTATCACATCTTTTGGTCACAGCGGGAATTAGCTAAACATAGTTTCCAGCATTCTCAATGAGCTAATATACAATTAACCAAGTCTGCCTATCTTCTGTTTTTGTTTATGACAACTGATTAAATAATTTCTTAAACAGAAGCTAAAGTTATAAAACTTACAAAGCAAAAATATTATTTTTGAAAAACACTATCAGCCAGGCGTAGCAGCACACACCTATAATCCTCATGACTTCAGAGACTGAGGCAGGAGTATCAAGAGCTCAAAGCCAGGGGCTAGGAATTATGTAGCTGAGATCATTGCCTCATATGTGTGAGGCCCTGGGTTCAAGCCCCAGCATTGCCAAAAAAAAAAAAAAAATTAAGTGCGATATGTCTTAGAATAAGTTATACTCCATGTATGTATAATATGTCAAAATACACTCTACTGTCACATATATATAAAAAAGAACAAATTTTTAAAACTTAAAATAAATTTTAAAAAGAGTTCAAAGCCAGCCTTAGCAACTTAGCAAGACTCCAAGTAACTTAGCAAGAACCTGTCTCAAAATAAACTATAAAAAGGGCTGAGATGTGGCTCAGTTGTTATGTGCCCCTGGGTTCAATCCCTGCTACCAAAAATAAAATAAAATAAAAACATCAGCCAGAGACTCTGAAAAACATCTTATCATTGGAAGTACCAAAAAAGAAAAACCTACAAACTATGTAGTGTGATTACTAAGATGCCAGAAATAGTGAAATCTATAAAACAAAAGGAAAATAAAGAAGAAATAATTGCAGGAAACAAGATAGAAAACTTAAAATCTATGTTGGATATAGGAAAAATAAATTCAAATTATGAAAAATGAGGCAGTAAAGGACAGAGCAGCCAGAAGAATCCAGAATTAAAAGGAGAGATGAAAACAATAAAGGGCATTTTCTAAAAACCTATAGATAACATCTTAATGATGACAGGCTGAATGCTTTCTTCCCAAAATTATGAATAAGTAAATAATGCTCAGACTTAACACTCCTGTTCAGCATCATACTCAAAGTTCTAGTCAGTAAAATAAGGCAGGAAAAATGAAGAAAAGCTGTACAGAATGGAAAGAAAAAAAATGAAACTATCTGTATTCCCAGATGTTGTAACTATCTACATAAAACAATTGCAAGAAATCTACAAAAAAAAAGCTCCTATTACTAATTAGTGAATTCACCAAGATACTAGAATAAAAAGTCAATAAAGAAAAATCAATTGTATTTCAATATGGTAACAATAAACAATTGGAAACCAACATTTTTATAACAGCATCATTGACAACAGCTCAAAAAACAATGAAATACTTAGCTACAAAGCTAACAAAATATATGCATAATCTGTGAAAAAATACAGACAAAAGAAATCAAAGAAGATTTAAATAAATGAAAAGATATACTCAATGTTATTTCTCCATAACTTCATTTATAAATTAAACCCAATCCCAATCAAAATCCCTGAAGGATTTTTTCTTTGTAGACACAGGAAAGCCGACTTCTAAATGTACATGGAAAGGTGAAGAAACTAGAATACTCAAAATAATTATGAAAAAAAAAAGAATAAAGTAAGCAGAATCATGCTATCTGATATCAAGACCTAGTATAAAGCTGTAGAAATTAAATGGGGGATATTGGCATAAAGATAGACAAATCAATGTAATCAAATTTAAAAATCCAGAAAAAAGACACACATATCTATGTGAAAAGGATTTCTGACAAGGGGCAAGGCAATTCAGTGACAAAAAGATGATGTTATCAACAAATAATGCTGGAAACAAGGAGCATCCATACACAGAAAATATGAACTTCAACCTGCACTTAAAATGAACTCAAAGCCAAATGTAGGTTTAAATGTAAAACATAAATGTATAAAACATTTAGAAGGAAATAAAAGAGAAAATTTCCATTACATTGAATCATGTGCCAAATTCTTAAGATACAAAACAGAAAGTAAGATCAAGAAAGAAAATAATTTAATGACTGGACTTTATCAAAATTAAGAGCTTTTGCTCTGTAAAAAACACTTGTTAAGAGAAAAGAATAAAAGTATAGACTGGCAGAAAATATTGTAAAATCACATATCTGAAAAAGAACTTATATCTAGAATATAAAAATAACCCTAACACCAACTAAGAAAAAGAAAACAAACATCCTCCTCCTCCACACATTGTAACCAAAAAAGAAAAACAAAAAACTACAATTCTATATGCTAAGGTTTATATCTGTGACTTTTCTTTATATTATATTATATAATTAGACTTCTCTATCAGTCATAATTTAAACATACAGACATACAGTGAGGCAAAAGATCTGAACAGATACTCACCACAGAAGATACATGCATGGCAAGCGAGTACATAAAAAAATTAACAACATACTTTATTAGGTAAATGCAAATTAAAAACACAAGACACCACCACAAACCTAACAGAATGGTTCTATTAAAAGTTAACTGACAGGGGGTTGGGGTTGTGGCTCAGTGGTAGAGTGCTTGCCTAGCATGTGTGAGGCACTGGGTTTGATTCTCAGCACCGCATATAAATAAATAAAAAATAAATAAAGGTCCATGACAACTAACAAATAATATTAAACAAAAAGTAATTGATAGTACCAAGTGCTCACAAGAATTTGGAACTATTGTAACTCTTATATATTGCTGACAGAAATGCAAAGTAATAGTAATCCTTTATAAATTCTTACAGAAAATAGAGGAGGAAAAACACTTCCCAATTCATTTTGTTATCCTGATAACAAAGCCAAAGACATCATAAGAAAACTACAAATCAATATCCCTCACAAACATAGATGAAAAAAAATCTGTAACAAAATATCAGGCTGGGCAGTGTTATACATCTATAATCCTAGCAACTCAGGAGGCTGAGATGTGATTATCCCAAGTTCAAGGTCAGCCTGGACAATTTAGCAAAACCCTGTCTCAAAATAAAAATATATATTAATAAAAGGTCTGAGGATGTAGCTTAGAGGTAAAGTACCCCTGGGACTAACCCCAGTACCACAAAAAAAGAAAAAAAAATCAGCAAATCAAATTTCTAGCAATATATGAAAAAAATTAATACACTATAACCAGGTAAGATTTATTCCAGGAATACAAAGTTGGTTGAACACCTGAAAATTAATTAATATACACAACATGTTAACAGAAAATGGGGCAAAATCTGTATGATCATCTCAAACTTCATCAAAAGTAAACTGAAGGTTTTAAAAGGTATCATAAGAGCTTTATGATACTTTGGTTATTTTGTATTTTTTTTTTCAAAGCATTCATTTTCTTCACTGTTAGCTACACAAGTTCACAAATACTAATTGAGTACCTACAGCATATAAGCAATTCTGCTAGCACTAATGTAGACACACAAAAACAATTACATACATGATTCAGTAAAAATTAAAATAAGGTTCATGCATAGAGACACAGATAAAGGAATAACAACTCTGCTTATGGACTTAAGGAAAGAAAACTATCTCATTCCTAAAGTTATAGAGGCATATTTTAAACTGTAAGTTAAAATTAAATCATATTGTGGTAGCAAATATGTTAACATATAGAAATAATTTTATAAGAGTACTATGTATATATTTTCATTTGCTTGACTCTACCTCTCAACAAAATAGTATCTCTTTAAAACGTCTGAAGTATAAGAATTTATTTTGTCCATTATTAAAAATGTCTTTCAGATAGTATATCCTATACCTTGTGGGGAGCCAGAATCCTCTGCCTGAACTTTTCAACTGTTTCTTGACCCATGGAAGACCAAGCATTGATGAATGCTTCTGCTTTGTCTTGTCTAAGATGAATGCTCTCTAATTGCTGCTGCAAAGCTGCTGGCTTCACGTTGTGATATACTGCCTATTAAAGAGGAAAAAAAATTACATATATCCTTCTATTCTTACAGAGACTTTGAGCTGTAATCAATACAAAATTACTTTTAAGGGATTTAAATCAAACAACATTTCACATTCTTATTGCAGACATTTTGGATTGTTTTATAAACAATATCATATACTATCAACGCATAAAAGATTCAGGATTAAAAAGCTAAATTATGAGGGCTAACGATTTTCAATTCTGCCCATTTAAACAATATTACATGTACTTAATAAGCAAAAAAGTTTCTTTGCTCTGGCTATGTTAATTGTACCTCAGTTAAAATTTCATCTTATTTATTTAACTTAACTATTCAAAGTTTACAATGATTTTGTTTCTCAACTAACAAATGTTTTTCAAGAAATAGTTTTCAAAACTATCTTCATCCTTCTATTTCTTAGGTAATACAGAATTTTAAGAACTGTAAAAATTTTTAACAGTGATTACTTGTTCTGTTTTTTACATTATTCTGGAACAGAATAAATTTCCCATAAATACCATTTTGCACTATCCTATTCAATTATTTTGTTCTTCTGTTGAAGCTCACCATCAATAGGAATCACAGTCATCTTTATGACCTGTAATTATATAAATCTGTAGTAGATGCCTGAAAATTTGTCCTCCTAATAGAATTTGTTTACTAGAATGTTCATGAAGTACTATTTAATCTTTTATTTTACAAATAGTCTGTTTAAGCAATGAAGAGAAATTTCTTGAGAATCTATTTTAAGCCCAGTGAAGTGGTGGGCTTACACAAAGCATATCATCCCTGCCCCAGATAAATTCAAAATCCTCTGAGTGACATAACTGACATATGTGAAATAAGGAAAGACTAACCATGTGACCTACTATGATGAGCCAAGGTTAAAAGAAATACAAATAAGGGAAGACTACAGGTATGAGAGCTCAAGGCTAATTTGAGATGAAGTAATACAAAAGGGAAGCTCAATAGGAAAAAAAATTACTATGATAACACTTCTTTTCTAAAATTTTTGTTTATCATTCTAGTCAAATATATCCCCCCAAATCATTTATCTAATTTCTTAAATGTGTTCCATTTTTCCAAAGTACAACACCAAGTAACAATGAATTCAAATCTTTTATAGCTGTCTGAAATCAAGAAAGTCTTGATTCACATCAATAAATCTCTACCGCTATTCAGCGCTGTTGCTTTGTAGAATGAAACACTGTTGAAAGAAATGATGCTTTCAAATATTTTTTACTATATTGAAATTCTTGATTAAAATGTGTTCACAGCAAAAAATAAAATAAATGTATTCACAGTTTCCATCTTGCACACTTTGAAAAAAACTGGAATGTCATAGATATCACAGCAATACAAATAATGTAGTAAACAAATCATAGTAAGGAAATTTGAGGTAATAAAAATACCTGTTCTAAAATAAATGATATTGTTTCAAGGACAAGGTGGAGATCTTGTTTCTCTAGAGAAAATGCAGCTTGAAGTTTTTCTTCCTCTTCTGCACTGAAACTGCTCTCAGCCTACAAATACAAATAGCAATCTCTTAGCACATATTTATGTATTCAAATCTCATACTTGACTCAATAATTCATATATGAATGAGAACATTAAAGAAAAAGTGAATCCAGGATGAAAGGAAACTGATATAACTTTCTAAAAGGTGTAACCTCCATTCTACACTACTACAAGCAAAATAAACTGGATAAAACTAACTTCTTGTGATGACTCAATTCATAATTATGTGCAATGATGCCCTGGTTACAGTAGCTTTAAGAAGTGCTGATGATTTTTAAGTCCAATTTTTTAAAAAATCTCAGACTCCTGTGTTTTTACATTTTTTATTTATTTTTTTATTTCTTCTTTTTATATATGCATGATTGCAGAGGGTATTTTGACATATCACACATACACAGAGTATAACTTCCCATTCTTTGAGGTTGTACGTGATATGGAGTTACACTGGTCTTATACATGAACACAGGAAAGTTATGTCTGATTCATTCTACTCTCTTCCCTATTGCTCTCATATTTCTTATACCTGGTTTTCAGAATTCTTCCATTTCATTTCATGATTAGTAGTCATTGCTTGAAACTGCCTATGTGACCCATTATATAGTAGCACCTTCGTCCTCTGGTTTGCTGGTTCCGCTCTCCCAAGTTAGGAACCCAGACAGCTGATTCTTAGAACTAGACATACAGCACAGTTATATCAATAGGGTTTATGTGAAGGCCTAAAATCTGTTCTGTGGAGCCACATATATATGTTTTTGGTTTATTACATGAGTTTTAACAGCCATTCCTGAGCTCAGAGGCCATAAATGTTTATATTTACATTCTCAGCTAGGGAAGTTTGTCTTAACTTCCCTCAGTATTTCCAAGTACAAACTGTTGAGATGCCAGATGAAACATTACAAGATATTTAAAAATCCGTGTACATTAAATGCCAGCAGCAACCTTTGCATATTTTAACAAACCAAAACAAATACCCCAAACATACACACACACACACACACACACACACACACACACACACACACACAATATACATGTTAGGATGGGCTAGGAAGATGACCAGTTCAAAGAAAACTGACTCCCAGGTCCATGGTCAGGTATGCATGCCCATATTCTAAATCTAAGCTGTCTTAGTTTCTTCAAGTTAATCCCTACTAAGGAATTCAAGGAAGCAACCTGGATAAAGACTGGCATACTCCACCATAAACAGAAAAAAAAAAAAACTTGGTAAAACCAAAGTATCAAGTTGATGATATTTAGAGTAGCAATCAATTCCCTAAACCTCTTCACCCATACACCTGCCTCAAGTTCCACTATTCTGCTTCTTTCAAGGCAAACACCAATTTGATAGAACTAATGTACATAAAAGAAAGGTGGCCAATCCTGAAATACACTGCAAACTCTAAGAGCTGTTATCACAACAGGAACCTCTCTGTAAGATCATCTCCTGAAAATGCCTGGGAAAAAAAATAAATAAAAACTGAAATTGTTACTGACATTCTCTTATCAGGCAAGATTTCACATACATGCTCTGTCCTCAGTTATTTCATTTCTCAACAAGCACATCTCACCCAATCCCACTGTCTCTGATGACACAATATTCAGAATTGAATGATCCAGCTACATGGTTACCTCCAGACACCTAATAACTTATTCTCAACTCCAGAGGTAACTGAGAAGATCAAAGACAAACTACGCATCAAATTTTCCATGCAAATGCTCCATCCTCCCCGGTATCAAGAATGAAAGTTGTATATAAGTTTTTTTCCCCATACTGTTTTACACAATTAAGAATGCAACCACTGACTCAGGAAGAAAAGTAAAACTTCTATATCTATTGCCTGCATCATTCACTTTGGAGCTGATTTATATAATGTCTTATACTCCTTCCTGAGGTTTAGTGTAATGGGTTAAAGGAATGGACTCTTGGAGCCAGACTAAATTACTATCTAGTTGTATGATTTTAGGCAAGTTATTTAACTGGTTTCTATTTCAGTTTCCTTGTGGATGAAAGGAGGCTGACAATAGTATCCACTTCAAATTGCTGTCAGGATTAGATGAATTAATAATACCAATCCATTAAAAGAGTACCAGTCACATAGAGAACAATGTAACTATTTGTGAAGAGCAGATAACACAGAATATTACTGCTATTGTTGTTCTTAGTCCTTCCATCTACATCACAAATTCCTTACAGGCAGGAACTTAATGGACCTCCATTTGTATTTGTTTCCCATGGAAAAGAAAAGAACTAACTCTGAGAACCAGTATTGAGTGCTGTGTAAGTAGCAATGTATTAGGTATGAGAGATATAAAATGAGTAAAACATGACCCTCAAGATATTTAAAGCAGGGGTGGGTAGATTGGTGAAGAGGAATAGAGGTTTGATTGCCTTCTGATCATAAAACAAATATTTATTATATAGTACTAAAGTGTAATGAAAATGAAGCAAGTTTTAGAAGCACCAAAAAGAGAATATAAAACTGTGAGAGTGAGGTTGCAAAATATTTGCAGCATTAGTAGTTTTCTCATTTGGACATCTGAAGGCAAACAAACCAAAGAGTACACACATACAACTGAAAAACTTTATGGCACACTGCAGTAAAAGAGCATTGTCCAGTCTTACTGAAACACATGCAAAGCGGGGAGACCATAGGCTGTACCTATATTATAATGGATTATAGACACAATGTTAAGGATTTTGAACTTTTCTCCACTTAGCAACTGGTAGTCACTGATGGTTCTGAACACTGTAAAAAAAATGATTGGAGGAGTTTTTTGTTTGGTTGGTTGGTTGGTTTTGGTTTTTACCCTAAAACTGGGGATTGAACCCAGAGGTGCTTCACCACTAAGCTAAATCCCAGTCCTTTTATTTTACTTTTGAGACAAGTTCCCCCTAAAACCCTAAGGATCTTGCTAAATTATCCAGGCCGGCCTCAAATTTGCAGTCCTCCTCTTCAGCCTGAGTCACTGGGATAACATGTATGCACCTGGCTGATCAATCTTTTTTTGAGAGAAAAACATTTAGAAAGATAATTAAAATTATATTATGAAGAAACAATAGGAAGTAAGAAGACTACACGCGTAGATACTAATGTGAATGTAATTATTGTATTCCAAGTAAAAGATAAGAATCTGAACTAGCACTATAAGGACAACTCAGATTTGACAAATACAACATAGGGAGTAAGGTATGGTTCTGGGACTACTTCCTGGCCAAGAAAAAGAAGAAGAAAGAATAAGAGTTCTGGTTGTCATTGGCTATTGATGCCTGGTACAAGGCAGAGCAGTTACTGGGTGCTCCATAAACATGGGTTTGATGAAATCAAATTTTTATAACCTAACAAAGAAATTAGGTTGGACTGGCAACCAAGTAATGAATTATCAAACACCCACACATCCAAAACAACCACACCATTGAAATAAAAGAATAAGAGAAATAAAATTAGATGAAAGATTAAATACTAGTTTAAAGCAAATACCACAGAATTATTAAAAGGAAAAATGAATCAGAATTTCCCCAAAGCATGTTCCACAGAACATTACTTCCCAAATACATACTACAATAAAACATTTCCAAGGTCAAATACATTTGAAAAAATGTTATATGCCATATTCACCTTTAATGTTTACCATAAACACTACTATATTAGATATGAAAAGTTCCATAATTTTAAAATTTAACTTTATGGAATACAGAGTTTTCCAGATTTTGGACCATGGAACACTATAAAATCTGCAACAAATCAAGTATTCCTGAGAACACACTGGAAAACACTGTATTTCTCTCTCTCTCTCTCTCTCTCTCTCTCTCTCTCTCACACACACACACACACACACACACACACACACACAAATTCTACAAATGACAAGAGTTTCAGTGGCATCAGAAGAAATTTTTACATGACATAGAAACACAAAAAATACAAACCTTCAGGTGAAGTTTTTGAAGAATTCGAGTAAGCAATCGTGGAAATCTTCCTACATCTATTGCATTTATCAATGACACCGCTTTTTTCATGCTAAATAAATTAATAAAAGAAAGTTTTAAGACAAGTTTTAAAATATACTTGCTATCATTGTCTACAAGTTTTCATTTCAAAAATTCTGACTGCTATATGGAAAGTCTGAGTTAAGTCAGGTAAAGAAAATGGCAACCTTCAAAGAGTAAGGCAATCTGAACATTTCCAAAAAGATGCCCCCCAACAGTATTCTGTTGAAAAGGTGCACTTGGAAAATTTTCTCTTATTGTAGGCAAAGCAAACTACAAGGGGCGCACTACTCCATAGATGTTCATGTAACCACTTAATCCAGAATGGAACTAATAAAAGAGTGAGATAGGGGTTACAGTAATTTAGAAAATTACACTAAAAACATAATGCTGAATAGCAAGTAATGGGGGAGGTGGACACTGCATACAAAAAAATTGTTATTACTAAGAAGATGGTTGCTTTAACACCCTGTTTCATTTGTAATAGTCAAATTCAAACAATATGATAAGAACAATTCAGTACCAAATTAAATACGGTTTAATGAGGTAGTGTGTGTTCCACTGATTTGAGGAAAGAAATTAGATGTCAGAAACAAAGGAGTCCAGGATGAAGGAAAAACTTAAAAATGACAACTCTCTTCTTGAGAAGATTTCAGTCCAATCCAGGCATGAATAAGTTATTTTCCAACTCAATTATTTGCCTATATACTTCAGTGATTCTTTTGTAGCCACACAACACATTTCAATAAATTGAATCATTTTTATTTAAATGGGGTTATTTTAAAAGAGAACTTTGGGCCTAGTGTGACGGTGCACACCTATACTCTCCGCTACTGGGGAAGCTGAGGCGGGAGGATCACTTGAGCCCTGGAGTTCAAGATCAGCCAGGCCACATATCAAGACTTGGTCTCAAAACAAAAATCAAAAATAATAAAGGGAAATTTTCATCACTACCATGGGCAGCCAACCTTATCTACCACAGAGAAATTTGCTTTTAAAAAGATAAGTAAAATGGAAACCAAAGTGTTACCAAAATCTAGCCAGATTATATGACCAGCCAAAAACCCTGACCCGAGATTTATTCAATACCGACACACGTTAAGTATTATACACCCTCCAGCACCAGCCAGAGCCTTTCCCATCATCATCATCAGGTCTGAAACTTGAAAAGGGAAACAGAATACTTCTCCACGTGATTCGTCACTACTCAAGGTAGCGCCCGGGAACTTCTGACAACACTCTCAGAAGTGACCACAACCACGCACTTTCCTACAGACCACGGCTGCCAGGCGCACTGTCAGCCACAGAGGAACCTCCGTAAAGGTGGAGCACCAAGCGTTCCCACGCACTCGGCGGACCTGCGTGGCCCACGAAGCAACGTCGGCAATCTCGCGCCCACTCCTCAGTCCCGCGCCCACTCAGGCCCCGCCGCGGCGCCAGGACAGTAAGCAGCAGGGACATCCTCGCGCGGCTACCGCAAGTGACCAGAGGGACAGTACCTAGGACTCTCTGGCAGGATCAGCGCTGCGGACGCCGCCATCCTCGCTGCTTCCTAGTCCCCGCCCCCTGTCAGCTGCGGTTCGCCCAACCAATCCGGGCGGCGGAGGACGGAAACCCGGAAGGCCCAAGCTGCGCGGCAGTTGCCTGCTTCCTCGGACTCCTGAGGCTGGAAGCCCAAAGAGACCTGTCTTGCCTTCCTGGAAGAGCGAGGGATCATCACTGTCGTCCTCCCTGTAATTCTCTAATCGTATTGGAGTTAAGATTCTACCTGTATGTTTATTTATACTTGAATGTTTACCTGGCTGGAGGTGTACATTTGTGCATTTTTGTATTTTTGTGTCTTTAGACGTAATGTAGTAATGTGTGTGTACCCACACACACACATATGTAGCATTATTTTTTCAATAGCGCACGTTTAAGACGCTGCGGCGGCTGCCAAAGGAGCTGCCACATCCCTACCCAGCCCTGGAGTATGCCTCCTTTGCCCAGCATCGTTCCTCAAAAGAGTTAGTGCAGCCAGCTCCAGCCTTGGCACTGAGCAATCCTCTACTCCTGTATCAGCATCCCTGAGCTCCGCGAGGCTCCATAACCCGGCTTGAAGTGTGTACCTGCAATTCACTGAGTACCTACTATATGTCAAGCACTAAGCTAGGCACGGGGGATGTAAAATACCAAAATTCCTGTCCTGGAGTTTTGCCAGTTTTTGAAATGAACAAGAATTCGGGTCTCTCTTTTGAGTCCACCACAGCCTAGTAGAGAAGATGAATCACTGCAAACAGTGCCATGAATTACCTTCCAAGAGAATAGCATTTTCACAAATACTTTCAAATGCCTTAGAGAAAAACAAGGAGAGCATTAATGGAATTCAGAGGTGGAAGCAGGAAAGCCTCCTGAGCAGGTGGCAAATGCAGTAATCCTGCAGAGATGAGGAAGGTTTTTCAGTGCAAAGGGTAAGAACTAGATGGACAGTTCCAATGGAGTTTGAAAAACAGGCAGGAATTAAGACTAGAAAAGCTTGAATGACAGGTTTTGGCATTTGCACTTAATCTAGAGAGAAATGGGCAGCCATTAATTTTTTTTTTCATTTTTTTCCCTATGCATGAAATGTTTTTAAGTAAAGAAATTTTGGGAAGAGAACTGAGTTTGGTGTTCTGCCCCCACCCCCTCCCACTCCACCCCCGCCCTTTTTTTTTTTTTTTTTTTAAGTTTCTGGACTGGAAAGAGGTAAGCAAGAAAATTACATAGGAAACTATTGCAGTAATCTATGGAAAGCAATAAAATCTGCTGGCACTAAAAAGGCATTGGAGAATGAAAAGACAGTGGATGGATTAGAGTTGCATTTCAACAGTAGAATCTTCCAGAACTGGCAAGAGATTGAATTTAATTTTCCTCACTAATTATGTTTTGCTTAAATTATTATTTAAATTAGTTGGCATTCCTGGAGCAGCCCAAAAACATCTTAACTGAAAGGAGAAGCCAGATTGCAAATTAAAAGTGAATAATCCCCACATGGATAATTGAGTCAATTATACAGTGTGTTGAATACATACAAATACATTTAGTTCCACAACCACTCCACACACTCCCCAATTTATGCATATCTGAAGAAGATGTATGTGAATCAACATAAATTATAGGTCCCTGATCCAAACACAGATTACCTTACCTGGCACAACTTAAAAGAGGTTCTAGTTCTCTCAATCTTCAAATCATTTTCCTTTTGTCTTGATTCATTGCCTGAAGTGGAGCTACTAACCTGCTTAAACTGTTTCAAATCTATAGTGAAGTTCACCTCCTCCTTCTCAGTTGCCTTTTTTTTTTTTTGCTATTTTGAACAAGGTAGTTCAAATACTGAATCTCTATAACCTTGGACAAAATATCAGTCTCACTTAACTTCCCATTACTAATCTGTAATGTGGGGATAAGAATAATGTCTGCTCCCCTGTACTGTGGTAAGGATTAGGTAATATGATGTGCACCTTCAAGAAACGCTCTACCCTTCTTATACAATAAAGCACAGACTTCCAAGTTTCTCACAAGAGAGTCACTGATGGACACAGAGGCCTCTTGCTCTGTTTCTCTACTTGTGCAATGATGGATTGGTTACTTCTTATTATCATTTGTTTCTAAAAAGGCTTGGTGCTGTGAATAATTTTGCCCCTCAAATATTTGAGAGCCTCACCTAAGATATTTCTGCATTCTCTAGAATACAGGCATATATGTCCATGAAAAAGTCCTCCAGGTTATTTCAACAGTTGCCACCTGCTATAGAACAGGAATCATATTTCCTGAAGGCAAAATTTCATGACCACTCTCCACCCTTACCCTCCAAATTCATTGACTCATCTTCATGATAGATCCGAGCCCAGATCTTCTGCTCTCATTTATTAACAATAAGCCATGCTGAATTCATCAGTTTTTCCATGCCCCTACCTTCACTGCAAACTTCCACCAAGACAAACTTTTTGACTTTCTGTGTTAGCCAGGTCCTGTAGGAAACAACCTGATTTACATTCTTGTGCCTCACTGAGGGCTGTAAATGCAAGGAAGTAGGAATGAGGGCAAAGGGAAGTAAGAAAGGAAAGGAGGAAATTGAATACAAGGTGGCATGTTATACAACTGGTTACAGCTTCAAAACCTAGCTTACACATCAGTACTGTACAGAGAGTCTATTTGGAGTCATTATAACTTAGGAGTAGAAGAAGAAAAAATTGCCTGCAAACTCTTTGAAAGAGTTTTTTTTTTCTCTCTTTGTCTCTCTTGTTGGTCCAAATTAATCCTATGGTTCCTACCGCCTCTATATTTCTAGGGTGTGCAACATGATGACTAAGCAGCTCCACTGCAGAGTCCACAGCCTTCATGGGTCTGGTAAAGATGGAACTGAGTAGGAACCCATGACTAAGTTCCCACTTGTACGCCCCTCCAGATTACTTCCCTCTGGACTCCTGAGTGTCAGTAAATGGCAAAAGCTGTAAGACCAGGGAACAGTTCAGAGTTTCCAGAGGAGTTAACCCTTCCTTCTGAGTATGAGCTTTGTCTTTTTTGGAGTCCCTCCCTTTTAGTGGGTTCCTACTCGAAGACCTCTTTGTGTTCTCTTCCTGTACCCTCACTGCACATTCATCCTCTCCCTGCTAGGCATGATTTATACGTTTGATACTCAGTGAAGTAGAACGAAGTGTGAGCCTTTTCCCAGAAGACTCCTCCAATCCTAAATGAGCTCTGGACACAATAAGGAGGCACACCCAAATCCATCTTCCAACATCCCATCCCCTCAAAAGTGAGTGATTATCTTTGAAAGATGGGTAACACCTACTCACCCACTGGAATAGAATCTGAGTCCAGAAACCCAGGCTAGCTGAAATGACATTTTAAACATGTGGTATATATTATTAAGTTGGGCAGGTGTGCAGACATTTTATTATGTACCCCACATTGTCCCTGCAATAAGTTGACTAATTAAGAAATATTTTGGAAGTTATTAGTCCTCCAACTCAATACTTAGTTTTTCAGGTCCATCTATGTTATGGTTTGGATATGAATCTTCCCCCACAAGCTCCCATGTTAATGCAGGAATATTCTGAGGTAAAGTGATTGGATTGTGAGAGCTGGAACCCAACAAGTCCATCCTAGTTTAAATGGACTAACTGTAGGAGGTAGGTGTGGTTTGCTCTCTGACTATTCCAGGCTGCCCCACTATGCCCTTCGGCCTTGATGCTTTATCTTGGGCCCAGAGCAATGGACTTGGATGACCATGGACTGAATCTCTCAAACCAATATAAACTTTCCTTCCTCTAAGTCATTCTTGCCAAGTACTGTCACCACAGCAATGCAAAGCTGATTAATACACTCCATCAAGGAGTCACATAGGGCAGAAGACTAGAACTACCTCATCTGCCCTATGGTGGGCTGACTATAAAGCGTGTGCTTCCTGCTCAGCTGTTTTAAAACCTTTGCTGTGAAAGCCATTGGCCCAGCTTTCCTCCTCCTCACCCAACACTAAACAGACACTTCCCCCTCCACACCATCACTCAGTCACAGTTTCTAGCCCTGTTTTTAGCTCTGTAGTCAGCACTTGCCTCATAGGTGTGAGAATCAATTTGGGTGTAACTGAAGAACACCCTTTAAGATGGTAAACATGTAGTTATTTGTTCCACATTTTCCCCCAGATTCCCAGGGGAATGAAGTTTATTACACGTTTTTTATTTTGAGTTGGTTATGTGAATGTTCCTGTTATTGTGAGATACATGAGGAATAAAGAATGCTTGAACATTATCTATTCCCTGAGTATTTGCATAAGAGGCCGTGATGTGAAAAGGAAAACAAAAAGCTTAGAAAAAAAAGAAAAGAAAAAATAATATCAAGGTTGCAGGCCACATTTCCCCATTTAAAAAAAAAAACACAGTATTTATGTTCACTCACCCTTCACCAGAAGGAGGATAGAATAGGGGATAGGAGGGAAGCCTTTATTGAAATGTAGAAAATACACACTTTGTGATATATGAACAGATATCTTTGTAACTATTCTCAAGCTTAAAGTTGAAAACCAGCTCAAATTATCACCCCTCCATTTTCATTTGCACCTAGTTTCTTGCATTCTACTTCCCAGAGGCCTGAGCCATGTAAAGGACTGATATTCACACATAAGATGTGTGAAAGACTGAGTGGTTTCTTCAGTAATTTTCACCTGTGAACACTATTTGAAAAAAATTAGATGGTGCCTCCCATATAGACATGTGAGAGTGAGGCAAGATTACAGATTGCTTTCTACCCAATGACTAGTGAAGGAAATTTTAAAAAATAGTAAATGCCACAAATAAACAACAGAAAAAAATAAATTAACAGCAAATGGACAAGGAATGAAAGCATAACCAAATAATACAATTGAAAAAGTGTTTGCCAAATAAACAGATTCTGTTGCTGGGTCCTAAAGGCGGGCCTCAACTTGCTAAAACCATCTCGGAAAAGAAGGGGTTCACAAACTCATGATAATTCTCTTTATATCCCCCCAACTTGCAGAGATGCAGAATTGGAGGTAAACAGTCAGTCAGTGGAAGTCTTGGGAAATCCTGGAGAATATGAGACCTGAGGGCTGATGCAGGAACTGGTGAAGGTTAGAAGAGGCCCCTAAGGTATCCTTTTTGACACCTCTGAGCAAGAAAAGATATATATATATATAGCATTAAGACAGGAAAAAAAATACAGGGCTGGGATTGTGGCTCAGTGGTATTGCACTTACCTAGCATGTGTGAAGCACTGGATTTGATTCTCAGCACCACAAAGCATAAATAAATAAAACAAGAGTATTGTGTCCATCTACAGCTGAAAGGAATTTTTCAAAAATTATATCTAAGGGCTGGGGTTGTGTGAAGCATTGGATTCTATCCTCAGCACCACATAAAATAAAATAAAGATATTGTGTCTACCTATAACTAAAAAATAAATATTTTTTTAAATTACATCTAATTTTCTCAAACAACAAATAGGGAGCTAGCAAATTGAAGACAGAAAATAAGAAGATACTCCAAGGCACAATCCAGTGAAAACATGGAAGCCTCAGGGAAAATAACTTTGCCTCAAGCTCTCTGCCTCATTGTTAACACTGCAGAAACCCACAGGCACCTGAATCCTTTCCCTGTCCTAGGCAGAAAGGAAAGAATGAAATGGGAAATGAACAACCAGGGCTGACTCAGGAGGAATCAGAGGCTCTGGGGCTCCACAATTAAAGAAGAGCTGATTGGAAGCCTGTGGGTACCCCCTCAGGTTGGACATGCCCCTCCTGTGTGTTGTGAGTCCTAATACAGGACTATTAACAAAATCACAGACCTGGGAAAATAAAAACTAAATCCACTGATGAAAGCTACCTTCAGTACCAGATTCCCTGTAAGCTTTGATTAAAAAGTAAATTTTAAAAAAAGTAAATAGAATACAAATACTGAGCCATCAAGATGGCATTTCTGATGGGAAGGCCAATTGGTCTCACATTAATAGGCAAAAGAAGCAAGAAGACTTTGGCACAATATCAGGGAAAATAGAGCCGGGGCAGAGCTGTCCATGTCACTTACAAGTAAAACAGGGAGCAGTGCCATGGCAACTATGCAGGATTCTACAGGAAAATATAAGAAATAAAAGTATATAGCATACCAAAAACAGATGAAAATTCCACGTGCATGTTCAAGATGAACATAATAAGGAAATTAATTCCCTAGAACAAGAACTAAAAGACAATTTGATAAAACAACAAAATTAGATTAAAAAGCACAAAAAACAAAGAAAAAAAAAGTTGAGAACTGAAAACTCAGCATTTCCTAGCTATTACCTAAATTGGAAACTGCAAGAAACAGACTAGACACAATTGCAAATTTAATTATTGACAGAGAGGAAGGGTATTTATGGTGAATGCAAAAGAATGAGACAGAAAGTAGATACTGAGAACAAAGAAAAACCAATCTAAAGATCAATGTGTCCCCAAGGCCAAGAACTCAAAAAATAGACCAAAAGTAAAAGAATAATAAAAAAGCACATTCAAATATTATAATAGTGTCTGGCTCCATTTTTCATGTTTAACTGCTGACAGCTTTCCTGGCCCACTACTCCTTTTTCCCCTTCTGTCCCACATCTGGGCAAAGAAGCCAAAGTGCTCCCTCTTGAGCACAGGTAAAAAATTCAAAGCCCAGAAGCTCCTGACTACTTGGGGGAAACCATCACCTGGGCCCCACCCTTTAATCACCACAAAACCCTAAGTCAGATGCCCTCCCCTGCTCTTTCAAGCAATTTTTAGGTCTGTTTGACAGCTGATCTGTTCTCTCCAGAAAGTCTCATCCATGTAATATTTTCACACCTTCCTCTAATAATGTGTGTGTCATCATCAGTCTAGGTACCAAAACAAATTTGGAACAGGGAGTCCATTTTGCCTCTCTTGGGATGACCAAAATAAATATTTAATAGAAGACCATTTCCCTAGAATGTTGGAAAAACTGAAACTGCAGTTTAATGAAAGGGTAAATTGTTTTCCAGAAGAACTAATATCGAATAATAATGCTGGGACAAATTCTAATAAAATGACCAAACTCTAAATAAAAAGAAACAATTATTCAGGCAGTCAAGTGAAATGAGCATCTCGTTTACAAAAGTACAAAAATCAACAATTCTCAGACTTCTCCATAGCAATGTCTAAAACATTTTCATAAAAGTATATCATGTCTAGGCAAAATGCTATTCAAATATGAAAGCAAAAGTTAAATATTATCAAACATGATTGCATCCATACTTCTCATGAGCTATTTTGGAAAAACTGATAGTTGAAACTAAACCAAAGAAGCAATTAGTGAAAATAAGAATTTCAGAATGGAGATATTATGGCACATAGTGAACATTAAATCTATATAAAATAAAATGTAGTTAAAATAGGAATTATGCTTATGAAATTAAATTTATTTTGTAATGTTTGATTATATATGTTGCAGTGTTTGATTATTATAATGTGAAATTAGAATATAGCTAAGAAAACTGATTTTAAAATGAACAAAATGGGTGGAATAAAATTTTAAGAATACCAATTGCTTTATCTTTCATGGCAAGAAAATAATAAATGTACCATGAATGGAATACATCTTTAATAAATTGACTATAACTTCTTACATTTTTCATGATTTTTTTAAAAAGTGCAGAAGTGGCTCTCTAGAGAGCTGCAGTCTTAATGTCACTCAGAGAGTGTGGAAATAGTTTCCCCATTCATTTTGTTCAATCTACTCAGTAATCAGAAAAACTCTTATTTTGAAAACAATATAAGCAATTTAGCATCTATCACTTTCTAAATCATGGTGTCATTACTTCTAAAGGCATTTGAGTTTGTGACTCCTGTGTTACAGGGGTCTCTAACATCTAACATCTCTTGTTAAAGAAACAATTCTATAAAATATGGCGATTTCTTCAGTTTATTTCCCTTTTATCCATTTTAATAAAAAGCATTTCTATATATTTATATCCTATATGTTATATATAGCATATAGATTTATATCACATATCTCATATATTACATATATAGCATATAGATAGCATAAAGGGATTACCAGAATTAGGTCTGGTTAATGTTCATGATGTTTATTTGTTTGGTAAGAACTTCTGTAATTTTCTGCCCTCTACTTTGCATCTCCTTGTATTACTTGAATCTCCAATGATGAGAATGAATTATTTTTATGAAAACAGAAAAGTTATTATTCAAAACCAATGAAAACAAAGAAAAATAGTTATGGATATATATACATATATATTTATGAATGTACAGTTATATATATATATTATTGATATATACATATGTATCTATGTATATATAATGGATATGTATATGTGTGTGTGTGTATGAATACACACACACACACACATAGTATTAAATAGTCAACATTCCAACAAAAAATACTTTGGAAGACCAAAACATTAACATCATCTTGTAGCAACTTGTAAATAGTATTAATTCATTAAATATTTTCAAAATTTACTTAAGTTTTTTGTGTTAAAGTAAAGAAATGTCCAAAGTAAATTATTCATACTACTGCATTTGAAAAGAATCCAAACATATATCTCTTCAGTATAATTGCCCATCTTTTATTTACACAGGATTTTAAAAGGCTTTCTTTTTACTGTTTGCTTAGATTAGTAAATTGAAGAGATGAGTGCAGTTACCTCTTTCAGGATCAGAGTCAGCATAGCATTACTAAAGATAATTGATGCTTCTAAAAAGCCAAATAGCCACAGGGGTCTTTATCTACCTTTTTAGAGCCATAGATAACTACACACCACCGTACCACCGGCATGATTCCACCCTGTTTCCTGAATGTTCCAGCCTGGCATGCCCATTCTCTGTCTGTCCCTAGTCTTGTGACACACTTCCCTGATGATTTCCACCTCTCCAGAAGGGATTATGGATGTAAAGGTATCTTGGTTATTTCGATGCCTAAGGTAGAGCCCCGAATCACAGTCTCATACAATGATGAGACTCCCCAAAGTGTCAATAGTAACTGTAGAGAAACCAAACCTTCAGGCCTTCTTGATCCATTTAGTTCACACTTTCTACTGTCCCAACCACCAATTTACTCTTTTCTCTGGACTCTCAGAGGTTTATCATATGAAGCATACATTTAGGCAAAGATCATATAGGATTGTTTCATCATTAGCCAACTATCATAAAAGCAAAGTTTCATCCTTAAACTTCCTTGGATACCTTAAAATGCCTTGTATCATCTTAGTCTCTACCTCTTAAATCATACTGATAGCCCTTGGATAAAATTCAACTAATTCAAGCCATTTTACAATGAAGATCTAACATCTCATTTGGAAAGCCAATTTAGTTAAAGATTTAGGTCCCTTGACTGGTCATGCTCTTGCATTCCTATCTCCAGTGGGACCTTCATTCCAAAGTCTCCATGTCTGAGGCCGCTGGGGTAGGGGGCGCGCAGAGGGCTTCTTCAGGCATCTCTGCTGAGCTTCCCTAGTGGAAAGGAGGGAATGTCTTGAAGAGCCTATGCTGACTCAGTACCCAGTACTTTTCCCTTTGGAACCTTTCCCTTTACCTCTTCCCACTTCTATCTCCACTCTAGAGTCCACAAAAACTTCTAGAGCTCTTTGTATGAAGCTCTCTCAACATTAAGACAACCCCCATATCCATGCTGATGCATGTGACTCCCATGACTCTAAGTCAGTGTGTGTGTGTGTCCATGGAAAAGGTGAAAGGCGGCCCCACTACCTTCAGTTTTAGACTCTTGCCTGCTCCTTCACAGTAAGTGCCTAAAGCTTTACCTTTTTCTTCTTTGGCTTGTTGCTATTATCAGTCTGATATTTAACAGCTCAGCTCCCTCTCCTGGCTGGCTCAGCTGAGCTCAAGACAACTACATGGTCCTTGAAGACATTGTCTTTGGCTGCTGTGCAGCTCCCAGATTCACCCTGGTACCTCTTCTTACTGAGGCTAAATTCTTATGCATTTCTTTTTACTTAGTGAGCCTTTTTTTTTTTTTGGCTTAAATTTACCAAAGTCATTTGCATTTGAGACCTTAGCTGACTTAATCATAAAGGCATGCTGATCACAAAAAGTCACCAAAAATAAGATTGCAAAGATACAGAAAAGAAATGGTAATGCAGATCCTAAAGAATCTAGGGAAATGGGATCCAGAGGTTGTTCCAGTTGACTGTTGGAAAGAAATTCTTTTACTCAAACTACAGGAATGCCAGCAAAAAGAAAGATGGATAGAGATTCTTACCAAGATTTGGGGCAGGAGAAAAAAATCAGGTGATCAGAATTATATATTGTATGACCTCCATTATTTCTAGGAGGCAACATTGCCAAAATGAAAAGGTGGCAAGTTAAAGATTCTGAAGGCTTGACTAGCTGAGGAGAATGACTGAGGAGCTGGCTTGACTGGGAAGCATTGCCATGAGAATATAGAACAATGCCAGTCTGCATAACTGAGTACTTTCACCACAGACAGCATGAGAAAGAGATATAATGGAAGTTAGACTTTTTTTTGGGTATTGAACCCAGGAGCACTTAACCACTGAGCCACATTCCTATTCCTTTTTTATATTTTATTTAAAGACAGGATCTCACTGAGTTGCTTAGGACCTCGCTAAATCGCTGAGGCTGGATTTGAACTTACAATCCTCCTGCCTCGGCCTCCAAAGCCACTGGGACTACAGGTGTGTGCCACCACACCTGACAGGAATTAGACATTTTACATGAAATATTTTCTAAATTTTATGTTTTCTGCTTATGTATCCCTTGTTTTCAGTTACAATTCAGAAATTTAAAAAGAATACCAAAATAAAAATACATTTACCAAATTGAAGTCTATCATAAGTTGAAGACAATAAGTCAAAATATTGAAAAAAATTTTTAAGAAAATATTTTATTTCAAAAAAAGAAGAAATCTCATTGTAATCACTTCCAAATAATCTTTTTAGAATATGTATGTGTTTGAAAAATACATACATATTGTATGTATTTGAATATGTATATATTTGAAAAATACACATTGTCTTGATTTTGTCCTGTATAAAATACATATGAATAGCCAGCAGAGGGAGCCAAAACCATGCATGTAATTTTTTTTCTAAGTTTTTGTTCTTTTAGGAAAGCGGATTATCAAAAATTTCAAAATGCGTTGAAACACCCTTGTCTTTCAAGAACCTAGAAAAAAACATATAAATCGTATAACTTCATAACAGTATGCTGCCAAGTACTTTATGGAAAAATTTAAAGCTAAAATGGTCTTCTGAATCTGAAGCAATTAGAAGAAAATGTATCTTTCCCTCCCTTCCTCTCTTTATTGCACTTTTTGTTTTCTCTGAGACTTCTTTATAGTAACAACCCAAAGCAAGGTAATTTCTATACCATATCAGTTGAAAACTTCTATGAATTGTGTGAAAACTTTTTCAGTTCTGATTACAGGGATCATATTGGTCACACGTATGTTCCTACCTCTTAAATCAGGCTTTGAGCATGTCTCAGGAAATGGAAGGAAAAGTTTCTAGTGCAAACTTGTTGAAAATCAATTTCCTAAAACTACACATAAGCATCTCTCTATTTTCTGGATGACATCTGACTTGGGGTGTTTTGTTTATAAACAAGAGAATCTGATTCTGACTAGATTAAGAGAAGAAGGAATTTACTGAAAGGATGCTGGTTTGTAGTATCATTTCAATAATTTTTGAGAGTTGATAATTGAAATTGTAAGTGGATATTGTATACATCTTTATGTTCAGAAATTTGAAAAAATTTTATAAATTATATAATTCCTAGAAAAAATATAACTGTCCAAAATTTACATAAGAAGAAATAGAATATAACAGAATATGACTATTTTAAATGAATGCATTATTTAAAGGCTTTGTATATAAAAAAAATAAAGAAAACCCAACAAAACAAAAACAAGGGAACTCTTCAGGTCCAGATGATTTGACTTGCAAGTTTTAACAAACACTTAAGAATGAAGCATTTCATCTGAAACAAAGCCTTCCAGAGAAGAGAAAAAGATAAAGTACCCCTAATTCCTTTTATGAGGCTAGCATTACCTTGATATCAAAGCCCTATAGTGAACTTCCAAGAAGATGGAGAAGTTATGCTTTTTTTCTATTCTGCTCACTAATCCAAGCTAAGTATTGCAATTTTTCTGAATAAAACAAATATAAGATGATTCTGAAAGGTAGGGAGAAGAAGTCAAGCTGGCTGGTGACCTTAAATATGAGGAATGGCACAGTACTAAGTACCCTGGGTTATCTTTTACTTAGTATTTCCCTGGATATTTGAAGACTAGGTAATGAAGATTCTGGCAATCCAGAAATGCTAATGGGCACAGGTGAGAAAGCCCTCAAAACCTGGGCTCTGTATTCAAAGGACCAAAAAAGGGACCACCTATTCATACAGAAAACTTTTAAACAATAGTCCTTTTATTCCAGCCAAGGACCATAAAAAACACTCTTTCCTCACCCCCATCAGCCATGACCAAGAGGAGAGACCTTGATCCATTCTGGGCAGGCTGTAGCAATGTACCACCACCACAACAGGATAAACCCACACCAAGACACATCACATTCTAAAAGCTAAAACAAAGACAAAAAAAAAAATAGCTGGAGAGAAACAGCACATTATCTACAGGGAAAAATCTCAAATGACAACAGATTTCTCATCAGAAACTATAGAAGCTAAAAGGAAATAGCAAAACATGTTTTACATAATGAATGTAAAGAATTGGCAACTCAGAATACTACATCCAGCAAAGATATCCTTCAAAAATAAAATAGAAATCAAGACATTCTCAGATAAAGGAACACTAAAGAGAAATATTCTCTAGCAAGCCTACCCTAAAAGATAGCCAAAAGCACACTTACTAGTGAAAGACTGACTGCATTCTCCCTAAGATTAAGGACAAGGGGAGGTTGTCTGCTCTTGGCAGCATTATCTAACATAGTGAACAGAAAGGAAAGGTCAGAAAAGACATAGAGAATAGAGAGGAAGAAATAAAATTGTTCCTATTTGCAGATGACAAATTCCAGCTACATAGAAGATTACAAGTAGTCTTAAAAAAAACTTCAAGAATTTATAAATTAGTTCAGAAAATTTGAAGGTATAAGATCAACACATCCAAGAATCAATAGTATTTCTATATGCCTTCAGCAATACTAAAAATGCTATACCATTTTTAATTGCTCAGAAAATGAAATAGGTAGTCATATAGGACTGTTGCGCCCAAAACTACAAAATGATGATGAGAGAAATCAAATATCTAAACAAATAAAGAAACATGCTGTGTTCATTAACCAGAAGACTCAAGAGCAATGCCAATTCTTCCCAAACTGATACTTAGATTTTAATACAATTTCTACTAAATTCTAGAATATATGCTGTAGACATAGAGGAGATTATTCCAATATGTATATGGAAAAACCTATGAACTATAATAGTTCAAACAATTTTTAAAAACAAAAATAGGAGAAATCACTCTACCTAATTTGAAGACTTTACATATCTCCCAGAATTAATATATATGTAACTGAATAGATAACCCCAAAATAGAATAGCACTACAAAGTATGGACAACTGATGTTTAGGAAAAAAATAAAAACAATTCAATGGAAGAAGAATAGTCTTTTCAACAGCTGGTGCTGGAAACAGTTGGGTATTCCTAGACCAAAACAAACAAACAAACAAACAAACAAACAAACTTGACCGAAATCTCACATTGCACATCTTCTATAAAACTCAAAATGAATCACATCAAACTCTTAGAGAATAATACAAAGGTTGGGCACGGTGGCATATGCCTATAAACCCAGTGGCCCAGGAAGCTGAGGCAGCAGGATCACAAGTTGAAAGCCAGCTTCAGCAAAAGTGAGGTGCTAAGCAACTCAGTGAGACCCTGGCCCTAAATAAAATACAAAATAGGGCTGGAGATGTGGCTCAGTAGCCAAATGCCCATGAGTTCAATCCTTAGTACAGAAAGAAAGAAAGAAAGAGAGAGAGAGAGAGAGAGAGAGAGAGAGAGAGAGAGAGGAAGGAAGGAAGGAAGGAAGGAAGGAAGGAAGGAAGGAAGGAAGGAAGGAAGGAAGGATGGAAGGAAGGAAGGAAGGAAGGAAGGAAGGAAGGAAGGAAGGAAGGAAGGAAGGAAGGAAGAAAGGAAGGAAGGAAGGAGAGAAAGAAACTAATACAAGGGAAAAAGGGATTGGATCAGAGTTCCAAAAGCACAATCCATAAATGACAAAAGTTTATCAATTGGACTTCATCAAAAATGGAAACTTTGCTCTGAGAAGAACTTATTAGGAGAATGAAAAACACCTTAAAGACTGAGAGAAAACATTTGCAAACCACATATCTGACAAAGAACTCATTGCCAGATCTTAGATCACAACAACAACAACAACAAAAAACAAATAATACAGTTAGGAATTGGACTAACGACACTAACAAACATTTCACTGAGAATGACATACAGATAGGAATTAAATACATGAAAAAGATGTTCCATGTTATTAGCCATTAAGCAAATGCAAATTAATGCCACAATGAGATATCATTGCGCACCTATCAGAACAGTTTAAAAAAAATAGTAAGAACACCAAATGCTCACCAGGATGTGGGAAAATTGGATCCCTCATACATTGCTGGTAGAAATACGAAACAATACAACCATTCTGGAAAACATTTTGACAGCTTCTTACAAAACAAACATACAACTACCATCTGACCCAGCAATTGCCTTCGTGAACATTCCTCAATATCAGTCCTTTTCCAGTGTCCTCTAGCTCAGATGGCCACCTCATCTATTCAATCATGAAATCCTGGAGCCATCTATGGCTCCTCTGTCTTCCTCATCCCTCATCTCTCTTCCATGACAAAGTCCTCCCATCTGTCTTTCTCATTGCAGCAAGAGTGATCTTTTAAAAATGCAAGGATGATCATGTCACCCACTCCATTGCTTAAGGTGCTTCAATGGTTTCCTGTTGCTTTTTGGTCACAGAAGAAATTCTTCAATTCGATTAAAACGCCAGACACGATATGACCACTGTCTGTTCTACAGAGGCTTCTAAATGCTCCCCTCCCACCTGGCTTCTTCCGGTGTCCAGAACATGCTCTTAACGTTTCCTGCCACAGATCCCTATACATGGTCTTTATCAGAAAACTCCTTATATGTAATTCTCACCATTCGACCCCATACCTGTGATGGCTCCCTCAGGGAAGACTTCTGTGTAAAGATTTTCCTGAAAGTTATACCACCTCTCCCTCTTCTCACATTCGTTTATGTGATCACTTGATTATTTTCTCTCTCTCTACTCTCTGTCAGGTCCATAAGGACACCATGTCTGAGCGTGTTCCCGTCCCCAACCTATTATATTACTAGTATAGTAATGTGCCTGGCACATAGGTGGTACTTGATCAGTTAATGAATAAATGAATGGAAAGTCACCATGTAGAAAAACTATTCATATTTTATGTAAAGGCTATTTGATGCACTATTAAGGAAAAACATTTAAAGTCAGTCACTGATCTCTCTGAATTTATTATATCTGACCTAAGATTTGGCCCATTTATAAAGTACACATAGGCAGCCATACAATAGGGAGGAGGGAAATAATCTGCCTTTATAAACTGTAAGCACAAAATAGAAAATTTTTTCACATTGGGTATGAGTCTAAGTAGTATATATGTTCATTATATATATATATATATATATATGTATATACATACAGATAGGAAATAAATGAGATGAGAAAGAGAGAAGTGAGGATTTTAAAAATTATGTTATACAAGAATATGAGTTAATTTAAAGCACACAATGCTTAGCATACAGTAAGTGTCAACAGCTACTGGACCATCAAGAAATCCACATGCCAAATGGTACCCACTTGCAGAGCCACTTTGCTGCACACCTCTGGGAGACATCATTGGCCTTGCAGTCAATGTAAAATGCACCCTCCACTTAACTAGAACACAGCCTGCATGGCCAAAACACTGAAGCCTTGCTAATGTACATGTTCAAAAGTTTCCCAAGTAGGCATCATTCACTTTCCAGAAAAGCAAAGCAGTCTATAAAGGAAAAAGTTAAATAATTTTTCTGTGATCGAATATCCCAAGGTCTATATATGCAATGGATCTAGGTGATTATAATGGAGGGTAGACACTAGAAGGGGGGCAGCATAAAGGATTGTTTCAGAAGCTATATGGAAAGTCTTCCAAATTAGATGCAAAGTTGTCATGCAAATTGATGTGATATGGCATTGCATAAATGCGCTCAGGGTGACTTGTCTAAATCCTTCAGTGTGCATCAGTTTATATTTAAATGACCTTCTGTAAAATTGCTTTCCTTACACTTTCTATACATATTCATGAAGACACACTGTCAGCACTGAAAGATAGCCAAGCAGAAAAGAGAAAAATCCTATTACACTAACAAGACAATTTCCTTGGTTAATGTAATCAGATAGTACAGCTGCACTCCTTGTTAATCTGAATTTAGTTCAAATAACTAAAGAGCTTTATTCACTCTGTGATAAAAATTAGACACTCGCAAATCAAGTTTCTGACAATTCAAATAAATTTATTTTTGTAATAATCATTTAGTGCAGGAGGCCTTTTTAAAATTCACTGAATTGGCATTGGATCAAGACGAAATAAATCTGATTTATAAAAATGCACCTCATCAACGTCTTGCTAGGTTTCCACATAAGTATCATGAGGTGTCTGCTTAGTGATTATGCAATTTTTTACTTTATTTTTTGCTTTACTAGGAAAACTTACCAACCTAATTTGCCAATATACTTTTCAAACCAGATCATGTTAAGCCAGATTAATGCTTAAGACTGAATGACAAGAGGAGACAGAAGGGAAGAAGACTTTAATGCTAATTTGCCTAGGATTATTTTTATTATGAAAAAAGGTGACTGATGATATAAAACAGTGTTTCCCCAAGTGTTCTGATCATGAGACTTACCAAGGATGCATGTTTAAAAGTAGGGATGCCCAGGCCTCAGTCCTGGAGGTTCTGATTCCTGAGACTTACAGGGGGACTCAGGACTGTATATTATGAAAAGAACCCTGAAACATTTTAGGATGAGGCCAATTTGGGAAATCTGTAATATCATGAAAAGAATAGTGGCCTACTCTTATTAATGCTCAAAACCCCAGGTTTCCAGCTCCTCTGTGTCCTCACCCATCTCATTATATCTGAGTAGGTCTAAATGTCCTCAGTTGTAAAAAGTTAAGAAAAAGCAACAAAAATAAGAAGAGTTTGATTGAATCCACAAACTTCATGAAGACTGGTGGATTCCACTCACTGTTCTATCCTCTGCACCTAGTCTGCTGCCTGGCGCAAAGCAACCTCCCTTGATGTTTGTTGACCACATGACTATTTAGTTGAACTGCAAGGTTTCTGTTAGCTTTAAAATAAACAATAAAACAATTCATTTGTTCCACTATTTACAAATTATTAATTACTCTCAGAATAAAAGAATGTATCAACTGAAAAAAGACCCCTACCCTTTCGTCAGGTGGCGAGGTTGCTCGTGCCTGGTGACCAAGTCAAGGATGTGACTTGGGTAATTTCACCTCTTATCTTCCTGTCAAGGTTGTATACTTAATAGTGATGGAGGCAGTTAGCACACTGTTTGGCTCACAGTAGATGTTCCATAAAAGTAAGCTGAATCTGGGCAACCCAGCAAATTCCATATAAAACAATGCCAAAGAATAAGTGTTCTTGCTGTGTGGACATAAGTTCTGATTTTTAGGATTTTTGTTACTTTTATCCTAAAACATACTGTGAAGTAAAAAGTTCAGAATTGTTAGAAGTCTTCGCAAGCACATGTGTATAGTGCAGAAACAAGTGTTTTTGAAACTAATTGTGAAGGAAAATTAAATCCTGAAAACTCTATTATAACATTTCAAACTTATTACAAAAGCAAAAGCTTTTATTTCTTTTTAAAGAGTTTATTAAATTACACATATAAATACTTCCTTTCATCATGTATCTAATATAACTTAGAGGAGTGATTCTCAAAGGGTGGTCCCAATCTCAGCTGTACCAACATCATGTGGGACCTATTACACATGCAAATTCTTGAACCCTGTCCCAGACCGAATGAAACAGAAACTCTGGGTGGGGAGGCTGCAAAATCTATGGAGGAACAAGTTCTCTGGGTGATTCTGATGCACAGAAAATATGAGAACCACTGACTTAGAATTAACAAGATAGTCAAAAAATGAGTTCAAAGGAAGTTGAATTCAACTTCCTATACTATGATGTATTAGAACTGAAAAGGCCACATCACGTTCCTAGTTAACTACTTACAAACATACAAAAAACTTTTTTTTTTTTTTGTATATGAACTCAACTTTCCTCTCTCTGGAAAAAAAAATCTTGAAATACTAATTCTGGAATTAAAAATGTAAACCACCACTTTTAGAATATTCAAGTCCTAATTTTTCAATTTTACAAATAAAATGCAAATGTGTAATTATATTACCAAGCATTAGCAAATTTAGTTTTAATTGTTGAATTTTTTAAAAAATGAGTACACAGTTAAAAGACACAGAGGCTGTTTTTCTTCTAGTCCAAATGGCAATTCTGATTTAGAATTAGTGATGCCTAAGATTACAAGGATAACTAGACATGACGAATTTATGATTCTATGTTCTATGTAAGGCAAACCTCTCAGCAGCAGAGTTCTGAAAATCTTTAAAACTGTGTGCTCTCAGATATGAATAAAGAGGGAGGGATTTTTAATTTGAAGGCAGCATTGAAATGGGGGTGTTGGGGAGAGATTGTGATCCATCCACTGTCACATTCTTCCATTCCGAGCTAAAAAATGAGAGAAGACTAAAGCTTATAGAATCATTGCCCGGCGAACACTCTTCCGCAGCTTGAGAGAACTCTAGTCTTAAGGATGTTTGTTGAGAGCCACAGCCAAAGGGGCCCCAGCAAACTTCCAGCTGCCACAAACTCCAGCTGCCGGCTGATGATTGGCTCACAGCGGCCCCAGCAACATCTAGCTGATTGGCTCCTCTGCGGTGATGTTCATTGGGCTGTTTCCCTGCCCTTCAGACTGCCAGCTGATGATTGGCTCACAGCGGCCCCAGCAACATCTAGCTGATTGGCTCCTCCACGGAGCTGCTCATTGGGGGACTTCTTTGGCTCCGCCCACACGACCCAGCCAATCAGCCTCAAGAACAGGAGGATTGTGGGAGGTGGTGAGGGTTGTGTGGGGGTGAGAGGCATGTGGGAAGCCGGTGGTGGCAGTTGGGCTCTGAGGGGTTTTTCCTGAGGAGCGGTTGTGTTTGGTGTTTTTAGTTCTAAAAATAAAGTTAGTTTCTTTTGACAAGTTGCTCCTGAATTGTGCCCAGCCAGACTGCGGCAGATGTTTTTCCAACATTTTGCGCAAACCCCAACATTTATCCAAAAGAAAAAGGTTGACTTAAAAGAAGAAACAAATCAGTCCAGAAGAGCTCAACAGCTCCTAGTCAGGAACATTAAATGGCAGAGAGCTGATGACCTCTCCAGATTCGGTGACAATGGCATCATAAACCCACCGTCGGTTGCAGCGGCACTCAGGCCCACACTTGTTGGAGTTACATTTGGGGCAGGGGTAAAAGCAGCCCAGGCAGTTCTTCTCTAGGCAGTCACACAGGTCAGCGTCATTACAAATTAGCCTGCCACTTTTGTCATACTTCTTCATAACTCTATAAGAAAAGAATGACATTCATATGAGAGCACAATTGTCCTCAACATGGAGAATAAATTATTGTGCTGTGACTTCATATACACAATCCTTTCAGTCTGAGTGAACAGCACTTGGAAATGACCCAGAAACACTCCAGAACAGTAGGTGGCAGTGACGTCATGGGAATTTCAGTCAATATGTGATTGAACCATTTCCAGTGCAGCCAGCTTGTCATGGAGAGTAACTCTTCATTTTCCCAGCATTGCCAGGGAACATAATAATCCTCAAAGAATTATGAGGAATAAGCTGACTAACACTTCTTTCTGTGTTACAATTTTTTCTTTAAAATTTAACTATTCTTGATGGAATTTACCCTAATAGATGATACTCTTCTTTCTGATATTTTTGCAATTACATTTTTTAATGACTCAAAATGAGAACTATCAGTGAGTACGTCATAATCATTTAAATAAGAAAACTCTGCCACTGACATTCTACAGGTGCCACTTCTTTCCTTTCTGATGTCTTTTACCCAGTGGGAAGGGAGAATGCAGGTGGCAGAGATGATAGGACACCACATCATAGGTTCTGAGTGAAGGCAAGGTACTCTGTACCACGAAGACCACCAGAGTCCCCACCCTGCTGTAGATTCCCATGCTTTCTGTCAGTAACTGCAACATGGCCAAGGGGCAGAGACTTTCATAAGAATTTCACCATCCCCTCCAAACCAAATCATTTTGAAATATGTAATTCCAACCAAGCTAATGGAAAAAAGCCTTAGATAACAAAAACACCTCTATACGACTCAGATCCATTATTAGCAGTTGAAGTCCAAAAGGCTGGCCCTTCATTGGTGTGGTCAAATTATGTACCTGTGTACCCTTTGTCTCCAAGCTGGCAAAACACCTGGCCTCTTCATCTTCAGTGAGGTAATATAGCTCCACCCTGTCCCCCTTTCCTAATAAAGCATGGGTACTTGCTGCATGATGTAACACTTCCGCAGGGTTGTCTGAGGAGGATTTTCATCTAAGGTATGAGACCCTTCCCAAGCCCCACAGGAAATTCATACAAAGAGATGTAAATTTTATTATAGAACTGATAGTGAGTGGGTGGTCCTAAAACAAACGGAGAGTGTCTGTCCTTTCCTTGCTTTGCCTGAACTTAACACTCCCTAGCCTTTAATCAGAAATCAAAATGATTTTATGGTTTCCTGCCCATATGATACAATCTCTCATAAAATTCTCAACTACCCTACATATAAAAGTGTCTAAAATACACAGGCTCTATGGATAGATAATTATACCTTTGAAGTCCTCCTCAGGTACTACTCATTACATTTCTCTATGACCACTCCAACAGGAACTGCACCTTGATAGAAAGATCATGTCCTTTTTTAAACTTTTAGTTAAGCAATGTATGGATGTATCCCCAAGCATACTGAGATATTCTTCTGTAATTTTCCTTTTTATCCTACTCCATGATGTCAGATTCTTCCATGATGGTACAGATTAGCTTTATTCAGATATTTTTACTGCTACATGTAGCCTGCTCTATGAATATAGCACAGGTCATTTATATTTTCCACTACTGAACGTCATTTGAATTATTTATGCTTTGTTTTTGCTGTTACATTGCTGCCATGAAACTTCTTGAACATGTCTCCCCTTATACGTAATAAGACTTTGCCAGAATATATACCAAGGAATGAGAATGAGAATCATAAGACACATAGGAAATGCCAAGATGTTTTTAAATAGTGGTTGTACCATTTAACATTCAATTCATGCCCCAAAGCTTCATCAACTTTGATATCATCATACTAAACTCTGCCTATCTGGAATACCTGGCCCTTCTCCAGAAGGTACTGATGAGGTTTAGTATCCACATTAGCTTTATCTTCTGTGAAATGTTGGTTCACTATTTTCTTTATTTTTCTATTATGATGTTTATCTTCGTCTTATAAGAGTCTTTAAATATTTTAGATTCTGATTTCTAACTTTTTCCACTTTGTGATTTTTCTTTTGCTGTTTTAAGGGCATTTTTAATGAGTATATGTTATTAATTTTTAAAAATATATATGTATTTTTTTAGTTGTCAATGGACCTTTATTTAATTTATTTATTTGTATATGGTGCTGAGAATCAAACCAGTCACACATGCCTGGCAAGCGCTCTACCACAACTCCAGCCCCATGTTATTAATTTTAATGCAGTTGAACTTATCAATTTTTCTTTTTGGTTTGCTTAATGTGTGTGTGTGTGTGTGTGTGTGTGTGTGTGTGTGTGTGTAGTGAGGATTGAACCAAGGGCCTCCTTAATACTAGGTAAGCTCTCTACTGAGCTACACACCCAACTAGTTTCTACTTCTGATACACTAGCAATCTTAATGATAGTACTGCGCCCATTTAATATTCCAAATTCATTCCCTTGGTGACATTATTTCTCCTTCTAAGGATGCATCTTTGTTACTTTTAATCACATTTCCTACTAAGCTATTACTATAGTACAGGGATTTTTTATTTTCAATTGATTTCTTGTTTCAGATTATATTTGCTAACTTCCAGGAATATGGAGTACTATTTTAATTTAGATATTTTTAAGTCATAGAAGAGGCAATCTAATTAAAATCAAGGAGAAACGGAGAGTTTTATTTCTATTAGTATAATAATAATAATTGTCATCATCATCATCAGGTACTGTAGATTTAACCCAGGGCACTTTACCACTGAGCCACATCCCTAGCCCTTTTTATTTTTTATTTTTGGACAGGGTCTCACTAAGCTGCTTAGGGCCTCGCTAAGTTGCTGAGGCTAGCCTCGAACTTGTAATTCTCCTGCCTCAGGCTCCAGAGTTGCTGTGAATACAGGAATGCGCCACCATACCAGGAGAGACCTTGAAAATTTTATAAACCCACTAATAAAATAGAATGAGATATGGGCTTACTTGTGTTTCACAGAAAAATATTCATTCATCTTTGACATCCGGGCTTTCTTCTTCTGCTGCCTTGTTTCCGGGTTGAAGTCTGCTACCTGTGGTCCAGGGTTTTGAAATGCCAAGCATTTTAGCTGCCTTTCTATTTGTTGCTGAGAAACAAACAAACAAAAATGCTTTAGTAGTAGGAATTAGATCATTCGTTTTGCATTTTCAAAAGAACTTTCTGTAACTTTAATCATAATGGCATGAAAGTATATTTGTTTTATGTAGAAAACCCAAAGAATTTGACCTGATTACATTTCAAAGATGATATAAATAGTCTCCAATTAGGTATTGTTTCCAAATAAATACATAATACAAAACTTACATAATAAAAATGTAGAAAAAAGAATCATGGGGAAACACAAAACTTCTTTTTACATGAAAAACCACAGTCAGCTTCATCTAAGGGACCCTTCCCAAGCCCCACAGGAAATTCATACAAAGAGATGTAAATTTTATTATAGACTGATAGTGAGCAGGTGGTCCTTTCCAAATAGGATGAAGATGAATATCAGAAATAGCATTTTTCTGATGGATAAGGATGAAGGAATAATGGTCCAATGGTCCTTCCTCAGCTGTGAGCAGAAGATGTCTATGTAAAGTCTCAAACCAATGAGGACCCACAGTATGCTCAGCCCTACCCTCCAGGTCTGGGATGAGTTTTAGGTCTGCCTGTTCTGGGACTGTGGACATCACTAGGCCTTCACGTGAGAGCGCAGCCACCTGGAGGATCCACTCTTAGTCAAAGCCAGATTTGAATGGAAATATCTTGCTAGAATTATTTTCTAGGGTGTTAGGGGAAATTTTCGGAAGTTTTTTTTGGGGGGGTTGTAATTAGAAATTAAATGAGGCCTAATTGGGAAGAAAGCAATCAAATACTGATGACTTAAAAAAAAAAACATGCAGCACACATATCACAAGGGAAGGGAACGCTCTCTTGAAGGATTTTAGGAGAAAGTAATCTGGGTATCCCAAACATGTAGGCTGGCATATACTTGGAAACACTAAACATGGAGACAAAAGGACAGTTTCATTGTAACATGAGTAACAGGATCTCATAGGCTCTCCTACAATTTATTTAATATAATAGTTTAGGCAATCTAAAATAATATGTTTCTTTGAAATTTTCATCTTAGTTGTGTATATATGGGTTTGTTTTACAGATCTGAGCTTATGTAACAGCTCTGCACTTAGGTATAGCTACAAAACAGGTAACACCTAGTACTTTCTAAGTACTAGGTGCTTAGCTCTTGCAAGCTCTGCTGCTTGCCCGTGGTGTGCCTTGAGCAAGTTCCTACTTCACTAAGCCTCAGTTTCCCATTTTTTTAAAATGGGGCCAATAGTAGTATCTTGTGATAAGAATTAGATGAGTCAATATATACAAACTTTAGAACCATGACACAATGAGACCAAAATAGGGGTTTGTTCAATTAAAATACTTGAGTATATTTTTTTTCAAGCATTCTACTCTGAGGGTGAGATTTTATTGCATACAAAGAACATTGGAATAAAAATGAAGGAACATGAGAGGCAAAGAGGACATGTCAGGTGAAACCAGTCCAACAGCTGGCACAGAGACCCATCTGGTGGAGTCCTGACTGAACCGACCTTTGCACTAAGTCCACCAGCATCTCAGAGATCCCCAAGTTTGGAACTCACCAAACAATATGGAATCATAAAATCCATGTATCATACCAATTGCTTCTGTCCAATTTGACAGATTTTCTCTGGAGAACTTCGATCTGTGGGTCTCTCTCGAGTGGAATTATTTTTATCTGATTTCTCAGTCATTTCTGATCACTAAAAAGAGTAACTGAAAAGAAGCAAAAACATTAATGTCATATATCCCCAGTAACTTTTTGAAAATCTCATCTCTTCCCAGGGTTTCAGCTGTCACCTCTTCAGTCATCATTCCCAGGCTATCTTTAAAAGCCTTGACCCCCTCCAACAAGTTTTCTGACAAATTTCCTGTGTAATTGGGCTAAATGGGAGGTGAGGGGTTTTCATAATACCCAGTTGATAAAATGCCTGTAGTTTGCTTCAAAATGCTTCAGTATACATACCATATTCAATATATATGCAGGGTGTGTGTGTGTGTGTGTGTGTGTGGGTGGGTGGGTGGGTGTGTGACTTCTGTGTGACTGAGGTATAGCCCACACATTGCTGATGCTGAATGCATAGTGCAGTGTTCGTCTGCTGTGCTCTATCAGGAAACACCATGCTCCAGAGGTCTCCACAAGCCCTGCCATTCTCCCTACTTACCATCAGCTACCATGCCGACTACCAGGTGCTATTTCTCCCAAAGGAACCGAAGAGTTATGCTCTACTATGTTGACATGGGTCATTTGGCATCACATCTCTCCCAGACAGCTGGAAATTCCATTTCTATCACTGGACCTCATTCTCTTTGAGTCAAGGGACAACACCTTTGTCTATATCCTCTGTATCCCACTTTCTAATTCCCAACATTAGGCTAGGAAGGAATGTTGATATTTCTTTTCTGATAGTCCTAACACTGGTTCTTCCTTTCCAGTCTCTATTGAGTAGTCTACCCTGATGATAATAGTAGCAGCAGCAGTGGTAGTAGTGGCATTACATTACCCTTGACTAAGGTGACCTCAAGCTTCACTAAATTTTAGACAGATTTCTTCCTGATAATAGAACCTTGACCTCCTTTTCCTTTAGAAGCATTTACTTAAGAAAATGTGCAATTATGAACTCTTTCTTTTTCCCTTTGGATTGTAAATCTTCTCCCATTTTATGTCATTTTATAACCCGTGTCTGTCTTTCTCAAGTACCTGGAAACTATCCCTTTGAAATTGAATCAAGGAAGATAGTGCCCCTTTCTCCCCTGTCTCCATCAGAGGATGGGAGTCTAATTTTGACTAGGTACTAATTAGCAAACACAAGTAACCTTGCCACAAAGACATTTGCAAAATAATACAATGTACTTGATGCATCCCATTGTCCAATAAACCCCTTTCTGTCTTCCATTTCTTTTCAAGTAGTTGATCTCAGCCCTTGAGAACCCACCACCCTCTGTTTCAGTGGAGTTAAGTTCATACTGAGTTCTGGTCTCAGTCCTTTATTATGACAGCTGCGAATAGTCTTCCTTGCCTATTTAAAAATTATACTTTGTCCAGAGTAATTTTTACTTTGACACTACCACATGCAAGTTTTCAGATCTGATCAAACATTCCTGTTAAGTATTTTTCAAACTGTTAGAAGATAAAATCATATGAAGCTGTTTTAAAAATCATAATTTCCTTGATGAATCCCAGACTTACTTGGGCTATCATTTTCAGGGGTAATCTGTATCATTATAGGCTCTCCAGGCAAATTCCATCTTTAGGTAGTTATGGGAAACATTAGGATAGGGAAAGTAAGTATAATTTTATCTACCCAGTCTTGCCATTTGATCCTAAAACTATTGTCCACACTTTCTTCCTGCCCCTAATTCATCAAATACATTCTGGTCATGTTAACATTCCTTAAACAGAAATTTATTTGTCTTCCTATTAAAAGACTGCAATGATTCCTCTTTGCCAATAATATCCCACCATCACTGGTGTATATTAGCCAATGTCTATCAAAGTGTTCTATACCCTACCTGCCTGAGCTCATCACTGCACATACTTATACTTGGGCTAACAGCTACCTGACTTCACTGCACCCATTAGCATCTCTCCACCTCTTACTTATCTGAATCTTTCAACTTCAAACTTTGGCCCTCTGCCTCCTAAGAGGCCATTGCTTATCCATGAATCTCTCTTTTAGACTCCGTGTGGAACTTTTCAAGAACATATCCAAAAAGGGGTCCCAAACCTTCTAGTTTCTTCACATAACATTTTTTCTCCTCATTGGAAATATTATGAGCATCTTTGTAAGCAAGAACTTTTCCTGAAATGGTCTGGGATTTAACTGCACTCCATTAAATGAGTATCTTATGCAAACCCTCTGCCCAAGGCACTTTAAGTCCTTTGTAAAAAGATATGAGGAGAAAATTTGCTACTTTGCATTTCAAATAATGCAAAAAAATTATAATATAATTTCACCGGGTACTGAAATGTAATTAGATTTTATTGTGAGCCCAAAATATTGGTCTTAGGAAAAGTAATTAAAAGGTTCAGAATTCTCTCTTTTCCCTTGTTTGGTATTCCTAAAGCAGAGATTTTTAACTGGACAATACAGGTGGTCCTTGAACTTGGATAAGTAAAAAAAAGACATATTTGTTTCCATTAATCCGTAAGTGAAATTCTGGCATTTCCATCTATGATAATGTAAACAACATGCCTCAGTAGTGTTAGAAGTATCTGTGACCTTGTTGAGTAAGAAACCATAGATTTTATCAGTCAATTAGAGTTGCTATGTATATACAAATTTTCATTAATGTTTATTACTTATTTAAAATTATTTCATGAGCTTTGTAATGTTTTGAACAACCAATAAAAAAAGAGAAAAAAAATAAAATTATTATAGTTCTTAGACTTGATATTAGATCTTATTGTTTGGCTATTAATTAAGTGCATGTTATTATCATAACATTTTGATAAGTGTATTTTAAGCTAATTAGTTTCCTTTGTAATCTTACAGACTTTATATTATATCATTAAAAATATCATTCTGGGAAATAATCCATATATGTCACTGTTAACCTAAGGAGTCCACAATACAAAAAGAAGATTCAGAGTCCCTGCCAAGGGGCAGTGTAATCGACTGCCATCATCTCCACTGCTATTGGTGATGAAAATGACATTTCCCAGCTCAGGGTCATTCAGGCTGTGGAAGATGCTCATCTCCAAGCACATGACTGGAGGCCATGTAGCATATCCTGAGTTACTGAATTTGACAGGGATGCAAAGAATGTGAAATCAGTTTGACAAACTCTCAATTTTTCCCTAACATTTTGTCAGATTGCTTTTAAATGATAAAAAATAAGGTCCAACACAAAGAAAGGAGGCTCCCCCAAGTGGCCCATTCCTAACTCCTAGCACACAGACTCCTAGAGGAGCTAGTCTAAGAGTGGTCCTAAAATAAAGCAATTAGGTATCCATGTGGGGAAAGAGAACACGTAGCCAGAATGGAAATCATCTGCTTCACTAAGTACATTGAGTAGGTTAGCTTTCATTTTTCTTCACAAAAATACAATCTTCCTGGCCAAGACTGATGGTACATCACTATAATCCTAGCATATTGGGAGGCTGATTCAGAAGGATCAGAAGTTCAAAGCCAGCCTCAACAACTTAGGCCCTAAGCAGCTTAGTGAGACCCTGTCTCTAAATAAATACAAACTAGGACTAGGGACTTAACTCAGTGGTTAAGCACTGCAGGGTTCAATCCCTGGAATTAACAAAAGAATAAAGAGGAGGAGGAAGGGGAGAAGGAGGAGGAGGAGGAGGAGAAAAGAAAGCAAGCAAGCTAAAGGAAAGAGTTCCTAAGGAAAGAGTTCCTCAGTCTACATTTGGACACAAGCCCCTTTCTCCACCATGAGCAGGAACCTGAGTAGCTCTGGAGACATGTTGGTTGTTACATTCAGCTTGATCTACAGACAGTGCTAAGAGCCATAGCCAAGTAGTAATGATGCATGGCATTTTTGGTTGAAAGGTGATGCCAGCAAGCCATTGAGATGATATGATTATGTTAAGATCTGCATTCAAATAGATATTAGACCCCTGCTGTCCACCTTGGCCTGCTAGGGACTCCTGGAGAGTTCCCATTGGTTGGGAAAGTGCGGTAGGAGGGAATTCCGGTAGGAGGGAATTCCTGTTTGTGTGTGTGTCCGGGAAGAACGCCACGTGTGTGGGTAGGCATATTTCCCTGGAGCATACAGGGCATTGGCGGGAGTTTCAAAATAAAGTTTGTTCCTGTTTGAGTGGCTCGTGATTTTGTGCCCAGCCAGACTTCGGCAAGTCAGTTCCCTTTTTATATGCAAGTTCCTGCTTCCAGTAGGTCTTCAGCTTTCTTACACCTTTCTCTATCCCCAGCAAGCCCAAAGCTAGTACATAGACAGTGTTCAATGTCATGTGATATTATGCTTATGGTACATGCTACATGCCAAACACTTTATTGAACTTCCTACATATATTCCTTCACTGAATTTTCACAACAATCTGTGAAATAAATAGTAGATATTATTTTTCCTATTTAACACATGAGAAATTGAGACCCCAAAAGATTATTTAGGTCACATAGTCACTAGTAGGGTACATGAGTTTGTCATATAGACTTGTCTGACCCCAAATACTATGGTGTTTTCAGAATATTACACTGATTTAAGGTTTGATGATGATCACCATCTCTACATATGATGTTGCTGAGGGAGCAATTGTAATTGATGTCAGCCACACAGAAACTTTTCAAAAAGAAGCATGGGAAGGGACTGGGGAGGAGGCACTGCGGACACCTCTAGTTACTCCCTTCCCCTCTTCTGCAGCAGCACACATCTAGGAGAAAATGCTGGGCAAAGGTTTGCATCTCAGCCACATGAACCACATCTGACTTCAGGGTTAGGTTCTGAAGTCCAAATAAAAGAAAGTCACTTTTACAGTCACCTTGGGCAGCTTTAACAGAAAACTATAAATTGGGTAGCTTAAGCACAGACAGCTCTGGAAGTTGGGAAGTTCCAGAGCAAGGGGCTGACTTATTTGATTTTGGTAAGAGCTCTCTTCCACCTTCGTTCTAAGTCCATTCATGGCCTTTAATTGGTGTATGGAGAGACAGTGATGGGTAGGAGCTTTGCCTTGTGCTTCCTATAAGGTCATTCATTAATCCTACCAGGTTAGGTAGGATTACCTACCTACCTACCCTATAACTTCTTTTTTTAATATTTTTTCTAATTGTTGATGAACATTTATTTTATTTATTTAACGGTGGTGCTGAGAATTGAACCCAGCACCTCACATATGCTCGGCAAGTACTCTACCATTGAGCTACATCTTCAGTCCATACCCTATGATTTCTTTATTTCCTAAAGGCCTTATCTCCAAATCTAGTCACATTGGAGTAAGGTTGCCATCCTGTAGATTAAGGGCAAGGCACAAATAGGTCCATGGCAGTCATAAATACTTAAATGACTCTCTAAAATTCCTTCTAAAAAGTGCCATGCTTTTGAAATAGCTCTCCACAGCCAGACATTTCTTCAGGGACGGAATAGATTGTTGTTTCTTAGGTGGAGCATGAGATAAAGTAGTTGGCTTATGCATAGGAGCCATGATGACTAAATTATCTATGATGGAGAGATGATATTTACCTTTAAGCCTCAGAATTACACAGCCTGGCAACTTGTACTCTTTGTGCAAGATTCAGGAACAAGACCAGAGGAAAGCAGACCAGATCATTTCTATCCCAACCCTCACTGTGAGGCACAGACCATCAAGGGAACACCAGGCAACCTAACTCACACTTTAATCACTTACACTCATCTTTAGGGCACCCTGGCATGTACAGTTGATTTTATGTAAACTGTGTCTTGAGTAGGATGAAATGAGTAGCCCTCCATCATAACCCCTAAGAACACTACCAAATTACCAAAACAAGGAAGGTATCCAGCTTATCTCTGGCCCAAAAATTGGCCTCTATTTTTATTCAGGAGCAGATAAAGTCATTTATTCAGAGACACTATGTGTAAAACATCTCTGGAAAACTATTTAGAAACAAGATACACAGACATTCATAGCAGACAAAAGCATCAAGCTATTTTAATCTCATTCTGTCTCTACCCTTAGTTCCTGTAGTTGCTAAAAAGATGGGTCACTGAGATAATTGACAGCCGAGGAGTCAAATCCCACTGGGGTGTATTTGGTAGAGACACAACACTGTGCAGGTAGCCAATTAAGTCCTTGCTGCTCCCTCCCAGCTGCATCAGCTGTTTTCTAAGCCACAAGATTGCTCAATGACCTCTAAAAGAAAAAACTCTCCATTGCCATTTGTCCACAAAAATTTAAAGTAATTTTATCTAATCTTTCGAGTGTGTTGTTGGATGAATAAGTTTAATGCTTTAGAAACAACTGTTTACAATAGCCATAGATTCCTAGAAACACTGTTAGAGCTGTATTTTCCTGTACTCTACATACTACACACACACACACACACACACACACACACACTCTCTTACAAACACATCTGTGGCTCAATATAAAATAATGTAAAAACACAGATGGTTTATTTTAAATAATTTGAAAGTACTCTTAGCAGAGAAATTGATAACCTGAAGAACACAATAGGACCATGCAGTTTCTATTACTAATGGCTTGATTGCAGCAAGCTAGTATAACTTCAAATCTGGTACCTTCAAGGGTCCTTCTGGGTCAGTTATAGATCCGTTTCTATAGTTCAGGGCCAAACTATGCCTTATTCATAATACGGATGGCTTGAATCATGCACTCAAATTCTTCTTTGCAATTTTAAGGATTATGAACAAAAGAGACCTATCTGTTTACCCTGCCCCACTGATGGAGATGGAGGAGAGGAAGACTCTCTCATGACACCAGAGGATTAGGCCATTTTTAGCATTATCCTGAGAGATGTCTTTGAAAAGTACTCATTCTCAAATACTCAAGTGTGGAAGTTCTTTCTCCTAGATCCCTACCGTGTTCCCATGCTCATTTCTTAGTTTTCATCTTTATTTCATTACAATAAAGGAACAATAAAGGAACCCTAGTCACCTTCCGTTCTTAACCACAACACATTAATCTAACAACATATATGTGAGGTCAGCATTGGGAGGCTTGTTTTACCTCTTCTTTCTCCATCAACCTCAGAGGGCATCAGGTTTAAAATGCATCATTTCAATCGACAGCCGCATTTCTACTGCTCCCTGCTCCTTAGTAAGAGTCACCTGGTAAAGCCGAAGCAGTGGGGTGGTAAAGAGAAAGTGCACATACCTTTAAGTTGGATGAAAAGAAGGAAGGAATACTGCAAAGAAAGAGAAACTGTGCTGCTTTATTTTCTTTGTTTTGCTGGGAAACCATAGAACCCTCAAGGGAAAAACCATAGGGCCTCCAAGGTGCTTCTACAATTTAATGCTTCATAATCATGGTGGGGGAGGGGCGAGTGTGAGCATTAACTCCTTCTTCCACCAGGAGTCAATTCTAGAACGCTTTGGAATCAGTTAATGATAGCTCTTTTCTCTCCAATCTTCCATTCGACATAAGCAATTAATCTAGACCTAAGTTTTGGCCACATGGCTCAATCTCACCTCTGAACTTCAAATGTTTAATATTAACACCAAATTGCCCCTGGACTAGTTTTATATTTCAGTATAAATAGATGTATAAATGTGTAGAAATATCAGATCTGAAAAATCTCCAAACTTTATATGTAAATATAACCAAATTGGATGGTAATTCTTATTGCAAGTACTGTCTATTCAAATAAATCAATTTATATAATTTATAATAAAATCATTCTTCAATACTTTGTTTTATTATTTAAAAAAAAATAAAAATAAATAAATAGCACACTATATACATAATCAGCTAAAAATTATGTCAGGGGAAAAAAAAAACTGTGGTCCCAAGAGAAAACTAAACCATGTTTATAAACTGTGTCTAAGAAATGTATTAATCTCTAAATTACAACCCTCAAAACATTGTCCTCTGCCACCAGGATTCAGATATTGTGTTGTGAGTCATTAAAACCACTTTGCTGTCAGGTTAATACCAGCCCTGTTCATTTGTGAATTATAGGGTAAAAACCACCATTCCATTCCTAATTACTTTTGCTGCAAGGAACAAGGAAAAGAAAATCATCAGTGAAAGGAGCTTGCAATTTGTCTGGCAATGATGCAAAATGTTAAGGTGTTTCCAAAGAGGCAATATCTTTTACTTGAACTTGACATTTATTAAGGCACTTCTATATTTTGGGGTACATTTTAAATAATCAAAAGTGTGTTCCTTCTTGCAAATTAAGCATTAATAAAACTCCAAGCAGGTAAAAATCCTACCAGACTTTTCCATAATCACACTCTACAAAAACATACTCATTGGCCAAGTTTTGGCTTTGTTCTTACATCGTCAGCAGAAGTTACTCTTCACCCATCTGACTCCACAAGATGCTATAAGAACACTGAGAAAGAGGGAACATCAGGGCCAAGTGCAAAAGCTTTTAAAACTAGGTGGAGGAAAATCTGCTAGAGGATAAAAATGGCAACCAACCAAGAAAAGTACCATTAAAAACCTTCTTAAAAATGAAGGTGCCAGGCTGGGGTTGCAGCTCAGTGGTGAGGTGCTCGCCTCGCCTGTGGAGGGCACTGGGTTCAATCCTCAGCACCACATAAAAATAAAATAAAGGTATTGTGTCCATCTACAACTAAAAACATATTTTTTAAAAATGAAGGTGCCACAATAGCTAAACTAGGGAACCAACCTAGAATGTCCTCCAACAGATAAATGGATAAAGAAAATGTGGTACATATACACAATGAAATATTCGTCAGCCATGAAGAAGAATGAAACTATGGCATTTGCAGGTAAATGGAAGGAACTAGAGAATATCATGCTAAGTGAAATAAGCCAATCCCCCAAACCAAAAACCAAATATTTTCTATGATCAATGGATGCTGATCCATAGTCTGGGGTAGGTAAGGATGAATAAAGGAACTTTGGATTGTGCAGAGGGGAGTGAAGGGAGGGGTGGGGCTGCGGAGAGGGGAAGGACAGTAGAATGAGACATTATTACATGTATTATTACATGAATAATTTAGTACATACATTACTCATGTATGATTACACTACTTGTGTGACTCTGCATCTTGTACAGCCAGAGGAATGAAAAGTTGTGCTTCATTTGTGTACAATGTGTCAAAATGCATTCAATTGTTAGGTATTACTAACTAGAACAAAATAAAAAATTAAAAACAAAATGAACATATTGAGTTTCATAAGGACTACCTCTAAATCTGACATGTACCTTTCTCCTTAGAAGACCAATTTCATTTGTTCAATTGCATTGACTCAAATGAATTCAGAAATATATTTTAAATTATCATAATGAAGATGCTAAGCAATAATGGTACTCCACAGTATTCAAAGTTGTAACTTTCTATTATTTTTCAACTTAAATGTCATACAAAATAATTATCCCATGTCATTTACAAACTTCTTAAGCATAACCTTATAGTTTTGAACTATTGATTTAACTGGTGAATCTTCTGAAGAAATTTATAGTGCTATTAAAGATTATAATTTCATTTTAAAAGATAAAATGGTATTCTTCAGAAATAATAATGCCTCATTAAATTTTCTAGTCTAGAATTTATTGCACCTTTGACATGATTTATAGAGAAACTATATATTTTTTCTCTGTAGACATTATCAGGTTTGTTAGAGAATAAGTTGAATTTAATATAAAATTGGTTGTTTTTCAAATAAAGGATTCACATGCTAAAAACTCCTCAGTTTATCTATTAATTCTGAAAGTAAAAATCTTTTGCTTATGAATTGTATTATTTTATCAGTTCATAGCTATCTACATATTAATTTGTAATATACACTGTACTTCAAGTAATCCAACTTATAAACTTATTCATTGTAGTATTGTTTGCAATTGCAAAATACTAGAATGCCCATACATAGGAGAGTGGTTAAATACCTACGGTAAATCCACACATGTACAACAAATAAGGAGTACTATGCAGCTGTGAAAAAAGGAGATACCTATGAAGTGATAGTGATTTCAAAAATGTATTTTAAATAAAAATGCACAGTATAAAGGTATATTTACTGTACTTAGGTTCCTCAACTTATGATAGGGTTATGTCCCAATAAACCAATTGTAAGTTAAGAAATGCACATATGGCTGAGGGTGTTGCTCAGAGGTAGAGCACTTGCCTAGCATGCAAAAGGTCCAGGATTTGATCTTTAGAATTAGAAAAATGCAGGAACTAGACCTAACCTGATGAACATTGCATCTTAATAATAGGGTACATTGTATAGTTTTTTTCTCCTTGGGAACACACAATTGGCTAAAAGTCTTGGCCAGGAATGCTGCTATTCATCATCGCAAGAGAATATGTCACATATCATTAGCCTAGAAAAAACAAAATCCAAGACCTAAAGTAAGCTTTCTATGCAGCTGTGAAAAAAAGGAGATTCCTGTGAAGTGATTGTGATTCCAAAAATATATTTTAAATAAAAATGGCATATCACTTTCCCACCATCATAAAGTTGAAAAATCACAAGTTGAATCATTGTAAGACAGAATTGTCTGTATACTACCCTTATGTAAGAAAGAAGAGGATATAAGAAAATTGCTACTGTGGCCAAATAATTTTAATAAATTTGATATGATGTGGGGTGTTTATTGTGAAATAATTAAAAAGTAACTGGCTTTGAGAGCCATGAGCATCTATAGAGGGCTGCAGTAGAAACATTCTAGTTTTATCTCCTAAATTTTAAAAGTCTTCTTCAGAAGCTATTGAATAGCTCTCACTGGGCTTTTCCAGTTCTCTAACAAGACCCCATATTGTCTGGATCCTATGACTGCAGGCTCACTGTGGGTTTTGTTGGTTAAGCACTATTCTGCTATGAACCTGTACTGAGTTGCTCTTTTCCTAGTGGGGACCCGGGTGTAGGTCCAGAAGTGCATGGCGCTGATCGCCTCAGCTATCACAGTAGCTCTGGAGGTATCAGTTGGTGTGACTGAATCATTCACTCACTTGGCAAGCACTTAAAGACCAATAAGACATGGTTTCTCTCTTCAAAGAACTCTAAGGTCTACTCCTAGGAGATATGTAATCAAATCAGTACAGGATGTGCAATGCAAATGTTCAAGGCACTGCTGGACCAGTGGAGAGCTTAGGACTGGTGGTGGACTCTCCCTGGGAAGACTTGCCAAGTAAGGCTCCCTAGAGGAGTTCTACCCGAGAGCATCTTCCAAGTGCACAGGAAAAGCCCAGATAGGAAGGGAACAGAGAAGGCATTCTGGATAGCGGGAGCTGCTCTAAATAATGACTGAAGGTAGGGAGAAGCCTACAGAGTTCAGAAAGTTTTATTGGGGATGTGAGGGGTTGTCCTGGCTATGATAATGCTAAACCCCAAAGTGCACCGCAAGAGCTTCTGTGTGATAATATAGACTCTAAAGAGTATCAGCCCAATGACAAAATTAGAGTGGCTGGCTGGCAGATGAAGTGAGACAATGAAGAGGGAGTAAGTGTTGTCAGGACTTCCAGCAGTTCCATTTGGAAAATCATTAAAATTATTTCACACAACTTCTAACCTAAACAGTGAGTGGTATATGATTATGATATGCAAGTTAATAGTTTTACACCAAATAATTGAATTATTTTAACCATTACTACTATTATATTTACTATGACTCTTACTATGTTGGCCATTACTATTATGCCAATATTGGGCTAGTGGTATGAGTTTCTGGTATCACAATACACCTATTATTTCATGGAGTACCTCCCCACTCTCAGGACACATTTTTCACTTGCTATACCCAGATTTGCTCCTCTTACTCTCTCTTCCAGGAATGCCTTCTGTCACTCCTTTAATGAAAACTACATCCATTTGTTACATAACTAAAGCTTTAAAATAGGTATCTTCTTTGACCCAGCAATTCCTCTTTGTGGAATTTGTTCTGAGGAAAGATGAAGATCTTCATACAGATACGCACATGCAAATACAAGAACAAATATTGTATTTATTGCTAGGTTGTAGAATTGTTGAGAGTCAGCATTTAGCTACCATTTTATCAAACAAAATAATACAGTATGATATTACCACTAGAACGATATTGTGGTGAATTGATATTGTGGTAATATATTTATTTGCAAAAAGAAAGATCTATACACTTTATTGATCAGAAACATCTGAGAATGTAGAGGATTTAAATTTTTTTCTTTGTGATAAAGTTTTGTTAGATTACATTTTTCTAGGAATTTAAATATTTCTCCAAAGTGTCCAAACTTATTATCATGAATTCACCCACCATATCATTGTGCTGTCATCTAAGTCTGTAGTATCTATAGTTACCCTTTTTATTCATAATTGTTTATTTGTGCCTTCTCTCTTAGAGATTTCTCATTAAAGAACTTTTAGTTTTGTTTTTCTGCATATGTTTCTCATAATTTTCAGCAGATTTTATATATTGGGGTATGTTCTGCTGTCTTAAAATATAGGCTTAGCTCCTTAGTTTACATTCCTTTCCCCCCACTAATGTAAGCATTTAAGGATAAAAGATATATTATTAGGTTTTGCCTCTGCCATCCCAGCTTACTTTTAATCCTCTCTCCTTTTATCATATCTCTGTTATTGATTTTATCTCTTGCTTTCAAAGAAGAAATGTCTTCTCAATGTTTTCATTCCGTGGAGAAGTTTGTTCAATATTCCCTTCTGCTTTATGGTATTTTTGTTCTTCCACATACATGTTCTTCTCTTTGTTTTCCCCACTATTTTGAAGAGGGCCCATTCTGGCCCTTTCAGATCATATGTGATCTTTGCAAGGAGCCCAGCAACGGGTTCTGGTTGGAGGAGGAGGAGGCAGGCCTGGGGCTGGGGGTGAATGACCTGGAGAGAGTGAGCAGTTAGGTGGGTTGAATTTAGGATTTCCCACCAACCCTGTTCAGGACATAAGTCTCAACCTGTGACTCATTCTCCCTATGGGTGCACGGATGAATCTGGGTGTCTGAGTCCTCTTGATTGATCAAGACCAGCAGCTTCATAGTTGATTGCTGCTGGCCCTCACCCTGCCACCATAACAGAAGGTTGGGTTATCCATATGCTTCCTCATTCTGCTCCATTTCCTCTGTACCCCATGAAGTCTGTCAGTCCAAGGGTCCCATGGAAAGCCTGTCTGGGGTTTGCAATTCCAAGTAAGTTTGCAGGTTTGGCTTTGCAGGGTGTGCTAGTTGATTTTGGAAGGTTCTGCATTTTGTTAATGATCCACAGACCCATATGTTTGCGCTCAGATTTCTTTCATGGCTGGCGCCAATTTCCACTTTATTTAGAAGTAATTATTCATAGACGGTGTTTTTCAGATTGTGCTGTTTTCTCAGGTGCACTGAATTTTCATCTGCTTCACACCCTCCATATTTATGAGGCCAACTTCTAACCCTAACCTGGTTTCTCTTCCTTCAGCTATTCATATCTTCACATATTGCTACCATTAGTTATCCTCCTTAAAATTCATATTTCTCTGTGCCACTTTCCTCCACCACAACCTTTGAGGTACTTTGCGATCCTCAGCATTTTTCAGGCCTTCTATGACTTGACCTAATGCTACCTTCCCAGCCTCACGTTCACTGCCCATGTCCATTAACCTGACACTAACTGCCAGAATGTGCTCACCTCCAACACTCAGGTACACTCTCCTCACAGTGCATGTCTAGAATCGTCACTATGAAACCCTCCCCATCACCTGCCCACTTAGAATAAGCACCCTGCTTCTATGTTTCCAAGCTTGTTTAGAGTTTACAGATAAACTTCCCCTTATCTGAGGTTTCTCTTTCCAGTTTCAGTTACCCTGGGTCAACCAGAGTCTAAAGATATTAAATGGAAATTCCAGAAATAAACAATTTATAAGTTTTAAATCTTATACCATTTTGAGGAGTGTGATAAAATCTTGTGCCATCATGCTCCCTCTTGCTCAGGACACGAATCACCCTTCTGTCCAGCATATCCATGCTGCATAGCCATCTCAGTTATTGGGTCAACTGTCATGGTATCACAATGCTTGTGTTCAAGTAACCTATAGGGTTTGATACTTTTGGAGATTTCAGGCATCCACCAGGGGTCATGGAACATATTCTCATCTGATAAAAAGGGACAATTGTACTTCTTTACATTTTTTGCTTTCCCCACCAGAAATATATCACTTCCAGGCAGGATACTAATGTCATTTAAGGTGAGCACCACAGCACCTAGCAAGCTCGTGCTTGTGCATATCCACCAATAAAAAGGATTAGTGACACATTTTTTTTTCACTGGGAATATAGTAACTTAGTGATCAGTTTTCTGTGAGTCTGAGCATGTACGTTGGTTTTCCACAACCTAACCCACTGTGCTACCCCTACCTCTCCTTCACCTTCGCCTCTTAAATTGGAATGTAAAGCTTCTGCTATGCAGGAAAGGCAAAGGAAGCCCGAAGGAACAACACAACAGGGACAGAGAGCAGCACCACTCCACGAACCTCACCTGAAACATGTCCCATGTTCCTCCTGTTGCCATAACCTGAATGTAGCGCTGATCTCAAATTTGTATTTAAACACAAATGAAAACCTATTCCTGTGTGTTAGGAAATACTATTAGATCTTAGTAGTAGATATCTCTGAGTTTTTGTTTTATACTTTCTGTTTTCTATGTTTACCCATTTCCTATTATAAGCATATATTTCACAATTTTTAAATATCTTAAAACATGCTTCTGTGACTAATGCACAGTGCAGCTGTCTTGTATGTGCAGAATAAATATGTCCAGCAGATGGTGCAAAAACCCCAGTGGGGAAAAAAAAATAAAGAACCTTATTTCAAGCCTTCTTTTTTTACATGAGAGTAGAGTATATTTTGAAATATTATACATGCATAGGCTAAGTATCACTTTTTCCAATTAGGATCCCATTATTGTGGTTGTACATTATATAGAGTTACATAGGTCATATATTTATATATGAGGATAGAAAAGATATGTCCAACTCATTTGGCTGTCTTTCCTATTATTTCCCTTATTTCCCTTCTCTTCCATCCCCCATGTCTAGTCCAATGAACTTCTAATAGGAAGAGCACGTTTCTGTGTGACCAGGGATTAACCAAAATGGAGATTATCATCTCCAATAAGTATGATTCATCCACCTCTTCTTCAGTCAAAGAGGAGTCATTTCAGAGGCAAGTAGGGGGCTCTGTGAGACCTACAGAGGCTGCAGAGCAGGATGGTCTGCATAGGAAATTGCTGAGGCAGGAATAAGTTGCATGTTCATATGACACTGAATCATATGACCACGTAGTCCACTGAGTTCTCAAACACTGTTAAACAAAGGCATTTCTCTAAAAAAACATCAGCACCTGAAACCCAGAAAAAAAATGTAGCTATCTTAACTGAACTGAGGCATGGAGTACAAGAGCCAAACGAGGACTTGTCTGTTCCAGCCCAGACCTGCCCTTTCAGTGGCAGACATAACTAAGAATTGACTATACATTTACAGACTCCAAAAATACTTCCAAGAGGTCCCTGGAGAAAACCACTAATGCAGAGCAAAACTGTCGTTTTAATGTTAAAAAAAAAAGGGAAGTTCAAAGGAGAGAGATTGCATATTAAAAATAGAAAACACATAATCAGCAAAACAACAACAACAAAAAAAAACATTGATTGCTTTTAAAGAAAACCACCAACAAGGACATTTGAAATGTATCCATAAATTTAATGCTAATGTTTTTCCCAAATTTGACATTTGAAATTAGAGTTTATAGAGTATTAAGTTTCTGATTTTGTAACCTTGGACTCACTTAAATCCATTTTATGGTCATATATTGTTTATAGAAACCACATGAGACTCAGCATTTCATTTACAGATAGCTTTGTGAATAATCTAAACATATTCATAGATTATATTCATATTAACAAAGTTTACTTAGATCAACTAAATATCCTTAGACAATACTTCCTTTATAGACTCTAATTTTTGATTGCAAGTAGGAAACACAACAGATAGTCATTTGATAGTCTAAAGCTGGTCATTTTAGAACTTTGAAATCTCATAAAAATATGTTTGGCAATGTTTGAATGTAAATGAAACAACTATTTAAATTTCTTTACTTAAAGTTTCTTTTTAATACAAGTCCAAATTTAGTCTTATAAAAATTATTCTTGGAATGTTTTCTCAGGAGAAATGTTTGTTGCATCCTGGAGCTTCCTCCTTGACACCCTATATTTTTCATGTGTGTGGGTTAAAAACTTTCAGAGAAGCCTTCTTGACATGCAATACCACCTTAACCGTGTCTTAACAGATAAAGAAAAAAAAGTGAATGGGGTTTCACAGTAGACTTAAATTCTGCTCCTGCCTCTGCTAGCACTGTGACCTTAAGCCTCTGTTCGCCAGTGTGTTACAATCAGAACAATTATATTGACCTGAGTTGCATATTAAGCTATTCTCTCTCTGTTCTAAATCCACCTTTTCATTCTCCACTTTATGATCTTAGGACTGAGACTCTGCAAACCAGTTTGGTTTTGCCTGCTTGGCCAACAGGGGATACTGAGGGGCTCTAAGGGCTGGAGGAGGCAGAAGGGGCTGGCCTGCTCCTTTCTGTTTGCATCTGGCTTCTATCAGTATCACCAGGGCAATGAATTTTCCTTCTTGCCTGAGCGGTTGGATTCCAGTTCCCAAGATTTTCCCCTTGACCTCCCTGACCCGGTGGAGTGTCACACAGAGATGCCAGCCTGATAGCCAGAGCCCCCTCCCCAGAGGTCTGAGTTCACTGCAAGGCGTCCTCCTTGGAGTTTCCAAAGTCCCAGCACCAGCAAAGCCAACCCCCTCCCTCAGGGTCTAGATCCCAGCCCTGCTGAGCCTCAGGGCTGCTTTATGAATAGTTTTGTGAATAATCTAAACATATTCCTAGATTATATTCATATTAATGAGACAACCATGCTAACTTCCAGGTTGAAACCCACCTCCTCCCTGTTGCTCCTGCCCTGCAAGTTCTAGCTGCCTCTCTCTGGTCCTATCTCAGTGTTTTCTCAGTGTTACTCTTTGTCTTGTCAGTTTTCCACTTAGCAATAATATAAGGATTTAATCCTTATATTAAATCCTCTCAGTCAAAATAAATAAACAAATAAATAAAGCCAATCAGGTTTCTGATTTCCTTATTGGATCCTAAATGATAATAGATAATCCTAGGAAATAGTTTCTCAAGAATGGGTTTTGAGTTTAGGCTTGGTCATTCCTTTATTTTTGAACATATCCTGCCTCCTAGTGCCATCATGATTGGTCAGTGACTGCCTGTGATTGATTATATGAGATATAGTCATCCACAGTATCTGTAGGGGATGGCTTCCAGGAACCCCTGGATACCAAATTCTTCAGATGCTCAAATTTATTATGTAAAATGGCACAGTATTTGCATATGACCTAGGCACACCCGCATACTTTAAATTGTCTCTAGATTACTTATAATACCTAGTATGTTATAAATTCTGGGTAAACACAATAGTTGTAAGGCTTAGGAAATGATAAGGGAAAAGTCTGACTTGTCAAATACAGATACAATTTTTCAAAATGTTTTTGATCCTCAGTTGTTTAAAGGCACAGTTGAACTCTTGATTAAATGGGCCAACTGTACCTACTGAAGCAATGTGCCTTCAGGAACAAGTGGTGCTACATTTAACCACTCTTCCTGGAAGAACTGTGGGATGTGATGATATTTATGAGTAAACTGAAGTGCTCACAGGACAAAAATGACCAGCTCAGAACATGGTCTGCTTTGCTTTGGATATGGTTTGTCCACAAAAGTTTTATGTGCTGCAAATTTGGTCCCCAGAGTGGGGATGTTGAAAAGTGGAGCCTAGTGAAAGGTAATTAAGTCACTGGGGATTAATGCCCATCTCAACTAGTGGGAGAGTTAGATCTCACAGAACAGGATCATTATCACAAGAGTAGGTTATTAGTTCAGCTTTCTTGGTTCATTCTCTTGCCGCCGTGTGATCTATCTCTTTTTCCTTCCTTCTTCATTTCTCTCTCCTCCCCCCATATCATATCACCTGTAATCTACTTTTTTGTGTGTGTATGAGGTGCTGGTGATTGAACCCAGGGCCTTGTGCATGAGAGGCAAACACTCTACTGACTGAGCTATATCACCAGCCCTGTAATCTACCATGTTTTGATATAGTCAAAGGCACTCATCAGAGGCTGATGGTTGGGGTCCCTAATCTTGGATTCTGTACCTCTAAAACTGTAAGCTAAATAAACCTCTTTTCTTTAAAAGAATACCCAATCTCAGACATATGTTATAGCAACACAAAATGACCTAAGACATGATTAGAGAACTAGAGGACTTCTAAGACAATTAATTAGTCTAAAAGAATCCCTACATTCTTGTAGCTCTCTTCAGGAAGTATCATTACAATGCATGATGAATTCACAGCTTTGCCAAATTCCTAATGTGAGAACTGGGGCATTGGTTGGGAGGGAGAGATGTTTGGAATAAAGATATCTGGGTAAAATCAAACAAATCAGAAAATCTTATACTCCCTTACTCAAATGTCCATATTCTAATTACTCTTGTCACTGCCCATTATTCTCCAGTCATAGGGGTGAGAACTACTTTCTGAACTATAATTTAGGATTCTTCTTTTGCTTTTTCATTTCCTTGTTTAACAGATCCCTAACATTAAAATCTCTTTGTTAAAATAAATAAACAAGAACAACAGTAAAACTAACCTGGTTTGTTTTCCTGACTGACCTTAATGGACACCTTACCTGATGGGACTTTCTGAAGCTGAGGCAAAGTGGACATGGCCCACAGCCCAGGATGTCCCACAGGGGCTCACATAGGGAGTGCCTCTCCTACTGAACACTTCTTTACTGAATTACCCTTCTTCTAATTGGGTAGGTCATGACTTCTCTCTGAATTTCTTTATAATATGATATCTTCTCTAAAATTGGGGTATGTATTAGGGGGGAGTGATGAAGAAGAACACTAACCTGATGAAAAATTTAATTCTTGGGCTAATATCCTCACCTGTCTGCCATTCACAGGCGTTCAAACATCCTGACACCACCAGTAAGAATGTCTCCTGCTCACTATTGATAAGTCAAAGAAACAGTTGCTGGAAGGCATGATATATGCATTTCATTATGGGGCACTCTTAGGACACTGTCCTAAATGAGGCCTGAGATGCCTGGCATCATCCAGTACGGCTCCTGCTGTGGGAACTGATGGCGTGGACCACCTGTTCTGATCTCTCATAAGATATGGTAAAATTGGTGGCCATTTCTAAGTGATAGGGTGATCACTGCACCGGGGTAGAAAACCCAGAAGTCCTTCAGACCCCATGCTTAGAGCCCCTTTTTATGTATTTATGAGCTTCCAGGGTCCAGGACTTGTAAGTTATCAAAATAGGACACTTTCAGCAGGCTGGAGGCAGATAAGGTGACATTCTCATTCTGCTTGGCATTGTATGTTACAGAAAGTAAAGAACAAGCTTTGTAAGTTCAACCAAGACAAAGACATTTACTCATCTAGTTAGATTTTCTCCAAAGAAGAAAGTAGTTTAAAGAGCTGTTAGTCTATTTTTAGAAGAAAATTTTTATGTTTGCATCCATTAAGTCAAAATGGAGACACTTAAGAATATATAGATATATATCTGATATGAATAATATATGAATTATCACTAGTTAATGTGGTGTTATTATTATCACTAGTTATGTGATATATTATTTAGTCACTCCTGTAACATGGTAAAAGTCAATCTTTTGTCATAGAAACTTCAAGGTTACATTCATCCAGGTACATTTAAAGCTTTCCCCCAAATATCTCAGTGACATTTCAAATTTTAGTAATGTTGGAGTTTAAATACTTTAAACTTAAATAAAATTTTCAAAAACCTTTAAGTAAAAATGTACTAATTGAGAGATGGAAGATGGCAGAGTAGAGGAAAGCTGCATTCCAAGATATACTGTGGCCTGGGACCAAAAGTATTGGGTGTACAGCTTCTCAGCAAGGTGGATATAAAAGTAGGAATTCACTAAAATTTAATATTGGACATTTAAAGTGCCTTAGGGACTTAGAAATTTGGGTACAATAAACAAAGAAGAAATAATACATTGGAGTTGACCCAGAGGCCCACAGGCACCAACAGTGCAGATTCAGCACAGACAGGGGGAGGTAGAATAGTTTTGGTACAGAGAAACCTGAGATAAAAAGCGCTGCCTAATGTAGAGATATAAAACAAAGGAACACACTATTTTTTTCAATGAAATAATATCAGGAAAATTTCCAAACCTAAAGAATGAAATGGAAAATCAAATACAAGAGGCTTACAGAACCGCAAATATACAAAAATCACAACAGACCCACACCAAGTCACATTATTATAAAAATGTCCAACATTCAGAACAAGGATAGAATTTTAAAGGCTGCCAGTGGAAAATGTCAGATTACATTTAGAGGGAAACCAATTTGGATCTCAGCTGATTTCTTAACCTAGACTCTCAAAGCTAGAATCCTGGAATAATACACACTGAGCTCCAAAAGAAAATGGATGCCAACCAGTAATACTATACCTAGCCAAATTAAGCTTCATGTTTGAAGATAAAATAAAACCTTCCATGATAAACAAAAGTTAAAAGAATTCACAGCTAGAAAGCCAACAGTGTGGGAGACCAACCTTGCATGTAACTGAGTCACTCCCCAATGGGTGATGAGGCGTCAGGCAGCAGCCATGCCACTAGACTGCCCCACCCTTCTTGGGTTGGAGGGATGGTGTTTTAGCGTAGAGACATATCTCTCCACAACCCCAGGGACCCAATCACCTCACCTGTCCTTGCAACCCTACTCCCCTTGACCTTCATTGGACAGGATTTTTCCCAGAATTTAGAGTTCCCCAATAAACACCCACTCCCAAGCATGCTCGCTCTCTCTCCCTAGCCTCTCCTGTAGATCCTCGCTTCCCCCCTGGGGAGCTTGAGACAGAGAGCAAGAGGAGCCATCCCGGAGTTGGTTTAAAGTTAAATTGTGTATCTGTGTTTTATTTCTAACTCCCTGAGAATTTCCCTGAGTGACAGAACAGTTAATCTTCTGCAGTACCAAACATTCTTCAACAGTACCAAACATTCTCAGCAAAATATTCCATGAAGATGAAACAAACAAACAAAAAGTGAAAACTAGCAAAGAGAAGAACTATGCTAAATAAATAGTCAAAGGAGAAACTTATTCAAATTAAAACCATATATAAACCAAAATGACTGGTAATACAAATCATATGTCAATAATAACCTCGAATATAAATAGCTTAACCTCATCAATCAAAAGACATAGACTGACAGATTGGATTAAAAAAACAACAATATGCTTTCTCCAGGAGACAAACATCATAGAAAAAGTCATCTGCAGAGTGAAGGTGAAAGGATTGGAAAAACATATCACTCTCTCAGATCATGTAAACAAGCAAGAATTGCTATCCTCATATCAGATAAAGTGGACATCAAGCCAAAGTTAATTAGAAGAGACAAAGAAGGACATTTCATACTGCTTAAGGGAATTATATATCAACAAGACATAACAATCATAAATACATATGCCCCAAACAATGGAGCATCTACATGCATCAAACAAACCCTTCTCAATTTCAAGAATAAATAGACCAATAAATACAATAATGCTGGATGACTTTAACATACCTCTCTCACAACTGGATAGATCCTTCAAACAAAAACTAAGAACAAGAAACTATAGAACTCAATAATACAATCAATATTTTAGACTTTATATATATATATATATATATATTTTTTTTTTCATATATCAATGATTGTATTCTTTCTTCTCAGCAGCACATAAATCCTACTATAAAATAGACCATATCTTATTCCCAGAATAGCCAAAGCAATCCTTACCAAGAAAAGTGGAGCAGGAGGTGCCGCAGTCTGGCTGGGCACAAATCACGAGCCACTGGAGCAGGAACAAACTTTATTTTCTGAACTCCCCAGAACGCCACCCACATGACCCTCCTAGGCACACCACACACCTACCGGAACTCTCCCAGCTCTCCACAGGGCTCCGCCCCAACTCTCTTGGAACCCTGGGAGAACTCAACAGGAACTCCAAAGTAGCAGGTGCCCTAGGCAGCAAGAGCTGCCCTATTTCCGGACAGCAAAGGTCTAATATACAACTGAATACACAGCTTAACTAACCATCACCATCTCAATGGCTCGCTGGTGTCACCTTTCAACCACTCCCTTCTGGCAATATGCCATGTCATCCTGACTCAGCTGTGGCCCTCAACAAGGAGGCATCACAATACCAAACCTAGACTATGCTATAGAAATATGGTAATGAAAATGGCATGGTATTGGCACCAAAACAGACTTGTAGACCAATGATACAGAACAAAAGACACAAAGACAAACTCACATAAATACAGAAATCTCATACTAGACAAAAGCGCCAAAAACATACATTGGAGAAAAAATAGCCTCTTCAACAAATGGTGCTGGGAAAACTGCAAATCCATATGTAATAAAATGAAATTAAACTCCTATCTCTCACCCCGCACAAAATTCAACTTGAAGTGCATCAAAGACTTAGGCATTAGAACAGAGGATTTGCACCTACTAGTAGAAAAGATGGGCCCAAATGTCCACTATGTTGGCTTAGGAACTGACTTCCTTAACAAGACCCCTAAAGTACAAGAAGCAAAATAAAAAATCAATAAATGGAATTGAATCAAACTAAAAAGCTTTTTCACAGCAAAGGAAACAATAAAGAACATGAATAGAAATCCTATAGAATGGGAGAAAATTTTTGCCATCTGCACCGCAGATAGAGTATTAATCTCCAGGATATATAAAGAACTCAAAAAACTTAACTCAAAAAACAAATTATCTAATCAATGCGTTGGTTAAGGGACTAAACAGACACTTCACAGAAGAAGAAATATGATCAGTCAACAAATATATGAAAAAATATTCAACATCTCTAGCAATTAGAGAAATGCAAATTAAAACTACTCATCTCACTCCAGTCAGAATGGCAATTATCAAGAATAAAAACAACAATAAATGTCAACGAGGACATGGGGGAAAAGGTACACTCACACATTTCTGGTGAGACTGCAAATTGGTGCAACCACTCTGGAAAGAAGTATGAAGATTCCTCAGAAAAAGTAAAATGGAACCACCATTTGACATAATTTTCCCACTCCTTGGTTTATATCCAAAGGACTTAAAATCAGCATACTATAGTGACATACCCACATCAATGTTCATAGAAGCTCAATTCACAATAGCTAAACTGTGGAACCAACCTAGATGCCCTTCAACAGATGAATGGATAAAGAAACTGTGGTATACATACACAATGGAATATTACTCAGCCATAAACAAAAATGAAATTAAGTAATTTGATGGTAAATGGAAGGAACTACAGACTATCGTGCTAAGTGAAATAAGCCAATCCCCCAAAACCTAAGGCTGACTATTGTCTCTAATATGAGGATGTTAATTCATAATGGGGGGTGGATAGAGAAGAATACAAGCTCTTTGGATTAGACAAAGAGAAAGGAAGGGAACAGAGGGGGAATGAAAATAGGAAAGATAGTAGAATTAACCCAACATTATTACCTATGTGCATATATGATTATATGACCAATGTAATTCTACATCATGTACAACCAGAAAAATAAGAAATTATACCCCATATATGTATACTGTGTCAAAATTCATTCTAGTATAATGTATAACTAATAAGAACAAATAAGTAAATGAATAAATAAATAAATAAGATTTCAACTCCCAAATAGCAAAAAAAAAAAAATGAAAAATAAAAAATAAATTGCTGAAGCCTAGCTGACCCAGAGGCTGCACAAGGCACTGTTGCTTGAAAAGTTCACTTTGTATCTCAATTGGCTGCAGAGAGCTGAGACAGGAGCTATCTTGTGGCAAAGCAGATTTCAAGTAAAATTTATCAGAAGAGACAAAGAAGGACATGATTTCCTACTAAAGGGGACAATCTAATTAAAAGATATAACAGCAATAAACATTTGTGACCCAAATGTCAATGCACTAAATTACATGGAAAAAATACCCTCTATGACACTAAATTTCACAGAGACCCCAACATTATAATACTGGGTGATTGCAATACACTCTTATCACTAATATACATGTCATCAAAACACAAAATCAATAAAGATATCTCCAATCTAATCAGAAGAGACAACACTAAAAAGGAAATGGACCTAATAGACATCTATAGAACATTCCATCCCAGAATAGCTGTATTTACCTTATTCTCAGCTGTACATGGAAGTTTTTCCAAAATAGATCATACTGTAGGTCACAAAGCAAATCTTTACAAATACAAAAAAATCAATATAATCCCATGTATCCTATCAGATCATAATGGAATAAAGCTTAGAAATCAACGGCAAGAAAAATAATAGAAGCCACATAAACACATAAAGAATGAATAATATGTTCTTAAATAAATAATGAATCAAAGGACAAATGAAAATAGAAATCAATAAATTCTTATAAATGAACAAGAACAGAGATACAACATATCAAAATTTCTGCAACCATTTGAGAGCCCATCTAAGAGGAAAATTTATAGCACCTAGGGCCTACATTAAAAAATTAGAGAGATCCCAGATAAATTAAGCTTGTGCTCCACCTCAAGGCCTTAGAAAAAGAACAAACTAACCCCCAAGCCAGCAGCAGACAGGAAATAATGAAGACCAGAGCTGAAACAATGAAATTTAGAAAAAGAAAACAATACTTAGAATCAATGCAATGGTTCTTTGAAAAGATAAATACTATCAAAAACCCTTATGCAAACCAATCAAAAGAAAGTGTAAGAAGACCCAAATCAACAAGACCAGAGATGAAAAAAAGGAGATATCACCACAGATCCCCTGAAGTCCAGAGGATTTTGAGAACCTATTTTGAATATTCATATTCCAATAAACTGGAATATCTGGAAAACATTGACAAATTTCTAGGTACATATGATCTGCCAAAATTGAACCAGGAAGATATAGAAAACCTAACCAGACTGATATTAAGTAATGAAATTGAAACAGCAATTAAAAAACTTCCAAATAAGAAAAGCCCAGGGCCTGATGGATTCTCAGCTGAGTTCTATCAGACTTTTACAGAAGAATTAACACCAGTCTTTCTCAAATGATGTCATGAAATTGAAAGAGTGAAAACACTCCCAAATACATTTTATGAAGCCAGTATAACCCGGATACCAAAACTAAACAAAGATACATCAAGGAAAGAAAACTATAGACCAATATCTCTGATGAACATAGACGCAAAAATCTTTAATAAAATATCAGCAAACTATGTTCAAAAACACACCAAAAGATAACACACCATGATCAAGGGTGTTTCATTCCAGGGATGGTTCAAACTACACAAATCAATAAATTTAATTCACCACTTCAACCGAATTAAGGGCAAAAATCACTCATTACCTCAATAGATGCAGAAAATGTCTCTGATCATATTCAACACCCATTCATGTTAAAAATTCAGAGAAACTAGAGATCGAAACTAGATACCTCAATATTATTAAAGGATGTTTATGAAAACCCAAAGCCAACATCATATTAAATGGAGAAAAACTAAGAGCATTTTTTTAAAATCAGAAACAAGACAAGGCTGTCCACTCTCACCACTTCCATTCAGTATGGACTGCAAAATATTAGCCAAAAGAATCTGTCAAGAAAAAGAAATCAAAAGGATACAAACGGGAAAAGAAAAAGTCAAACAATCTCTGTTTGCCAATGATATGATCCTATATCTAGAAGACCCAAAAAACTGTACCAGACTTCTTGAGCTTATGAGTGAGTTTAAAGTAGCAGGATGAAAGAGCAACACCCTTAAATTAATAGCTTTCCTAACTCTGACAGTAAGAAATCAGGAAAACTATCCTATTCACAATAACCTTAAAAAAAGCTTGGGAATTAATATAACCAAGGAGGTAAGAGAACTTTATAATGAAAGTTATAGAACACTGAAGAAAAAAATTGAAGAAGACCTTAGAAGATGGAAAGACATCCCATGTTGTTGGATAGGCAGATTTAATATTGTCAAATGGACATATTACCAAAAACAATATGCAGATTCAATGCAATACTCATCAAAATTCCAAAGACATTCTTCACAGAATTAGAAAAAAAAAACAATTCTTAAATTCATTTAGAAGAATAAGAGACCCAGAATTGCCAAAGCAATATTAAGCAAAAAAAAAAAAAAAATGAAGAAGGAGGTATCACAATACTTGATCTGAAATTATACTGAAGAGCTGTAGTAACAAAAACAACATAGTATTGGCATCAAAATAGACACGAAGACCAATGGAGCAGAATAGATGACACAGAGACAAATCCACATATGTATTTTTGACAAGGGTTCCAAAAATATATATTGAACAAAAGACAGCTCTTTTTATAAATGGTGTTGAAAAAATGGATACCTATATGTAGAAAAATGAATTTAAACCCCCCTCTCTCTCAGTGTGAACAAAACTTAAATCAAAATGGATTAATATTTTAGCATTAGAACAGAAAATTATAACTGCTAGAAGAAAACATAGGGATCATCCCTCCATCACAAGGGTGGTGGCACTGACTTCCTTAACAAGACCCTCAAAGTGCAAGAAATAAGACCAAGAACCAATAAGTGGGATGCCATCAAACTAAAAAGCTTCTGTACAACAAAGGAAATGATTAAGAGCATGAAGAGAGAGCCTACAGAATGGGAGAAAATCTACTCATCTGATAGGGAATTAATATTCAGAATATACTGAGAACTCAAAAAATTCAACAAAAAAAAGAAAAGAAAACCCAAATAACCCAACCAATAAATGGGCAAAAGAACTAAACATAAACTTCTCAGAAGAAGAAACACAAATGGCCAACAAATACATGAAAAAAAAAACAATTTAAAAACCCTAGCAATCATGGAAATGCAAATCAAAATGACACTAAGAAGTCATCTCACTCCAGTTTGAATGGCAGTCATCAAGAATACAAACAAAAATAAATGGTGGTGAGGTTGTGGGGGAAAAGGTATACTTGTACATTGTTGGTGGGACTGCAGGCTACTACTTCAACCACTATAGAAAGCAGTATGGAAATTCCTCAAAAAACTAGGAATGGAAACACTATATGACCCAGTTATCCCACTTCTTAGTATTTTCCCAAAAGATATAAAATTGGCATTTTATAGCTATATACCACCTTAATATTTATAGCAGTAAAATTCACAAAAGACAAATTATGGAATCAGTCCAAATGCCTATCAGGAGATGAATGGATTAAGAAACTGTGATATAGGACTGGGGTTGTAGCTCCAAGTAGAGTGCTTGCCCACCACATGTGAAGCACTGAGTTCAATCACCAGCACCACATAAAAATAAATAAATACATGGGACTGGGCTGTAGCTCAGTGGCAGAGCGCTTGCCTGGCATGCATGAGGCACTGGATTCGATTCTCAGAACCACATAAAAATAAACAAATAAAATAAAGGCATTCTGTTCATCTACAACTACAAAAAATTAAATAAATAAATACAATAAAGGTATTTAAATATATATATGCATATATATGTATATAAACTATGACATTTGTCAGTAAATTGATGAAAATAGATAATCTCATGCTAAGTGAAATTAGCCAAACTCAGAAACTCTAAGGTGGAATGTTTTTTCTCATATGCAGAAATTAGAGTAAAATAAAGAAAAAGAAGCATCATATGATCACCACAATAGATGCAGAAAAAGCATTCAACACAACAACCCTTCATGTTCAAAACATTAGAAAAACTAGGAAAAACAGGAACATTTCTCAACATTGTAAAAGACATCTATGCTAAGCCCCAGGCCAACATCATTCTAAATGGAGAAAAATTGAAAGCATTTCCTCTAAAAACTGGAACAAGACAGGGATGCCCTCTTTTACCACTTCTATTTAACATAGTTCTTGAAACTCTAGCTGGAGCAATTAGACAGACGAAAGAAATTAAAGGGATATGGATAGGAAAAAGAACTCAAACTATCACTATTTGCCAACAACATGATTCTATACCTAGAAGATCCAAAAATTCTATCAGAAAACTTCTGAAACTAGTAAATGAAGTCAGCAAAGTAGCAGGATATAAAATCAACACCCATAAATCAAAGGTTTTTCTGTACATCAGTGACAAATCCTCTGAATGAGGAACTAAGAAACTAGGAAAACTACCCCCATTTACAACGACTAAATAAATAAATAAATAAAATACTTGGGAATCAACTTAATGAAAAAGGTGAAAGACCTCTAAAATGAAAACTACAGAATGCAAAAAAAAAGGAAGAAAGAAATTAAAGAGAGCCTTAGAAGATGGAAAGCTATCCCTTATTCTTGGATAGGCAGAATTAATATTGTCAAAATGACCATACCATCAAAAGGACTCTACAGATATAATGCAATTTCAATCAAAATCCCAAAGACATTCCTCATAGAAACAGAAAAAGCAGTTATGAAACTCATCTGGAAAAATAAGAGACCAGAATAGCCAAAGCAATCCTAAGCAAGAAGAGTGAAGCAGGTAGCATCATAATACCAGACCTTAAACTATACTACAGATACCCTGTGCTTAATAGAAGTAGGCCCAAATCTCAATCATGTTGGCTTAGGCCCCCAACTTCCTTAATAAGATTCCCATAGTCAAGAATTAAAATCAAGAATCAATAAATGGGATGAAGTCAAACTAAAAAGTTTCTTCTCAGCAAAAGAAACAATCAATGAGGTGAACAGAGAGCTTACATTTTGGGAGCAAATTTTTACCACATGCACATCAGATGGAGCACTAATCTCTAGGATATATAAAGAACTCAAAAATATTAACACCAAAAAACCCAATCAATAAATGGGCCAAGGAACTGAACAGACACTTTTCAGAAGATGATATACAATCAATCAACAAATCTACGAAAAAATGTTCAACATCTCTAGCAATTATAGAAATTCAAATCAAAACCACTCTACGATTTTATCTCACTCCAGTCAGAATGGCAGCTATTAAGAATACAAACAACAATAAGTGTTGGTGAGGATGTGGAGAAAAAGGCATACTTTTAAACTGCTGGTGGGACTGTGAATTGGTGCAACCAATCTGGAAAGCAGTATTGAGATTCCTTGGAAAAGTGGGGATGGAACCACCATTTGAACCAGCTATTCCACTCCTCGGTTTATACCCAAAGGACTTAAAAACAGCACACTACAGTGACACAGCCACATCAATCTTTATAGCAGCATAATTCACAATACCTAAATTGTGGAACCAACCTAGATGCCCTTCAGTAGATGAATGAATAAATAAAATGTGTATACACACACACACACACACAATGGAATATTATTCAGCATTAAAAGAGAATAAAATTATAGCATTTACAGGTAAATGGATGGAGTTGAAGAATATTATGCTGACTGAAGTAAGCCAATCCCAAAAACCAATGGCTGAATGTTTTCTCTGATATGTGGATGCTGGTTCATAATGGGGATGGGAGGTGGAGCATGGAGGAATGGAGGAACTTTAGATAGGGCAAAGGGGATGAAGTAGAAGGGAGAGGACATGGGGTAGTGGAATGAGATGGACATCATTACCCTAAATACATGTATAAAGATATGAATGGTGTGACTCTACTTTGTGTACAACCAGAGTCATGAAAATTTTGGGTCTATATGTGTTAATAGAAATGCATTCTGTTGTTATGTATAACAAATTAGAGTAAACACATTTTTAAAAAAGAAAAGGGGTAAGAAGGATAGGATAATATAAAGAATTAATCAAATATAAATTAATAGGAAATCTAAAGGAAGTCCAGTAGTGTGGAGAAAGGAGAATGAGAGAGAGGAGGAAGGATGAAATGCAAAAGGGAGAGGGAAAAGGGGAATCATAAACTGCAGCTGATTTCCGTGCATATGTAAGCTTGTTGGGGTGAACCCAACTGCTGTGTATAAACTGTAAAGCTCTTTTAATAAAAAAGAGAAAGTGTAATAATTTCTATTTATTTTAAATTAATATGGAAAATATTTGACTGAAACAAAAAATTAATTCTGTTGAAACAATTTATATTTCCATTCTGGCCTTATTAAAAATGTTTAATAGGTAATTTCAGAACTGTGGATATGGCCATTATCAAGTTTGAAAGAAATAAAATGGTTGTTTGAAAGAATAATGAATTGAAGTACTAACAACACATAACTCTTGTTTTTAAATTTATTTACTCATAAACTTACTGAAAAGTTGGGCTTACTATAAGATGTTTTTCCTGGAACCATTGAGAGTTACTTGCCTACCTGATATCTCATTAAAACCTTCCTGTGTATTCCATACAACCAAGGATATATTTTATGTAAATGAAGCACAATCATCAAAGTAAAGAAACTAATATTAATGCCTTTTTAACATCTAACCCTCAGTGGGTCAGTCAGCTTTCCATTTCCATAACTAAAACCTGAGATAATCAACTTAAGAGAAGAAAAGCTTCATTGTGGTTCACAGTCTAAAGAGGTTTTAGTTCATGGTTGGTTGGGTGGTGGCAAGAAAGCATATCATGGTGGGGATCATGAGGCAGAGGTAGTTGCTCACGTCACAGTGGCTGGGAGACACAGGAAAAAAGCAAGAGACTAGAGACCTGTGTTCCACTGTCATCTTTGAGGGCATGCCTCCAGTGACCAAGACCATTCAGTAGGACCCAGCTTTAAAACTTTCTACCACTTCCCACTAACACCAAACTGAGGACCAAACCCCTAACACATTGACCATTAGGGGACATTCCAGATTCTTTCAAGTTTTTCCAGTTGTCCCTATAGCATCCTTTATAGGACTCATAGATAGACTCCCTTCAGAACTGCATTACATTTCTTGTGACCTAACTTTATTCTCCTTCACTCTAGAGCAGGCCTTCCATCTTTCCTTGACTTCTATGACCTTGACAGTTTTGAAGATTATTTTGTGACATGTCCATCAATTTGATGTTTTCTCATTATTAGATTCATGTAGTGCAGCTTTTTGTCAAGAAAATAAAAAGGATGCTGTCCTTTTGTCATTTCATCTTGTTAAATGGAACGAAAATCTTATTTATGCCATTGTGATGATGTTCAAATTAATCAGTTGATTAATGTGATGTCTGTCAGGCTATTCTATTATAAATTACTCACTTCCCTTTCCTAATTAATTAGTATTTTGTGGGAAAGTACTTGGAAATTATGTAAATATTCTTTTCCTCATTAAAATTTCAATTTGTTCAACATTTAGATACATAAGTATAGACTTGTGATTTTCTATTTTATTTCCTTACTGGCTTTATTATTATGAAGACCTAATTTTCCAAGAGTTGAACAGAGGACACCCATTCAAGCTGGGTTTTATGTCCTTTTGGTATGTTCTCATTCTTTGAGCACTTCCTTGACTTTTGGCATTAAAAGATGTTACATTTCTCTATTGCTTTTCTGCCTGAGCCCTGAAGGCAGCCATTTCCCAAGGAGCTCTGGTTCTCTCAGTCCTAATATCTGGGTACCAGCTGTACCCATGGTTATTAGGGTTGTGTTAGCTTAAGCTGTTATAACAAAATGCCACAGACTGGGTGTTTAAGCCACAGACTCTTAACTTCATACAGTTCTGGAGGCTAGGAAGTCTGATATTGGACTGCATGATTCTTTTCCTGGTGAGAATTCTCTTCCTAGTTTTTAGATAGCCAGTTACCTTCCCATTGTAGGTGTACATGGAGAGAGGGTGGATATTCTCTGGTGTCTCTTCTTATAAGAGCACTATAATGGGGGCTGTTACCTCACAACCTCATCTGAACCTAATTACCTCCCAAATACTCTACCTCCAAATACCATCACCTCAGGGCTGGCCAACATACAAAGTGGGGAGGGGGCACATTTAGTTCACAGCAATGCAAGAGTGAGGATATATATCTATATAAAAAAAGATAAAGAGCAAAATATGTCTATACACATTTATAGATATTTATTGAACACTTTACAGATATTTTTAATCTATCTATCTATACTGAAAACCATGAGTCCATACCAATACCTCCAATTCCAATCCCAAACTACAGTTCATCCTAGTTTCTTCTTTTTGAATATTTATAACTCCCTTCTCCAACAGTGAGAAACCCAGATCCTATTGTCACAGGTATTATTTTCTTGTTTGATCTATATCCCTGGGGTAATGAGGCATTCATCTCTGCCTGTCTCCTCCCCGTGTGGATATCCTTCTCAAGCTCTGATACCTCATGCTAGGCACCCCTCCCCTCAAGCTCTGGACATCCTTTCTTACCGCACTAGAACTTGACCTCCCTGTTCTAGGTACTTCACTACCACCACCACCTATATTAGATACCTTCCCTCTCTCTTTGGACTTTGTCCATGCAAGGCTTCCCCCTGCATAGAATTCCTCCTTGCTCTGTTTGGCTCTGACTCATCATATCATAACTCCATCACTCCACCTATGGTCACCCTCCTCACCTTCCTTGGGCTCTGACAATACTTCTTTGTGTGCAAGAGGCAATCATATTTACATGTAAGTCCACCTGAAGGCTTTGCTTTGGACACATTAATCCTACTAGAATCTGGGTGGGAAAAAAACCCATTTATTGGTGCAAAGAGTGACTTGACAAGAAAAGAAAAGGGCACTTTTACATCTAATCTCATTTTGCTTTTTTCTCAGAATAAATTGCTGTGCAGCTTGGCCCCAGAGATCTAAATTATAGATGACCTTGAACATCAGACTAAGGCATTTGCTCTTTATTTGAAGTAAAAAAAATGGAGACAATATTTTAATGAGTTTGAACAGGGAAAAAAATCATAGTATTGTGAAGAAAACTTTAGTTTCTAATGACCAAATTGAAAAACATCATGAATAGGTTGTACATTATATTAACCATTTTTTTTAGGATGGAGAGTAGAAAGTTAACAAATTTAGTCACAAAAACTGTTTTATAGTTGGAATGTTGCTAAGCTGGTCTAATGGTGAGTAGTATATTTATGTTATTTGGATAAATCTGCCTTGATATTATTCCCTGACTTGTTACTGTCTTGCCATTGACCACAGAAATCAATGTTTACGTTGCTTATATTTATAACAAGTAAGGTATCATAAAATGTAGTGCATATCTAGAATAACTGACTTCATCTAAGTAAGAAAAATGTATGCTTTTCAAAATTCTTTTTCACATTTAAAGGAAAGACTATTAAATATTTGGGCATTTGATGTTTTTAACAGGAGAAAGGCATGAAGATTCTATTTAGTAAGTTTTACGTGTATAGGAGACCCTTCACACTCAAAATGAAGCAGAGCCCATCCCTTATGTGTACTAGGTTGAACAAAGAATAGTAAATCATGAAAATATGGCAAGACAAAGGGTGTGTGGAAAAGGGACAGTTAATTGTGGAAAAGTAACAGGAAGATCAAGGTTACTCTAAGGTTTGTAGGATTTCTCTTAACCATCTCTGGTGAGTGTCTTTCTCCTGGCATAAGAAGGGAACCTTTCATGTGGAAGTTATATCTCCTACTTTCAAGAATAAAAAGAAAGGTCAGGGGGGCTAGGGGTATAGCTCAGTGGTAGAGCACTTGCCTGGCATGCCTCAGGTATTCTTGCAGTTGCTTTTTTACAAGTGTCTTTAAGTAAAAAATAATCAATGTGCCAAAGCAGCATATCTTGGGGTGGTATACTTGATTCTCTACAAATTCAACATGTAGCCATAAAGACCTACCATTTTACCTTCCAAATATACCTTCATGTTCCTTCCTGCTTCTCATCTTTCCTTTCTCTAAAACTCTCTCTCTACCTTGCTCCCCTCAGATTTTACATCACCCTTAAAGTATAGCCCAAGCTCTTTAACTCCTCTTACAAAGCCCTTGAAGGTCTGGACCCCACCTCCTTGTTCCATCTCATGTCACCCATCTCCCCTTTACCCTGTGCATTCTGGTCGTGTGGAACTTCTTGACCCGTTCTCTTGCTTCTGAGGCTGTGCATGTGCTGCTCTCTCTGTGTGCAATTGATTTTGGAGAAACACCTTCAGCACTGCTCAATTACTATGGAAACTAAGGTAGGATGAGACTCTTATTTTCAATACACAGACTGGAGGGATCTGCCCACATGATCTTTCAACTAGGTCAATAGTGCTTGACATCAACTGACTGCAGGCATCAGAGCCCTCGTGGCCTCAGGTGTCAGTTCCCAAGTTCACTGGGCAGATCCAGAGCAGGGTATCATGGAAAACAAGGAGAGAGAAGATAACCATGCAGACAGAAGGCAGAGATCACTGGAAGGGTGAGAAAGGTCCACAGGGGAGCATGAGAAAGGAAATGAAGGAGTAGAAATGGAGAGAAAGGGGCGGGGGGAAGAAAAGCAGTTGAGAGGAAATGTGAAGATAAGGTTACTGAAAAGTGAGATTGATTATCAGAGGAAATATGGAAATAGACAATGAATGTTTCAGAAGAAACAAAAACCTCTTACGTGTAACAATTTGAAGGCATGGAGATATTTTATTGCTTAAAATTTACAAGGCTGGCTTTAAAGAAAACCTCTCTGACCTCTGACCCATGGTCAGTTCTGAGGAGACTATGCTTTGGTTTGTCCACATGCTTAAGTCCACAGCCTCCCATCAATACTAAGGGAACATCCTCTGGTGAAGCAAATCAAAAGTGAACTTTGGGACTGCATCGTAGTTTGTGGCTATCTTAACTTACATAAGAAATAGGGGGAAAAGCCTTAGATCACATTGCCTTGAGTTTATATAACATTGTTAAAGACTTCTCTGAGGTAGATAGGAGATCTGTAGTTTTTAGCCCCCATTTTACAAAAACGTAAAGTGTAAAGAAAAAAAAAACAGGGATTAAATTGTATACAAACAAAGTCTAGAATGGGAATGTTTTGGCTTAGTTGTCATATCTTTAATCAGGTGCAACAAAACTAAGCTAATTCCACACGAGAATGATAAAAATGTTTCAGTTGGTCCACATTCAATGTGGCCAAATAAAACCACATTTCAGACTTATTCCCCTGAGTGCAAAACTAAGAACTATGCTCTGGTTTCACTTTTAGTCCTATTTCTCTTCATTTGAAGATTTCCCTTCAGATTTGAAGACTGCCACTGTCTTCTGATATCATTATTTGCACTCACAAGCTTTGGCTGATGGAGTATTGGTTCCACAGGTAAGTGACATGCAAGAGCTGCAGGGCAGGGCCTTCTTCTCCTGTGGCCACCACAAGGGGAATCCTAAGAGCACTTCGTGGATCTTACAATCACTTGTCTTTTTGTGACATCATAAAGTTCAGTACTAGCAAAGTGTGGGTTAAGGTACTTAGTACTGTGGGAGGGAGAAATGGGCAGGAGCAGGTCCATTTCTTGCCCTCAGGGCACTTAGTATGGCTTGTAAAAAATGTCTGCTCTTCCTTTTTCAAACTTGCTTTTCTCTGGCTTCTCTGTCCTCCAGTTAATATGATTTTTCTGGTTTCTGTTTTTTTACACTGTCATATTATGTTCTCATTATTCTTTCAATGTTGGACTAAATAAACCCTAGGGTATTGCAAATCTGTATTTCCCTCAGAAAAGAATGTGCTCTTCATTAATGCCAATGATTCAATATTCCATTGGCTTTCACAACACAATAAGCAAGACTTTCTTAGGTAAATTTGTTTTTACAAGGCATTTAAAGTAAATTCTGTGGGTTTATTGCCCAACATGAAGTAAAACTTTCCCCAGAAATACAGCAGGGTTCACAGAATCCTCCGCATTCACTGAGCCTTGGGGCCAAACATGACAACATAGGAGCAACAGGACTCTTGAGTAGTGGGTGTGACCAAAATACAAATAACATTTGATTTTCCAAACTCACAAAGTATTGGAAATCAAAACTGTGATCAAATAAGATTATATGTGAGAGGCATGCTTAAGAGTCGCCACGAACTATGTGTTTTTCTGAAGCCACTGAGCTATCCTGGCACTTCGCTTTTTGTTTTTCAGATTTTCATTCTTTATTGTCTGTAATTTGGCATGAACTGTGATCCTCTGGTGCTCCTCCAACATGTTACTGAAAAACTGCTGCAGCTGGAAGGACAGAGAGACAAGCCAATCAGTGCAGTCTAACTTTTCACTTACACAATATAAAACAAAGCTCATACCAAATGGCAACATGATTCTGCAAAAGGGTAATAAGAGTAGGAATAAGCAGGAATGTGTATACCTAGATAATGTGTCCCTGGGGAGACTGGTGACTGAGACAAATGTGATGAAGACCATGCTTACCCAGAAAAGTCAAATGCAGATTAGAAGGTTCACGAAACACATCCTAAGCCCCCATAAGTATTTACTGAATGTTATATAAGTTTTGTGGACAGAGATACAGTGAGACTCTTTTATATCTCAAAGGAAATTTTACAATTTCCAAAGTTCAAAACGGGTGTATACCACAAATTTTATTTTTTATTTTTTAATATTTTAGTCAAATTAACAGTTTGCAGATGGCATGATTATATATTTATAAAATACCAAATAACCAACAAAAAAAATATTAGAACTAATAAAACATTCAGTGAAGTTGCAAGATATAAACCCAAAAAACCAAAATTCAATAACATTTCTAAACGTGAATAGTAAATTACCTGGGGAAAAAGAAAAGCAGAAAAACAGCCTTATTTTTGGTAGCTACCAAATAACTAAAATAAATTTAGTCAAAGAGGTGAAAGAACCTTACAATAAAAACTAGAAAATACTGATGAAAGAAAATGAAGAGGGCACAAAGGAAATGGAAAGACTTCCAATGTTCATAGCCTGGAAGAATCAATTTGGATAAACTGCCCATACTCCTGAAAGCAATCTACAGATTCAATGTAATCCTTATGAAAATACCAATGAGATTCTTCATAGAACCAGAAAAACAATTCTAAAATTTGTATAGGACCATACATACACACACAAACACACCTGAATAGCCAAAACAATCTTGAGTTTTTTTAAAGAAAGCAAGAGGCAGTTATTGCACTACCTAATTTCAAAATATATTAGCAAAGTTATAGTAACTAAAACAGTATGGTATTGACATAAAAACTGATATATCGGGGCTAAGGTTGTGGTTCAGTGGTAGAGCGCTTGCCTAGCATGTGTGAGGCACAGAGTTTGATTTATTTACAACTAAAAAACTATTGAAAAAGGAAAACAGACATATCAACCAGTGGAACAGAATAGAGAGGCTAGAAGTAAACCCACACACATTTATAGCCAACTGAACTTTGACAATAGTGCTAAGAACATGCATTGGAGAAAGGTCAGTCATATGAGTAAATAGTACTGGGAAAATGGAGAAGCACACACAGAAGAATGAAGCTACATGATGTTTTAATCACAAAGAAATAATAATGGGGGCTGGGGCTGGGACTCAGTAATAGAGCCACTCACCTGGCACACATGAGGTGCTGGGTTCAATCCTCAGCACTACATAAAAATAAAATAAAGGTATTGTGTTCACCTACAACTAAAAATATGTATATATTTTTTTAAAAAGAAATAATGATGGAGTAGATAAGGAGGAGGAAGATAGGTATGCCCTGATTTGAACATTACATAACATACATGCATTAAAACATTAAAGAGTTACTCTATAAATATGTGTAATTTTATTTATTAGTTTAAAAAAAATTTAAGAACAATATTTTGACAGTTAACTCATCTTTTGGCTAAATTGTCTCATTGGATCAGGCCTAGAACTTAGTTACTGGATAGTATAATATTTGCCACAATATTATATGTAAGTCAGACCACAACAGAATGTGATATTCTGAAAGTCTATTTCTGTGTCAGTGAGTTAGAACTCAGAACACATATCACCATAAGATGATAGTGTACCCATACCTGCTCATAAAACCCACTTAAACCTTGATGCACTTGAGATTGAGTAGTAATCAGGCTATCAAGTTTAATTACTGTGTATGAAAAAGTTCTAGTGGAAAACAGATTAAGGATCTAGGAACTAGCTTTTCACTCTTTCCTTCCCTGCCCACACCTGCCAGGAAGTGGGAGTCACATGTCCACAGCTCCGCACCACAGGTGGCATGCTGATGATTAGGCTATTGCAGTGTTGGGAGGGTTGGGGACCTACAGGACCATAGATGGATTCCATATGTGCTTAAGAGCATGTGTAAGGCCAGGCTTCTTGCAGAGTGGAGCATTAAGACCAGGCCAGAAGTGTGAGGGTGTATGGAAGCTGTGTGGGTGAGTAGGGACAAGGGACTCAGATGACTTCTTTTTCACTTTCCTTTTTAGTAATTATTTAGTTATTATCGTGTGAACTGACTAATATGTTCTGGTAGGACTTCTGGACACTAATACTTTGACAAGGATATCCATCATAACTAATTTTCAGAATTGCAATAATAACTACTGCTAAATAAATTTTTGTGTATATTCCCAAAACTATAGTAACTATAGTTTTGGAAGTTCGAGGATTGCTAAATTTATACCAATTTTATTCATTCATTTATTAAACAGCACCACAAATTTACTGGTTTCTGTAAAGCCAAAGATGAACTAATATGCATTGGAATATACAAACAAAATCTCAGTCTTGATCCTGAAACCTTCATTCCCAGCATGTTCTGGGTGTGCCTTCCTCCCTCCTATGTGGGGACTCCCTGATACATCAAGTTCTGACAGTTCAGCCTCAAGCCAGCCAAACTCCAAACAAAGATAATTCCTTCAGGAATTCCCTCATGATTACTACATAACAGACTGTTTCTTTCTCTCTTTCTCTCTCTCTCTCTCTCTCTCTCTCTCTCTCTCTCTCTCTTTATTTAGGATCAAATATTAGGCCTTGAGGTCCTACACATTTTTTTGTTGTTGTTGTTTGTTTATTTGCTTGGGGAGAGTTGAGTTTCCTTTCTTGTTTACACAGCATCTTCATGTACATATTAATATAGTTTCAGGCCATGATGTTTAATTTAATCAATTTTATTGGAATATAATTTGTGAACAATAAGCTGACCAGTAATCTGTATAGTTCAATGAGTTTGAGCCATGACCTTTGAAACCATGGCTTCAATCAAGAAATAGTACTCATTTTCATCACTCAAAACAATATTTTGACAGTTAACTCATCTTTTGGCTAAATTGTCTCATTGGATCCCTCTTGGGCTAGGGAAATAGCTCCATTGAAAGTGCTTGCCTCTCATGCACAAGGCCCTGGGTTCAATCTCTAGCACCATGAAAAATAAAAAAGAATTCCCTCTTGTGTTTTACAGTTCATCCCTCCTTCTGTCCCAGGAAGCCATTGATCTGCCTTTTTTATCACTTTAACTATTCCTAGAATGCAACTGGATTCTTGTATTCAACATAATCAACTTAAGATTCATCCGTATTTCTACACAAATTCATTCCTTTTGTATTTGTACTGTTCCACTGTGTGGTTATATTACAATCCACCCATTGTAGACATTTAGATGACTTCCAGTTTGGGGCTAATGTGAATAAAGCTGCTATGAACATTCATGTATAAATCTTTCTATAGACAAAGGTTTTCATTTTCTCAAGCAGAAATCTAGAATTGGAATTGTTATGTCATATGTGTCTGATTAACATTTAAAAACTGCCTGTTTTCCTAAGTGATTATACCATGTTACATTGCCACCCCCCGGCCAGTCAAAGGAGTTCCAATTGTTCCATTTCTTTCCCAACTTTCAGTATGAGAAATCTAATTTTGCCTATGCAACTGGATGTGTGAAGGTTATATTTGTATCTCTCTCTCTCTCTCTCTCTCTCTCTCTCTCTCTCTCTGTGTGTGTGTGTGTGTGTGTGTGTGTGTGTTTGTGTAGTGTCCTTTTGTCCTTTTGTAGACATTTGCTTTCCCCTCTCATTTCACTTTCTGATTATAGTATTCTTTTTTTTCCTTCCAGAACTATACCTCTCCCATTTCCAGTGCCTGGAGTTTGAACTGGGCTAGCTCCAAGTTTGGATACATGAGACTGGACCAATCATAGTATCCTAGGCTTTATCCCTCCACAGCTACACACAATGATTAGTGCTAAGACAAATCAAAGTCCTTTTTTCAGGACAGAAACCTGAAGGTGGGTGAGAAAGGATCACTTTTTCTGCAACTGAGAGTGCAAAAATTCATGTAAGTTGGAGCTTCCACATGAAGAAAGCCTGTGTAAGAAGAACTGCAGCCCAGAGGAAAGCAAATGCAAGATATGGAAAGCCCTGTGTTAGGCTTCTAGAATACAAATACGGTTGATATTATCTCAGTCCTTGAGGAACTTATGATAACCTCATATGGCCATCATATTCACACACTAATTTCAGGATAATGTGATAAGCACTATGATAAAGACACTCATAGGATGATTTGGGGGCATGGAGGAAAACAGGGTATAAATCTATTTGTTACAAAATTCCTAGAATATGTGGTTGGAGCAGGATCTTAAAGGGCAATTAGGAATTATCCAACCAAAGCAGAGATAGGGAAGATACCAGAAACAGAAGGTACAATGTTTCTGAAGTCTAGAAAACATAAAAAAATGATAACATAATAAAATATGTAAGCACTATGTATACTTGAGGGAAAGTATGTGGGGTATTTGTTAGTCTCTCTTGCTTTCTCATACTCAGTGGTAATATAAGCAAAAGTGAAGCCAGAGAGTAAAGCAGAGGCCAGATGATGAAGGGCATCATGTACTAATTAAAATATTTTTAAAGTTTATTCTAAAAGCTATGAAGAACCACAAAGAATGGATAAATGACTGGCAGCAATGTAAAGGAAGGCATGAGGGGAAGAGCAGCCTGGGAGAGGGAGCCCAGGCCAGTCCACTGTAGCAGTTCAGGTGAGCAAGAATGAAGTCCAACCCTCCATGGACAGACATGTCTATTTCAGAAGGATAACTAAAAACCACTTCCTTTACAGTGATAATACCACCAATGGAAATATAGAGTATAATAATTTAGGTAAGCATGTTATTTTTAATTTTAGCAAATCCAAATAGTATCATAAGTGCTTTCCAAATTATCATATGTTTTTCAATGTTTAAGGTGCTTACCTCCATGATCTGTAGATCTGTACTTATGGTTCTTCCAATTACATACATTAGAGTAACCAGTGATTGTGTTCCATACCTACAAAACAGTAAAAATGTGATTCAGGAGTCAAAATTATTTTGCAAAATAAAGCTGTGTTTTGTGCAGCAGATAAATACTAAATGTACAACCCTTATTAATTGCTATCTCCTGAATCCAGGCAAAAACAGGAATGAAGTTCAATTTCATCTTTGAATAGAAAATCTGTTGTATAGAAAGTTCTATTAGCACTAAAGACATTTATAAATACTGAGTTGTGTAACAGTTTTTGAAGTTTTATTTAAATACTAAAAGCTCTTTTAAAAGCAACAACTGTGCTTATTTTTTAATGAGGTAGTTAGAATACATGTTCCATGTCTCAAATTAAGAAAATTTATAAGGCAGTAAATAAACATGTAAATTATGCCCCTTAAAAAGCAATAGTTGGCATAGGGTCAGTTTCAGAACCACTGACTAAAGTACCCTGCACTATATTAAAAATGTTGTATTAGTTATGTTTTTGGAGAGAGGATTCCTGTCTTCAGATACTCTCAGAATGTTGATGATCACTGAAAACTCAGTCCCATGGCAACCTCCAATAGGCATGGTAATTAAAAAATGCCCTTCAGTCAGTGTCCTTGAATATCTAACAAGAATAATCTGAAAAAAAAAAAAAAAGCTGTTGCTATGGAAAAAGAGCAGATACATACCTGTCCAAAGTGTTGCTGTAGCTAAAAATGTAAATTAAGGACTTTTGGATGCATTAAAAGAAAGAGAGAAAAATTAAATTAAAATAGGATTATTATAATGGACTGAAAAAATAAATGGTTTCATTGCCTTGATAATTAATACATGCAATTGATTTAGTTCAAAATGCCTACTTGAAATTAAAAATTGTAAGAGTTAATTTGCATATGTTCAAATAAAAGAGAAAATTGAGCTTTCAGTTTTTAGGGTCCCAAGTGTGTCAAGCTATGGCTACTGGAGCAAAGAGAGGACAAAGCAAACAAACCTGTGTCTATGGGGAAAGGGCAAATATCTCTTTGTGCTCCATTTTAAAGAGACAAGTAGAAAAAAAAACCCAAAGCATAAGAAATTTGAGTTTCAAAAAAATCAAGCTTCAATCTTAAAGACAAACATAAAACAGAAGAAAACTATCTACTATGTTAAATGTGTGATTTTCTGCCAAATACAGGAGAAAGGTGACCCCAAGCGATGGAGCTGGGTTTGAAATCATCTTTATCAAATTTCAGAGTGTAAAAAATGGAACATAGAGTTAGATGTAGGCTTTAGCAAATTGAATGAGATAGTGTGTGTGCAAGGCCTACCAGGGTCCCAAACAACTCCACTCCTTCCTGATCTCCTCAATCTCAGGAGTTGTTTTTGAGAAAGACATGATTTACCTCTCTTGAAAATGCATTCTCTTTCATTATTACTAATCAAAAATATATGCATTACCAATAGTTTATACTTCAGAATTCCGATTTATTATAATTAACAGAAGAGCCAATGTATGTCAATAGTTAACCTTTTATCCTTCGTAAAAAGAAAATGGTAACTGATATTCAATTTTAGTGTGGGTACAGTGATTTGGCACTCTAGTATGGTTGACTTTCAGCTTCTCCCATTTCTCATAGTTCTCCCCACTGTCCCTAGCCAGGTCTGATTGCTTGCAGAGAGCATGGCCACCAGGTCATCAGGGAAGCATTGAGGTCTAATCCAGGGCCTGGCCACTGTACTCTGATGACATCTCAGTTTGTTTTTGCTCCTCTGCAACCTTTTCAACCCTGTTTCCATCATGAAATACAACAGAGCAGAAGAGAAAATGAAGCCACGATTTCAAGCTTAGGACTTAAGCAATACAACAGCAGTAGGAGAAATCATGTGTTTAGGGAAGAGGAAGAAAGGATGCATTTTGGACCAGTTAGGTGTGAAATTGACTGAATTCCGTATTCAAATAAAACTAGGGTTTTCCTATCAGCCGTGAAGCCTCCTTAACAAGAATGGCAAGGGCATGAATAACACTTTTATCACATACAATAAAAGAGTCACAAAATATTATTGTTTTACTCTTGCTCAAGTTCTTTCATAGGATCCATCCATAGCTGTTACCTATTGACTTTCTATAACCTAAAAGGTATCTTTTATAAGACAAGGAGTCTCCCTTGGAGTCGGCATTTAAAAATTCATCTTTGATCCAACAATTAACTAAATCCCCCCAGCTGCAAGTGTAATGCCCTGTACATGGGAGTGGGAGCAGTTGACCACTCCAGGCCCACAAGAACCAAGTTATATTACTGAATCAAATGTTGAACATATTTATCTGGATTAGATTTCCTGGGAAGAATGCTAGACCTGGCTGAGGGGAGGAGAAAGTCTGTGGACTGCTGTTGCCAGGGTGTTCAACATTTATGACTTTACTCTAGGAGACAATGTTCACAAGACTGCCTGGACGTCATGGTGAAACATGTGCCCATGACTGCTTGAGACAGGGAAAGGATGTACTTAAAACCAGTGTTGACCACTCCATTCCCACCAGGACCAAAGCTAGACATCCTGAGATGATGTTTGTTTTTGCATTAGATGTGCCGACCAGTCCCCCACCCCATGCCCATCATGTCTGCATCCCTAAGCACAGGATCCCAGAAGGATATCACCATACGAGAGTGGTGAAAAGCCCTCTGGTCATACTAATCCTAATTCCAGATCCTACAGCCAGGACCAAACCCATCACCCATTAAAAACTTTTGAGTCTTGGTTAATTAATTGCCTGTAAAATTAATTGAGAATTGTTTTACAGGTGGTTGTGAAAACTTCAATTATTACAAGTATAAACATTTTTTTCATCCTAATCATGGCATTCCAACAGGACTAAAGGATGTTATCAATGTCATAAAGTAGAAAATGACAGTATTGAGAAAGAGAAACTGATTGACATAAAGACTCATAATAAAACAGATATACAATCCAGTAAGATAATATTAATAATAATGAACTTTAAGCACTTATTGTGTGCTGAGTACTTTAAGTAGCATATTCATAAACTATCTTAAACATGATTATTGTTATTATCCCCATGTTAGGAATAAAAAACCTGAAGCTTAGATTTTAAAAAAATTGTTTAAGGTCACACATTAGCATTCTTCTCAATCTATGACTGACCTGATTCTACATTTTGTGTTCTTAACTTTATGACATATTATGTCTTTAATGGAATAGTGGGTAGACAGAAAAAAACTAAAATCACAGTAAATAAAAGGACAAGAAAAACAATGAAGAGACACTTTCTATAATTCTTAGAGGAATAAACCACCACTTTGCTATACATTCTGCAATTGCCCTATAGCTTTAACACACTATCAGCATTAAGCACAACCAGTATGTGCCTCACAGACACAAGTTAGAAATGAGAGATCACCAGTGAAGACACACAAAATCAAATTCCATGGCAGATATTGAAACCCTGTTACAACATGTTCAACCTCTTAGCCCCAAACTTATCTCCTCAATCCCATCTTCCCTTTTCCAGTGCTCTAAGCTCCAGCAGATCAGTTTTTGTGACCAGATCCAAATAAGCCTCCCAGCTGGGGATGTGGCTCAAGCGGTAGCGTGCTCGCTTGGCATGCGTGCAGCCCGGGTTCTATCCTCAGCACCACATACAAAGATGTTGTGTCCGCCGAAAACCAAATAACCCTCCCAGTCTTGCCTTCAGACATTTCCTGGTGTCAAGTCCTTATATAGAAGGAGTGTTTTTCCCAAACCACCTGTTCCAATCACAATCTACTCCCCACTTCCTCTTGAATCCCCAAAGCGTTTGAGATCTCTCTTTCACAGTATTCACTTTACCTCCCCATAAGTGCATAGACTAAATCTTGACATAAAAAAATTTTTAAAAAACTAAGATATTTTGTTACTGGAAAGAACCTTAAAATTTGTCTGATACAACATCTATCATTTTACAGAGGAGGAAACCAATGCTTAAATGTCAACTAGTACACAAAAAATAAATACATGTTTCAGTTCCAGTTCTGGATGAAAGAACTGGAAAAAAAATGTCTCTGTCATCTGTCCTTCTGGAGCATGGGATCTACTGGAAAAAGGACATTTTGTTGACAATAGAGTATCCTATTATGGTTTGGATCTGGAATGTACTCCCTCATGTGTTCAGAAGTAGGGCTTTTAGGCAATAATTGGCTTATGAGAGCTCTGATCTCATCATGTGGCTGAATAAATGATTGGGGGATGGGATCTAGTTGAAGGAAATAGGTCACTGTGAGTATGCCCTAGACAAGTTCATCTTCTCTCTAGCCTCTTCCTCCCTCTATGTTTCTTGGCTGCTATGAAATGAACAGCTTTCTCCACTATATCCTTCCACCACGATGTTCTGTTTCACCTCAGGACCACAGCAATTGAGCTCGCTGACCATGGAATGAACCTCTGAAACCATGACCCCAAATAAACCCCTTCTTCTCTAAGTTGTTCTTGGCAGTTATTTTGGTCACAGCAACAAAAAGCTAACACATATCCCAAGCTTATGTTCAGAAAGACTGTACCTGTAAGAGGCTAAGTAGTCAAAATGCATGAAAAACTCCACATTTCTTTTTGCAGGGCTTTTCAAGACTTTACAATGTTAACATACCTTACAGGTTTACAAAAGGGAGGGTTAAAACTGACAATTTTGAAACAGCTTGGGCCATTTCTACCTTGTTCACAGAAGGCATATCAGTGTTTTCCATGAATAACATTCAGTGGAACACACTCGAGAAACCTTAAGTGATCTGTCACATTTTAGAAAATCCAGCATACTTTTTGCACAGTTAATATAAAGTTTCATTTGGCATAATCTTTTTTAACTTATGCTTTTTATTCTATCTTCATCTTTACATGAAGATTGGTGACATGTTAATACTCATGTCAAATATAACAGTTCATAAAGTGATAATTAAATATTCTGATGTACAAAGAAGTAAACATTCCTGTGCCATTTTAAAGATATATTATATTTTTAATTATTAAATTAAAATATTATTTTAGTCATTCATAAAATATCACTGTCTATTCTAAATAAAACCATCAGCAAAATTGAACAAAACTATATATAATCTAAACACAGAAAATAAATGTATTCAATGTAGAAAGCAAACTTGTTTGAATCTAAAAGAAATTTTGTAGTATAATGTGCAAAAGGAGTGAACAAAGATTAATTTGCCATAAATATGGCATCTGTTATATTAGTGTGGTATTTTCTTGAGTAAACAATAGAAATATTCAAGCCAGAGTTAAAATTCCATGCATTTATAATCTAGGGACTTCTTGGAGATAATGATAAGACTCATTTGGAGTTTAAGAAAGGAATTACTAATATGCTCTTATTTAATAGTTACATGGGTCATTTAAATAAATTGACAGATAATAAACTTTTCAGAGAGTAGAATTTAAGCCTCACTAGAATATTCCCAACATTTTTCTGTTCTCTAAATTCTTTTGAGGAATAAAAATTAAAACATACCTAAAGTCACTTAAATTAAAAGCAATTTTTGCCATCTTTAACACCTTTTCAATAGAGCACATTTACAGTGTATCTTCTATTTTTTTTTAAATTTCATTTCAGAATAGTTTTAAATTTATAGGAAAAGTTGCAAAAAAACCTTTCATGTGCCTGGCACTCAGTTTCTCTCTTATGGTTAACATTTGTACAATATGTTTGTCTAATGAATGGGCTGATTGTCCTCTAATTTTTATTAAAGAAAATAAATAAGAATTTTTTAAAATTAGAAGCATGCCCTTAACATTTATTTTCTTGTCTAGTGACTTCTATGGGCTAAAGAGGCCAATATGAGGAATGCATTATCATAGATGAGAGAGAGAGCAGCAAAGTCCAGATATGTGTTTCAGGTGGCACCATACATTTATTTATGTTAGGATTCTATAAAACTGTTTTGAAATTTCAATTTGCACATGTGCTGTGTATGGTATAAGAAGAAAGAATAATGAATGGAGTGGCTGTTTCCCCTGAGATCAATGCTGTCCAATTAACCTCTCCACAATAATGGAAATGTCCTTTGTATCTGTGCTGTCCTCTAAGCACATTAAACTCTTAAAACAGGGATAGTGTGATTGAGGAATTGACTTTTAAATTTTATTTACTTTCAGTTAATGTAAATTTCCATATATTTGCTAATGGTCTCATATTGGGGCAATGCAGCCTCATGTAATTTTAAATACAGCATCTAATGGTCTTATGTTAAACAAAACTAGAATCACCTGGGAAGCCAGTGAGAGATACAGATTTTCTATACTGTTCTAGAAGATTCTGATTTGAAAAGGTTAGATAGACATGGGCATCTTCATGCTTATTAGCCACTCCAGGTGATTCTGAAACATTGCTAAATTTGGAAGTTCTGGTTGGGACTCAGGCTTCCTTCTCTGTGTGTGGACAACTCCTGGGGTTGACCAGCACCACTTCACTTTGAGCCACTCCAGTACATCCTATGAGGATGCTGAGTGCCAGGCACTACTAAAGAGTAAGCCTGGGAAGTAACTGTACCCTGTGTCTTCCTCAGGGCCCCAACAGTGCTTCAGAAGGAATGGAGAGTGTGACAGTTTGTGGTGATTACAACTCAGGTCCTCAAGCAAAACATGACACACTTCTTAAATGAGCTGTTTGCCTAACATTTTAATTCCAAAATTGCTACCAAAGAGGTCAGCAGTGGATTCTGGAAGAAGAGTCAAGGATGGTAGCTAAAGACAATGACTGAGAGCAAGCTGACCAATGTTGAGAGCCACAGCCAAAGGGGACCCAGCAAACTTTCAGACTGCCAGCTGATGATTGGCTCACAGCGGCCCCAGCAACTTCTAGCTGATTGGCTCCTCTGCGGTGATGCTCATTGGGCTGTTTCCCTGCCCTTTCAGACCACGGACCTGCTCATTGGGGGACTTTTTTGGCTCTGCCCACACGACCCAGCCAATCGGCCTCAAGAGCAGGAGGAGTAGGGGGAGGTTGAGAGGCTTGTGGGAAGCCGGTGGTGGCAGTTGGGCTCTGAAGGTTTTTCCTGAGGAGCAGTTTTGTTTGGCGTGTGTGGTTCTAAAAATAAAGTTCGTTTCTTTTGACAAGTGGCTCCTGATTGTGCGCAGCCAGACTGTGGCATTTGGTGGCCCGTTTGGGGAGCAACTGAGGGTAAGTGATAAGGTAAACTGCTCGCCCCTGAGGGCAGGGCGAGAGGATGGGTAGCCATTTTAAGATTCCTCTTTTGTTTTGCTTCACTTTTGTTTTAAGTTGCCTGTCCCTGGAGATGAGTGAGACGGAAGAAAAACCGCTCACATCTAAGGAAAAAGTATTTACGTCTGAGGAACAGATAGGGAGAAAGGACGGATGCACATTTCAGGAGGATAGAAAGGCTATAATGATTTTTTGTTCCATTTTTATTTCATTCTGTCTCAGTTTTGTTTGGCGTCATCTTGTTGGGTTGTATTATAGTAGAAATATGGGATCAGAAATTAGTAAAAAACAAACCGAAAGAGTGTTAAGTAAATTGTTAGAGGAAGGAGACATCCCAGTAAAATCAAGAGCAGTCAGGGCATACGTTGATACAATACAAAAATGTAGCCCATGGCTTTTTAAGGGGGAGTTGTTGAATATATCACAATGGAACCATCATGGTGAAGATTTAAAAAGAATAGAAAAGAACAGCCCAGGGACTCTGCCAGTTGGCACATTGCCATTATGGATGTTCGTATCTTGTTTGCTTAGTCCAAAGCCTTCAATTCAGACAAAGGTAGAGGAAGGAGAAGACATATTGATTCAAGTAAAAGAGAAGGTCTCTCAAGTTAGTCTGAAAGAGGAAAAGATTCAAGTAAAAGAGAAGGTCTTTCAAGCTAGTGAGACAGAGGAAGGAAGTTTAGAGCAGAAAAAGCCATCAGGGGAAAATTTACGATAGGAGACTGCTACTAACACCTTTCTATCACCAGTGGGCATAAGTGTCCAACCATCAGCACCACCTCTACAGGAGACTGCTACTAACACCTTTCTATCACCAGAGGGCATAAGTGTCCAACCAACAGCACCACCTCCATATATTGGGAGGCTCCCAACCTCCGCAGTTGATAGTTGGGATCCTGAGACAGGATCTCAAATATTAACATGCCCTGTATTTGAGGCAGGAGGGCAGCGAATTCACCATGCTTTAAATTTCAAAACAGTGAAACAGCTAAAAGAGGCTGTAACAACCTATGGTCCTCAAGCACCCTTCACTGTAAGCTTGGTCGAATCCATTAACAACTTGAACATGACACCAGCAGAATGGGCTAATATGTGTAAAGCTGTGCTAAATGGAGAACAATACCTGTTATGGAAGGTTGCCACTGAGGAATTTTGCAAGGAGATGGCTAGGCGAAATGCAGCACCTGGTTATCCTCAGAGAAATCTAGATATGTTGTTAGGGATCAGCAGCAACAAATTGCATATGATCCTGGCGTATACGCACAAATTGCTGTAGATGCAGTTAAGGCATGGAAGACTTTACAAGGACATGGGGGTTTACAAGTTCAATTATCTAAGGTAATACAAGGAGCTAATGAACCTTATGCTGAATTTGTAGACAGGCTTATTCAAACAGCTACCAGAGTTTTTGGGAATACAGAACAAACAATGCCATTAATAAAACAACTGGCTTATGACCAAGCGAATCGTTGGTGCAAAGAAATCATTAGACCATGGAAATATGAAGATTTAAACACATATATTAAATTATGTAGAGACATTAATGAACAAGAGCAAGTCGTGGCAGCTGCAGTAAAACGGGCTTTAGATGCCAAAGACATTAATGAACAAGGGCAAATTGTGGCAGCTTCAGTAAAACAGGCTTTAGATGCCTGGCCAAGAACATGCTATAATTGTGAACAAACAGGACATTTTAAAAGGAATTGCCCCATAGGAGGAGGCTTTAACAAAACTAGGTATCAAAGGAATAGAATACCGGGTATTTACCCACGATGCCGTAGAGGGAGACATTGGGCTAATGAATGCCGTTCTCAAACCACCATAGAGGGTACTCCATTATCAAAAAAATGAACAAGGACCAGGTGTTTATCCACAATATCGTGGAGAAAAGCATCGAGCTCCATTGCCAAAAAATGGACAGGGGGGCCCAATGCTCCGGGGCCCAAAACCACAAATATACGAAGCACTGAAGGAACCCAGCAACCCCATCAGGGTAGTGCCCAGGACACATTGTCCATCAGATCCCTCATCAGACAAACCAGAAGGAGTGCAGGGATGGACACCTGTGCCTCCGCCAGAGCAGTACTAACTCCAGAGATGGGAGTTCAAATCATTCCCACAGGGATAAAAGGACCTCTTCCCAAAGCAACAGTAGGCTTATTATTGGGACGCAGCTCTTCTACTCTAAAAGGACTTATGATAAGTCCTGGGGTAATTGATCCCGATTATGAAGGTGAAATAAAAATTATAGCCAGTTCTCCAAAGGGTATATCAGTAATTTCACCAGGAGATAGAATAGCACAGTTACTAATAATACCCAGCCTACATGATAAATTTTCCAGTCGTACTGTAGAAAGAGGTATCAAGGGATTAGGCTCCACAGGTGTAGATTGGGCTATGCTTTCTTTAAATTTAGATTCTCGCCCCATGCTAAAACTAAATATTCAAGGACATGAATTTAATGGGCTACTGGACACAGGTGCAGATCTTAGCATCATCTCTCGTCAAGAATGGCCAAAACATTGGCCATTACAACAAGCCACTCAAACACTTCGAGGCTTAGGAGTGGTGACCAATCCCCATAGAAGTGCAATGGTATTAGATTGGAAGGATCCTGAAGGATGTGAAGGAACTATACAGCCATATGTATTGGATCATCTTCCCGTAAATTTATGTGGACGAGATGTCCTAGATCAATTAGGTTTGACATTAACAAATAACATCAACCAAAATGCACCCACTATTATGACTAGACAAGGTTTTAGGAAAGGAAAAAGTTTAGAAAAAAAAGAACACGGTATAGCAGCACCAATACAAATACATCAAGGAACAGACAGACATGGGTTGGATTTTCATAAAGGGCCACTGAGACAATAAAAATTACTTGGAAATCAGAAAGACCAGTATGGATTCCTCAGTGGCCCCTGACTAAAGAAAAGATACAAGCAGCCCATGACCTGGTCAAACAACAATTAGCGGAAAGACATATACAACCTTCTGTATCTCCCCATAATACTCCCATTTTTGTCATCAAAAAGAAATCTGGTAAATGGAGATTATTGCAAGATTTAAGAGCCATTAATAATGAGATGGTTATTATGGGACCTGCTCAATTGGGGATTCCTCAATTGTCTGCTTTGCCAAAAACTTGGTATGTTTTAGTTATAGATATTAAAGATTTTTTTTTTTTCAATTCCAATTCATCCTGAGGATAGTCCACGTTTTGCATTTACTATCCCTGCACTGAATCATGAAGGTCCTGATCAGGGATATGAATGGAAAGTGCTCCCTCAAGGGATGGCTAACAGCTCAACTATGTGTCAAATTTATGTTAACAAAGTAATCCAGCCACTTAGAAGTCAAAATCCTGAACTACAAATATTTCACTATATGGATGATGTATTATTAGCACACAAAGCTAAAAACACTTTGCTAGAATGTTATGCCACACTTACAAACTTATTAAAAAATTATAATCTAGAGATAGCAATAGATAAAGTACAATTAAATTTTCCAATTAATTATTTAGGAGTTCTATTATCCTCAATCATGGTCTGTCCACCAAAAATTCAAATACGAGTAGATCAACTCAAATCACTTAACGACTTTCAAAAGTTATTGGGAGACATAAATTGGATAATGCCTTATCTAGGTATACCAACAGGAGAGTTGGGACCTTTATTTGATATCCTAAAAGGTCCATCAGATACAAATTCACCCCGAATGTTAACACCTGAAGCAAGAAAGGCATTAAAAATCATTGAAACATATATGGAAAATATGCATTTGGATAGAATTGATATAAGTTTGCCTTTATTATTTATTGTACTACCAACAAAAATATTCCTACAGGAGTATTTTGGCAAGAAGGTCCATTATTATGGATACATTTATCTTATTCTTCTAACACTATTCTTACTAGGTATCCTGAGGCTGTAGGACAATTAATACTCAAAGGAATAAAAGCAGCAAAGGGAGTGTTTGGAATTTATCCCAAAAATTATTACTCCATATACTATGAATCAAATTGATGAGTTAGATAATGAGTTAAATACTTGGGCAATAATCATGTGCAAATCTAATGTTTCATTTGATAACCACTTACCATCTAATCCTTTATTGTCTTTTTGGTCATCGAATCCTGTAATTTTTCCAAAAATGACAAGAAAAACACCTATCATGAATGCTCCAAATATATTCACTGATGGGCCAAATAATGGTACAGCAGCAATAGTTACACCTGATCAAACTTTTACATTTTTAGTACCCAAACAATCAGCTCAAAAGGTAGAGCTTAATGCAGTATTACAAGCTTTTGTGATGTTTAAAGATTCTGTATTTAATTTATTTTCCGATAGTCAGTATACAGTTAATGCTATAGTATCCCTTGAAGATGCTGGTAGGATATCCCCTTCCTCTACTGTTTTCTCTTTGCTTTCCATTATACAAAGTCTAATCTGGGACAGAAAAGATCCGTTCTTTATAGGACATATCAGGGCACATACAGGATTGCCTGGAGCCCTTAGTTTGGGCAATGATTTAGCAGATAAAACTACACATGACATACATATTTTCTCTACACTAGAAGAAGCTACAAATTTTCATAAAAAGTTCCATGTCAATGCTAATACTTTACAAAAGCGTTTTAAAATAACTAAGGAACAAGCTAGACAAATAATAAAACAATGTCAAAATTGTGTGACCTTTTTACCACAAGTTAATCTTGGAGTCAATCCTAGAGGATTGATACCTAACCATATTTGGCAGATGGACATCACACACTTGCCAGAATTTGGAAAATTAAAATATTTGCATGTTACAGTTGATACTTCTTCTGGATTTTTGATGGGCTCCCTTCATGCCGGAGAAAAAACTAAAGATGTTATAGCTCGTTGCTTACAAAATTTTGCCACTGTGGGCGTTCCAAAACAGTTAAAAAACAGATAATGCCCCTGGTTATACTTCTATCTCTTTTAAACAATTTTGCTCAACATTTGGCATTACTCATATAACAGGAATCCCATACAATCCACAGAGATAAGGCATAGTTGAAACAGCTCATCAAACTATTAAAATGTACTTATTAAAGCAAAAAGAAGGAATTGGGAAGGGGTATATATTCCCCAAAGATAAACTTAAAATAACCCTTTTTACTCTAAACTTTTAAAATTTGGATTCATCAGGGCTTAGTGCTGCAGAAAGGCATATGTGTCCAAAAAATGTACATAAGCCCAAGGTACTTTGGAAGGATATTCTAACAGGACAATGGAAAGGTTCTGACCCAGTGATAGTCTGGAGTCGGGGGTCTGTTTGTGTGTTTCCACAGGGAGAACAGCAGCCGATTTGGATTCCAGAGAGATTAACTAAGGTCCTGACCCAGTGATTGCCTGGAGTCGGAGGTCTGTTTATGTGTTTCCACAGGGAGAACAGCAGCCAATTTGGATTCCAGAAAGATTAACTAAAGCGGTTTCTACAGACCAAAAAGAAGATTATTTGGCTCAAATCCATAACAGCTGATATCCAGAACTCCAGTTTGGCTACCCTTACATCTGCAACCAAACCAGGATGCTTTTTTCAATATCTATTTTATTATTGCCCTTTCCCACATCATGAAGTTCTATTTTGTTTTTTGAGCTCATACAGACCTAGGTTAATGTTTTGCTGATCAGTTCTATTTTTTTTTTTGACTATAGAGTTTTTAAACATTGCAATGGAGATTTCACCTGTAAAAGGTTATAAGGCCTTTACTATTATGTTATTTGTTGTATGTATTATATTATGTGTGCACACTTGTGTTTTGTGTTATATGTTTGAATGTACGTATGTCCATATATCATATATGATGAGCGCTCATGAAAAAATGGATCCAAATATTTTTTTTATTCACGTGATTTAAATGGTTTAATTTAAATTGGGTAAACAACTGTTGAGGATTGTTTTAATATATGAACAAAAAAGGAGGTTAACAGATCTGTTTGTTTACTTTCACCTTTCCTTTTCATTATATTTAATAATTCTCTTCAAGATAATGTAAATTGTTAAGAAAATTGTTTTCTTTTAGTGCCTTCTGGAATGTTACATAATTTTTTCTTTAGCCATTATTGCCAGAATTCCTATCTTCATCCCAGTGCCGGTGAAGACAAAGATAAAACCAATCTACAGCTTCTGCAATAGCCATCACTGAACTGCTTGCAGAACTTGCCTGGACTATGTATCACTTGTATGCATTGTGAACTCACCTGTATGCATTGTGAACTATCTGTTGGTGCAGTGACTTGTGGTAGTGTTGGGGTATTTTTGCTGATGATGTCATCAGTGGTGCAATTTTTCCAAAAGGAGCCGTCAATTGGCTTGGTGTATCTTCCTCCTTTCTGCTTATCATGATTGTTCAGCTAAAATTTGGGGGCCAACAGAGATGAGGCAAATAACCTCCCCCCCCCCCCCGCTGGTACAAAGACCTATCCACAGGTGTGGCTGTATACTGGACCGGTAGTCAGTGACAGGTAAGATCCAATTGCAATGGTACCAACCTAAGACAGAAGGCTGACGCCTTGAGGTCAGCTCATCCGATAACAGGTAAGGACCATATGTACTATTGGACAACCTAAGGCAGGCACGGTCCCTAAGCCACATGCTTGTTGTTTAAACAGAGGGGGGGAGATGTTGAGAGCCACAGCCGAAGGGGCCCCAGCAAACTTTCAGACTGCCAGCTGGTGATTGGCTCACAGCGGCCCCATCAACTTCTAGCTGATTGGCTCCTCTGCGGTGATGCTCATTGGGCTGTTTCTCAACCCTTTCAGACCACGGAGCTGCTCATTGGGGTACTTTTTTGGCTCTGCCCACGCGACCCAGCCAATCGGCCTCAAGAGCAGGAGGAGTGGGGGGAGGTTGAGAGGCTTGTGGGAAGCTGGTGGTGGCAGTTGGGCTCTGAAGGTTTTTCCTGAGGAGCAGTTTTGTTTGGGATGTGTGGTTCTAAAAATAAAGTTCGTTTCTTTTGACAAGTGGCTCCTGATTGTGCCCAGCCAGACTGAGGCAGACCAACACAACAAAAGGATAGGTTGTTTCATAGACCAGAAAAGCCAGGCCCATTAGACCTAGGTGGGCATGGGGACAGAGGGTTTTGTCAAAAGCTCCAAGGAGAGAGAACAGAGACTAACAAACAGCCCATGAGGCTCAAATCTCTGAAACTTCATGCAATCAGGGTACCTTTGCACATAATTCTGAATTCAAACTCGACTTTCAAATTCCTCATGGGAGTTAAGGCTAAGGAAGGAGGGGATAGTCTTTAATGACCCAAGCCAAACTTGAAGGCAAAATTCACCTCTAAATGACCATCTAAATCAAATAACCAACAATAACAGATAACCTAAAATAGGAGAAAAGGACAATATTCTTATTAAATGGGTATGATATGTATGTTCCATTATGAACCAGAGAAGTGGTACAGTATAGATAAATTCTCATCTGAACATTTAAAATTTCTGAATCAAAACCACCTTTTTGGTGTTGTAAAGGTGTTCAATGAATGTTTACAAAAGGAAAACATTCTATTATTTTGCTGCATAAAAGAATCATACTCATATTCTTAAATATTTATATTCTAAATATTTTGTTTTAAAGAGATAAACTTATTTAGAAAAGGTATCTTACAACTTTTCATGTGCTTGGATCTTAACTTTTGGCTGCTTTGTAGCTGCTTAATCTAAATAGCAGGTAGGACAGATTAATTCTGGGTTTTTCAGAATGAATGGTTAAGTAATGTTTTAGAAAAACCAGTTGTGGAGGGTGTACTGTCTTGAGTCTTACATGTTTATATATGTTTTACCCAACAGAAGCAAGCAAATTGAATCTTAAGTAAGAAATTTAAAGAGCTCAAGAATACAGAATTCAGCTATGTAAAAGAAATCTGACAAAAAATTAAAGACATTAGCAACATCCAGGTCAACATAGTAATGAACATTCTTTCTTTTCTTTTTGGTACTGGGGATTGAACCCAAGGCTACTTACCCACCGGGCCACATCCCAAGCCCTTTTTAACATTTCATTTAGAGACAGCGTCTCACTAAGTTGTTTAGGGCCTCACTAAGTTGCTGAGGCTGTGGCTTTGAACTCACTATCCTCTTGCTTCAGCCTCCCGAGCCACTGGGATTTCAGGCATGTTCCATTGCACCCAGCTGAGCATTATTTCTTAAAGATAGTGTGATGAAATAGTCACAAATAAATGAATGGATCATGTATGCACATACCAAAACACGATCTGCTCAAATCTGCATCTCTTTAAGACAAACTTCTTCATGGGTGTGATAAGGAAACCAAGGTAGATAAATATCCTGTGCAAATCCATTTTCATACAGAAATTCAAAATTGAAGGTAAGTAATGGCTTCCCATTTGTGGTGAGACAAAATGCAGGAAAGATTATTGCTTCTCTAAACCATTGCAAAGGCAGTGCAAAAGACTCCTGTGTCAATGCCAGTCAAAAGCTGGCACAGGTCAGCAACCTAAATAGAAGAGAGATCTCAGCTTCCTTCTTACCTTTCAATCACAGCTTGCCAATTGTTGATTAAGAAATCCTTTGCTATGTACCGGCCAACTTCAGATGCTGCCACAGCTTCCATTACATTTGTTTCATTAAAAGTGAATGGAAATGTAGTGATGGCATACTCCATATATCTTCAAGAGTGCATATGCAAAAAAAAAATTTTAAAAATTCAATACAGAGTCAAATAAATTGAATTAAAATCCCATGGTTTTAAGTTAGCAATTCATAAACACGTTTCTTTTTAAATCTTTAGCACATTTCTGTTTTCCTCCTTTTGGTATATAAATTGAATCCCTCCACCAGGAACTTCCAAAATAAGTTGGCCACAATCACCTGTTAAGTATCCATGGGTCTTTACTGCAGCTCATTGCATAAGCAAGTTGGATCCTTTCCTCCTCCTTTGTTGTATTAATATAGACATTTAACAAAAAGTCCCATTCTTTATCACTTCCCAAGGCAACGCCATAACATAAAATCACATTTTTAATTGGATAAGGTATTCTGTAAGGTATAACATGCAATGATATTTCTCACAGTAGTTAAGTTATTCAGGTTGTCACATTAGAAGTAGAAAAAAAATTTGAAAAAAAAATATTTGAAACCCCAGACATAAAAATCAAAAGTAGAGATATAGAAAAGTAATGCAGGAACTGTTATTTGCATTCATGCCATAAGAAAAGATCATCTAATTAGCTTAAAAAGTGAGTTTTCAGAGAGAAGTAAATGAATAGTATGATGGAGGTGGATAAAAGCAATTTGGTCTTCTAACTCATTGTCATATTCCTCCTGTGGTAGAGGTAATGAAGACAAAAATGTAGTCTCAGCTTTCAGTGAGACTTCAAATTTAGAGGGTGGCGGGGGTTGGGGGGGAGATGCTCTGATAAGTTCATAGACCTAACGTGAATAAACAGTCACAAAGAACAACCCAATAAGACTCAAAACAAGCAGCGGAGAGAATTCTATGTTAAATGTTTATGGAAAGAATGCACCAGCAATGAGAGGTCGTGGGTGACAATTTACCTAAGAATTTGAATCTTCTATTGTTATGCAAAGACAAGTTTTTTTGTGGAAAGAACCTACAATTTACTCTTTTAGCAAAAATACCAAAATCAATACAATATCACTCATTAGTCGTGGTTTACATTATATTTCTATACATGTTCATTCTATGGATATGCACCTTTGTATACTTGGATCTACATCTCATTTCCTCCAAATCTCTACCCCTGATAATCACTATTTCATTCTATATAGACGATTGTTTTTTAAAAGGATATTTGAAAAGAAATTAGAGATATTAACCAAGTGAAAACAAAATGATCACTGCCACTGTGAGAACATCCAAAAGATAGAGACATCGGTTCTAAAATATGACACAAACAAGGGAAATTACAGTGTCATTCATACTCATTCTCTGGATGGTTCATCCATTTTCTGAAGAGTTCTCTTGACAGCTGGAGACAGTCTTCAAGACCCAACCAACATGCAGCTCCAAAAACTTTTTCCATTGATATTCTTGAAGGAAAAAGTCAAAGAAAAGCATTTCATTTCACATTATCACCTTCATTTTTTTGGCTTCCAAGAGTGAGTGCTTCACGAAAGGATGAGCACTTTAAAGCTTCCTTTCAATAACATCAGGTCTGTTTTTAAAAAATAGCTTTTGTGGATGACAAATGGATTTAAGATTCAGAGAAACTTTTGCTGAGAGGCTCTCAGGCACCAAAAAATCTCCTAAGACTAGTATTTTTTGAAAGTTAGAAATAAATTACTGCCATCTTTCATCTCCTTCAAACACACATGGGTGTACACACACTCCACATCTGTTGTCAATTTACTTTTCCTCCCTTTGACAGTAATTGCCTTATGGATAAAAAAAAAAAAGTCTTTATAGTATCTGATCTAATACACTTAAAAATAAGGATCTCTCTGCAAGAAAAAGAAAGAAAATAGTTTATTTTGCTCCTTCTGCAGTTTGCTTTCCCTTGCTTAAGTATCTGTTTCTTCCCTTACTCCTCCTGGCTATTGTGTGCATATACAGGAAAAGAACAGAGGTGTTGGTTTGGTTTATTTTTATAGCTGAGCAGGGATTCACATTGCATTGTGAGTCAAAGCAAAATAATTTCCAAAATAATAGAGTGAAAAACAATAATTAATCCAGGTAAGCAATCCCTTGCAGTGTGTCTTCCTACCCTCTCCAAGTTTGGGGTCTGGGTAAAAAAAAAAAAACCAAACTGGCTGTAAATTTCCAGAAAATGCAAAAGCCAAACGCTGTTGCTCCACCCTATAGTTTCAACCCAGCCTAGCCTGACCTTCTGATAAGCAAAAGTGGAATGTCCAAGGATGGAGATCCTCTGAGAGAGTGTTCTGGGCATTAATTTATGTAACTTACTCCCTCTCCCTACCCATCCCAACCCCAAGCTGGCTGCAAAAAGATGGAATTCTGAGGAAATGCAGTCACTCCCCAAGGTTGCTTGAAGAAAAGAACCGGCCCAGAATGCTACAAAAAGTAAGCCACTTCAGTCTAATTTAGGAGGGCCAAGAATACGTCTGGTTAACATATGTGCTGCCTGATGGAGCACATTTGGCCGTTATGTTTGTTCACACAATTTGCCTGCCCATTCTATCTTAGGCAGTTCTCACCTTCTTCCACCTTCTCATGTATTCAGTTCTGTGTCCTTCCAGTTACATACCCTAGAGCTAAGATTTCTAGCCTCTCAGAGGGTAAAAATTGAGGGAATAATCAATGTTATATATTTTGTATTTCTTTTTTGGTCTTTAATTGAATTGAGCCTGATGCTGACTAGAAGTTGTAGCTATAATGCCTGTACTTTGGTGGCTAGGAATTCCCTCCCTAAATCCAGAAAGGCCTGTCCACACACACAAGCCTTGGGTCATGGGGTGTGTCAAGGTACCACAGCCCCAGGTTGCCTTTTGCCTCCTTCCCAGACCATCATGATGTGCTTACTCCCCTTGGGAAAAATCATTTGCAATATTCAAACATGCTCATATACTAGTGACCACTATGTATCGCTGTCAACTGACCTCATTACATGATAGAATTCCTGCTAACAATAATACAGAGGGGACTTTTCCCCCTGTGGCCTTCCTATGTTCTCAGACTTGCTGGCATAGGGTAGTTTGCTTAGCATGAGTCTTCTCTGGTTTCAACCAGTAGCCTAACTTTGAGAATATAGAGTTATATACTCCTGTGTGTGCACACATATACTTTGCAGACAAATTAAGACCCAAGGTATCCTCATTAGAATAAGACATATTCCATGTTTGTATACATATGTTAAAATTGACTCTACTGTCATAAATAACTAAAGAAAATTAAATTAATTTTACCACAAAAAAAAAACAATAGCTAAGTGTTCAAAGTCTGATGCTTTAATCTGTTCAAAACCTCAGTGGATATTCTTTGTTCTTGGCTTTTAAAAAAAATGGAATGAAAAGAATGAGGTTGCAATCTTCATATCACTGATAAGAGATAGTTGTTTATTTAGTTTTACCTAGGAATGTCACCTAATAGCTGGATGTCTCTGAAAAAGTTTCTTAACTTTCCTGGATAGGTTTTATAATATGTAATTGGATATAATACATTTGTCACAGGGCTATTGTAAGAATGAAAACTGTGTCATAAAAAAAGAAAAAAAATTTTTTTAAAGTTATTATTCCAAGCTATTATTCCCTATAAGGACACATATAGCCCACCAATCAAATAATGTATACGCTCTCCCAATGAATAATAGTTATTAAGATGTTATTTTATGAATCTGGAAAACCATATATTAATATGAATAATTGTATTCAATTATCACTGCTTAAAAAGATACTTACAGAGCCAAATAGTCATCTTGCAAAGCTGCTACATTTTCACGAATTATTGTTGAATAAATATTCCATATTGAGTTAAGCCTTTTTAATAAATACTTCTATAAGCCACAAAGAAAAATATACAGTTAGTTCTGACTCAGAATACTACATTTTTATTGTATTTCTTTTTATTTAAAAATATATTAATAGAGAAGTTACATATTTCTTCAGAAATTATCCTTATTTATTATTAAATGTATAATTGTTTTCTTTTTAACTTTTTGGGTTCAGTTCCCTCTTACATAAAAGTGGTTTATAATAATTCTAATGTTGTAGCTTTATTGTGAGGATTGAGTAATATAATGTCTATGAGCACACTACCTGGCACATGGTCAGAACTCAGTAAATATTAGCTATAACTAACATTTAATATCAACCAAAACATTTCCATATGGAGAAAATATATAAAAATGTAAAACAACCTTTCTACCTTAACATTTCCATGCCAAGTGTATATATATATATATATATATATGTGTGTGTGTGTGTATATATATCATGTCTTTATATATAATAGAGTTTTTAAAGTTTTATAATATGTAAATGTGATACATTTGCCACAGGTCTATCTTAAGGATATCATATCCTTATATACAATAAAGGTATCTTTATATGGAATAAAAATATTATATATATATCATAGCCTTAATATATATATATATATATATGTGTGTGTGTGTGTGTGTGTGTGTGTGTGTGTGTGTGTGTACATATATATATATATAAATTATATATAAATTAAATATGCTTATTTGGTTTTGCCTAGGAACTATATCATATCTTCAAAGTAATGAGAACTGATTTATGCCCTGGACAATCTAAAGCCCCGAGTTGAAATAAAGTTCTCTGAGCTTCCAGCTCATAAATTCAAGATTATGAAAGTTAGACAATTACTAACATATTCCTAAGAACAAACTAAATGTTAATCATTGAAATTCTCTGAAGATAAGTATTAATTTTTTACTTCTTTACCCATAACCAAGCATTAGATGTTATCAATAAGCCAACTCAGTCCCCAAAACAGTGCCTTCTGCCACTGGCCACCACCCCTATGCTCCACTAAGTTCCCACCAGTACTTTTGATACTAAAAAAAAATCAACACCTAGGACCTGAGATATTTGTAATGCCACCCACAGAATGACCCAGAAATGAACACACTTTCTGACTCGCTGTGGCCCCTAAATATCAAAAGGGTGGCTCCCTGGCTCTTGCTTTGATTATACAGGTGCCATCCCATAAGTGACTGTTACTTAGGATGTAGCAGTGAAAATTCTCCTCTTTATATTCTGTCATTGATGGTGGCATATCATTTCTTCATTCATTAATTTAATTTCCCACTTTTTCTTCCTAATATTAAAAACAACTACAAAACTTTTATTCTTTCTGGAATATATTCCTCTGATTTTAAGTGTTGATATGGTAGATCAAAGTATTGCAATTATAAAAACAGGACTGTTAAAAAGACCTTGTGTTTGCCTAACAAACTCTTAGAGAAATACTTTCTAATAGATACTGTCCTTTTCTATATGAAAGAAGATGTATTATTTCCTTCAGTTCTGGTTTCTTAAAATACACTGTCACCTTACCAAGAATGAAGTACCCTTGCAAATTTCTCTCATACTTATCTCCCAGACCAGCTAAGAAAATTCAGCTATTGCTAAGAAGACTATAGCTACATGAAATGAATTGACAGTTACTTTGGGAAAGAGCGGTCTTTCAGATGCTGGCTAGAATATGGGAAAAGGAAGAGAAAATTTATTTTAAAACTACATAACATGGGCTAGGATGTGGCTAAGTAGAGTGCTTGCCTAGCATGTGCAAAGCCCTGGGCTTGATCCCTAGCACCAGAAAATAAAACTACATAACAAAGCATGAAATTACCTTTAATAATGGGTATGTATCATAGTCGTTCACATCAAAAACAAGATCCCTGGTTATCAAGTTTACCAAGACTTCATACCATACTATGATTTCATCTTCTTCAGCAAGGTACTTGGTTAAATCAAGTGCTGTTTCAATCTCAATATAATTGCTTCTGTTTGGTTTAAAAAAAAACACATACACACACTCTCAAAAAAACTTCACCTGCTAAATGATTTGTACTGTTTCCATATTTGTTCCATGCTTCAATGCCTGACTTCAATAAGGTGTGTGAATAAGTCAAAAGGCAAGAAGGTTACTTAAGGTCCCATATTACTAGTAAAATGAAACATAAGAAGTGTTGCCAGACTTTCCATTTCAATTTAGTACATTCATGCATCCAAACTGGAAGCTGTAGAAAGTCCAGGCCAAATGTTGGCTCAATTATTGGGCAAGAGAATATTAGATATCTATTATGTATTTTTATGAGAGTGTATTTTCTATTCAACATATATAAAGTCATTATCTAATGCTCTGTCAGCTGCCAGTGGGCACATAATCCATAAGACCTTACACTTGCCCACTGTTAAGAGCATTGGTGAGGAGCAGAAACTTGCTATTAGGTCCCTGGACAGGTGATGAATACCATAAAGTGGCAAAGAAAGAAGCATTCGCATGGAAAGGGGGAAACATGGAAAAGAGGGGACAGTCAGAGAAGGCCTCATGGCCTTTTGGAAGAACTTGAGAAAACCACTGAAGGATGGGTAGAATTAAAATGGACAGAGAGAAGGAAGAAGACAGCCCAGAACAAAAGTAACATGGGAATTAGTGTGATGGGCAGACCAACCTAACAGAGGGAGGGAATTTCCTCTATGTGTGGTGAGAGGTGGAAACTAATAGATGAGGTGGTTCAAACCCTCGAAGACCCTTGAATGTCAGAATGAAGAGCTTAGGTTTGGTGGGAAAGCACTGTCAATATTTAAGTAACTGGGGTAACATGATGGAATTGATACCTAAAAATTTCATTGCTGCAGTGCTGACAAAGACAGAATGAAAAATTCAAAAGAACTAAAGGCCTAGAGCCTAATGAAATAGGTCCTAATGCAATAGGCCAGGCAAAAGATGCCAAAAATTTGACTTAGCATGAAGCAACTAAAGTTGTAAGGTAATAATAATCCAAAGGACACAACAAGAATGAATAAATAATACATACATACCTGTGAAACATGAGAGCTGCAGAGCCAAAAGGAGAATATCTGTCAGGTTTCTAGTTTGAGTAATGAGAATAGTGGTATTCTTGACACAGGCATAGAAATTGATAGCAAGAGCATTTTGGAGATAGAAATAAAGTTCAGTGTTTAAATGACTAAAGGATAAACATAAGATAGGAGGAAAGCAAAGTTGATGTGTCAATTTAGAGCATTTATTAATCATCATATACCATCTGGGTACTGTACATATATAAAATGGTCACTGAAATCACAAGAATGAATGAACTATCCAAAGGAAAAGGAAGAAGATGACGTAATCGTGATTCGGCTTCAAGGTGCTCACAGCAATAGGAAAAAGCAAAGTCAAATACAGGAGAAGAACCGTGTTTGCAAGTGGAGTCTCAGGAAGCTGAAAAGTTTTTAGGAGGATGTAGTCAACAGTATCAAAGTCAGGGTGCCCTCAAAGAAGGTTTTCAGAAAGGTTTTGCATAAGGAAATTAGCTGCAAGTCACAGAGGGAAAAAGCAGCAAAGACATGACATCCTCAAGAAATATGACAGGACAAAGACACAGAGCATGCTAGATAACTTACTACATTATAGCCCTTAATTTTATTGCATGGAAATTTTAAATCTGTAACATATATTAATTTACCTGGTTAAATACTTAGCAGTGCATCTTAATTACTCTGAATAAATATATTTAAAGTCAATAATTCTGCAATGCATTAATATACAAGCCAGATCTCATTAAAATTATACCTATGATCATCACCTTTGGGTAAAGAAATGATTTTGAAATATCAAATGATAGCCTATTTATTTTCAGCAACTCTTTCTGCTGTAAAATTCCAATATGACCACAGAAGTTGAAACTAATTCTAATCAGTTAAGGCATGTGTATACTAAAGAATAAATTCTTAGCAATGAGGCTATTATTTTTTATGAATTTTAGGTATACTCTAAAACAACTATGAGAGAAGTAAACATACTCACTTAGACAAGGAAAAAGCATCATCAATCAACTGCAGTCTGTGAATAACAGGAATGGCCTGCAGAATATGACCCAAATAGGTGAAGGGAAAGATGAGAACACTTTTAATAAAATATTTTTTTAAAAAATAACATTTTAAATATCATTGCTGCCTCCAAAGAACTTTCACATGAATTATTTCATCCACAAAGTAATTGCTAAGGACAATCCCCATCATTTATTCATTATACATCTATTTTTGATAAATGATCCCTCTGGACATCAATCATAATGTTTAAATATGGCAGAGAATTTTGCCAAAGTACTCCCTAAACATACTACATTAAAAAATAATAAAAAGGCAGTCAAATTTTAAAGGCCTCTCTAAAAACAGAAAGCATACAATAAATTGTAATACAGAGTCCAAATTATGTTCAGGTGAGTTTTTGGCATGGGAGGACTTAAATAAATATTATTTCATGCCACTTTGGTAATACCAAGGTATTCTGTCTTTTTAAGATTTTACTGATGTGTCACATAGCACCAACAGAGTCCCTTATATACATGAAAAGGTTGGTACCTTTGACACTAACTGGTTAGCTTTTGTCTAAATTCCTTGGCATTGCCAGGTCACAGGACTCTGAACTCAGCTTCAATACCCTCCAGGTGCTCAAAGCCTCCTACATCATTCCTTAAACATCTCCCAACTCTTTGGTATATTTGGTCCTAGAAAATTTATCTTCACAACATTCCTCTGAGCATCAGAGCAAGCCAAGTTAAATTCTTCCCTCAGAATTAATACTTATATTTTCTAGATGAATACTAATACTACAAAGTAGGTTTTATTTGCTCGCCAATTATTTTGTAGAAAGAATTTACCTTCATTTTTCCATAAGTAAATCTATTACGGTTTCAAGAAATTATTGCTAAAATTACATAACCTAGTATTTTTTGTTGTAAAGTGCCCTTAGAAACTAATAAGAATTTAGCCACTTTGATAAAGATTTTTAAAGAAGATATTATTTTAAGTGGCTTTTGTTAGTTTATTTAAAATCTTATTTTAAAAAAAAAGTACTGAAGGGTGTGCAGGCACATGCTTGTAATCCCAGAGACTCGGGAAGCTGAGGCAGGAGGATGTCAAGTTAGAGGCCAGCCTCAGCAACTTAGCAAGACCCTCAGCAACTTAGTGAGATCCTGTCTCAAAGTAAAAATATTCTTAAAAATGACTGGGGAATGTAGCTCAATGATAGACTGACTCTGGGTTGAATCCCCAATATATATATTTTAAAAATTACCGAAATGTTCTGAAAACCTGACCTGTGGTTTGATCTTTGTTAAACATAATACAGGTATCATTTATTTAATCTCCACAGCAGCACTTTAAGGTTGGAATATTATACCCACTATACAAATAAAGAAATTGAAGTGCTGGTCAAAGAAGAGGTCCAAGTTCACACTTATAGTAAATGATGAACAAAAAATATGAACATGAGTCTCCCTGACCCAGAACCTATGGGTCATCATGCCATATGGCTTCCTCAGGGACATTTAAGACATATTTTAATTCAACATTGCAGTTTTATAAATGGGATCTAAGTGACCTGCCCACGGTTCACAGCACATCACAGCAGAGCCAGTGGCATAGATCCTTAAGCCACCATCCATTGCTACTAGTGGAGATTCGGTTTAATTCAACCAATTAAAATCTATTTAATTTGAGATGTTCAACCTTAGTGTTTATGGATTTCATAATGACTTGTAGTGATTTCATAATGTAAAGTGATACTGGATCATTGTTGCTGTTTTATGAATTAAATTCTGTCCTCTGAGGAAGCACATGAATATGTTTTCAGGAATAAAGTTAATATTTTCTAGCATATATTAAGTAACTATATAGGCTTAGAAATTTTAAGTATTTTTAAACCTACATCATCTTTAATACTCATGATAAATAACACATAGTGATATTTCCATTTTAAAGTGAAGAAATGGAAGCAGAACATTTAAGTCACTTGCCACAGTCTGCAAAATAATTAGTAGGAAAATGTATTATGATTTTCACCTGAAGGTAAAATTATTTTGGAAAAGCAAAAGGAATATTCAAAAATATAATGCATTCAACCAAAACCACCCTTTTTCTAAGAATAAGAAAAACAACCTCTTCAGTATGGCTGGAGGTGAGGGTGGGAATAGGGATGGAGTCTCTTCCCATAAGAAAGCTCACCTTCTAAAAGATGAGAGAGGACACCATGAACAGTACTTAATTCAAACTACCCAACATAACCTTACCTTAGGGTCCTTCATAAGCTGTTGGCTTAATTTTTTCCAACCTAATTTATCATAATTAACTCTATAATAGCCAGTTATATTCAAATTTAAAATCACCCAGTCTTGGTCAGAATCTGAAACTTGCATTTCAGGGAATACTTCTACAAAAAAATATAGGAATAGTTTGAAATGGTACATTTACAAATTTTTTTCAATACATTTTTATATAATACATTCTCAGTTCTAACAATAAACCTAACAAAAATTTTAAAATTCTAATTATATACTGGTCTTACCATATAATCATATTTTTTACATGTAATGGCTTTTAATTAAAACTTTTCTTTAAAGTTCTATGTTCTACAAGAAGGATACATTTTAGTTCTAAATGAGGTCTCAAAAGCTAGACATTTGAACATCTTATTCACTGCCTTTATATATGTGTATATATGAAGCTGTTTTTTAAAATTTGCTACTTACTGCTGCTTTTGTCTAGCCAGACTAAAGATTGTGGAGCTCCATTTTTTATCCAAAGAATAGGGACAATCCATGTGTCACTTTGGGGAAGAAAAGCAAAAAATTAGTTGATTTTAACACATAAGAATGCACACTCTGAGCCAATATTAAAGACAGGATAAAATAGCGGAGAGAACTGGAATTCTTCGCTCATTCCCTCTGGACTTTTTGCTCATAGGATTATTTGCTAATGTTTTTTACAAATAGCCAGTTTTGCTTTGGCTATTTGCTCACTCCCCTCTCTTATTGTGTCTTACAGATTTATTCTTAAGTGTAGGTAGCTCCTAAGACTGTTTTATATCTGCTCTCTTCAAGGCCAATTTATGTGAAATTATGACCACATGGCCTCTCTCAAGGGCATCCAAAGGCTGTACACAGACCCAAATCAGTCCATGCCCAGAGGTGAAGGATAGTTTAAGAAAATGCTTAATAAATGTTTAAAAATACTTTTTAGTCTCTATCTCTCTCCCCATCTGAAATATGCTCAACAGAAATCATCCAGGACATTTATATTTGTTGGATTCCTACATTTTTCTCCACATTGGGGGTGTGACCCAGATGAACCTGCTGACCACAGGGAGCTCATTAGTCATCTGAAAAGACACATGACTTGGACATTGGGCAGCATTTCCAGTCTTGCTCAAATTTTCACATGCCTGGTTTCTCAGACTTGCAAGTGTAGGTATGTGTTTTTTTGCAGAGTTAAGACTTCCCTCACTTTCAAAGGCACAGAATATTACAGTGAGAAACAGCCCTCAGTTCTCCTGTTTTCTTTCCCCTGGGGTTTTAACGAAGGAGTAGGACAACCTGAAAATTTTGGTGATGGTATTTGAAAATTGATTATTCATTTGTGCTGATACCTACTGTAATAAAATGTGAAAACCAAAACTATCAAAAACAGTTGAAAATTAACAAATTAAGAAAGGTAAAAGAGGGGAAGGAGGAAGTGATGAGTTCTGTGCAACTACTTGACATTTCATTTTTTTACAACACTCCCCTAAGATGTGTCAATACATTTATTTTATAGATAAGGGAACTGAAACTCAGTTTTATGGTTTTTATTTTGTTTTTACAGGGTGCTCTGTCACAAAGCTATATCCCCAGCCTTTTTAAATTTTATTTTGAGATAAGGTCTCTCTAAGTTGCTAAGACTGGTCTTGAACTTGCAATCCTCCTGCCTCAGCTTCCTGAGTTGCTAGGATTATAGGTGTGTGCCACTGTGCCAGTCAGAACGTCTAAACAAGATGAACCTAAGATTTGAATTTTGGTGAGATCCGTGTTCCACGCAGGTCCAACTGCATCTAAAGGCGATAATTCCTGTGGCACTATCTTATTGCCTTTCACCCAGAATCTAAAGTATTCATTACCTCTATCTAAAAGACTATGAGCAACATATAACACCCCAAAGCCTTGGTCACTAGCATGGCTCTAAATCCCAGGAGAGGGACATGCTTTGGGCCCCTAACTGCAGATCTCCAGCCTTGCTCAGGACTCTGGGGCTCTGTCTCACCCTGGTACACAGTGGCATCCTATGTAGAGTTCCTTTGCAGTAGGCCATGTGCCCATCAAGGGCTATGCTTCCTCCCCACTGGCTGGTTTCCATTCCATCAGAGCTCAGTCCAAGGCAGGTGAAGACAAAGGGAAGCAAAGTTACCTACTTGTGGGCTTGAAGAGTCTGATTTTCAGCCTTTCCAAGATAAAATGGTTCCTGTTTCATGAAACCAGTAGACACATTCAAAGTGATGACTGGAAAACCACCCCGGTGTGTCCAACTGTCCATTATGGTTTTTACTGTTGCTGGCAAAAGGATCTCACTCTGGTTATCTATGGCCTGATTTAAAAAAGATCATCACAAATGCAGATACAGTTATCAGCAAAATCTTTTGAAGTAGCAATCTCCTAAAAGAAATGCAGTAGCTATGCTAGTCATCATCTACATAGTAATTCCCAGTGATCTGGGCCAAATCCAGAACTCTGTTTATTTCTTTACAGTTATCCTTTGGCATGAGGGGGATTTGTTCCTAGACTCCCAGAGATATACAAATTCACGGATTCTCCTGTCCCTTAAATAAAACAGAGTGGTGTTTGCATGCAACTTATGCACACCTTCCTGTATACTGTAAATTATTTCTATACTACCTATTGGGATGTAAAAACTATATAAATACAGTGACTGTTATACTGTATGATTTAGGGAACAATAACAAGAAATAAAGTTCTGTACATGTTCAGTACAAGTCCAATTTTTTCTAATATTTTGCATCTGGGGTTGGTTGAATACAGAGAAGTGACTATGTATGAGTGGTTACATACTTCATTTATTCATTCATTTACAGAGTACATATTTATGAATCTAGTTTGTGCCCAGGCTCTGTTTTGGGCATGAGAATACAGAGAAGACTAAAGACACAATTCTAATTCCTGACCTAAGGGAGTTTCACAATCAAGGCAGAATTGCTTTTCCGTGAAGCTGCCATTGACCCCTGGCCTCCCAATCTTGTACTATAACAGACAAAACAACCTAGTAAGAAAGTACCCAAAAGTAGGATGATTACCATTTGAAAATGCCTCCATAGATCATCTTGCTCAGCATTTGAGTAAGAAAACATCTTCAAATATGACTGTAAAAATAGGGAAGTTAAGGTTGAAAAATAGCATGCCTTAGCTATATGTGTTTGCTGTCATCCAGGTAGCAACTGGTCTGCAAACTCACCTTAAGTGCATTGATAAATAAATGCTCATTCAGGAAACTGGAAAGCATCCGGGCCATAGATGCTCCCTAGGATGTAAGAAGCTGTTCATTATTTGCACAAAATTCAATATCTACATACTGACACATTGCATTTTAAAAAGCGATATTCTGGGCTGTGTTCCTGATCGCATTTTGTACTTTAACCGAAGGCTTGAATTATCCCTAAATATACTGATAAAACAATGGTCTGTCACTAATGAAGAAGTAAACAGTGAGCTAGTGTACTACATATAAAAAATTGAAGGTACACTAATTTTTTTGATTCAGGTATTTATATGTAATAATATATTTCTATCAGACAGAATGATCTGTCTTTATAATACATCTATTTATGATGGTTTTCAACCTTTCCAAGATAAAATGGTCCCTGTTAATATTTTCTAAGTTAGAACTAATTTGACTACATTTCTCAATAAAATTAAGGATATTCATATCAAAAGTTTTAAGTTTCACATTAATTTACAAACCTTAGAATCCATTTTATATAACTTTCTGCAAGAACAGAGGAAAATATCTAACCGCTTTTACCTTGTTGTACGTAAATAAGTCAAAGAGCTCATTTATGTCACTTGTTTCTGTGAAATTTTCCACCTTCATGGATACAGCTCTAGACACCAGGGCATGATCTTCTTTGAGGACACCATGTAAAAAGTTAGAAAAAAAGACCTCATTCTATAAAGGAAAAGATTAAGCCACATTAAATTCTGGGGTGTCACAGAAACACAAAATTAAATGGTCCTAAAACACTTCCAAAAACTTCTATTGAAGGGGGAAAAAAAAGGGAAGCATCTGTGAATCGTAGTAGGCCTAGAGTCATAATTCCTTGAATAACAAAACTATAGGAGGCTTCCCTTCCCATTTTATACCTTGTTGTATTTAAATTTTTAAAGAATCATTATAAAGTTAATATGGTATCTAAGAGTCGTGTACATTTCCCCTAAAGAAGCCCATGGCTACTTGCCAGGGCCTTCCAGAGAACAGCATTTCTATGTAGTTTCAATCCTCTGGAATTTGATTGGTAATTGTATTAGTGATTCCTTAAAATTGATCAGTCTCTCTTACATGGATATTTACAAAGCCAAAAGTATACTAAATTTGTAAATCTGCAAGGATGTAGACATAATAACTTACAATTGGAAAGAAATCCATAGGCATTTTGAGAAGGCAGTTTATTATGTTTTAATGAGAATCGCAGAAATCTCTTAGAGACTAGATCTCTATCACACATAACAAAGACAACCTCTACCTGATGTAAATCTAGGAAGGAAACCAAAATCATAGGCAAAGGGGGATATGGGATGACAGAAACAGAGAAAAGAAAATGGAGAAATTAAATAGACAGTTTGTTCATAACCTGTAGAGCAGATCAAGCCCCTAGTAACGCCTCAAATCCCTACTATATTTGGGCTCTCCAAGTTTACTGTCTCACCCCTTGATGTTATCAGATAATCTTTCAAATTGTGTTCTATGTCCAATGTTCTGATCAACCCTTTCCTATTAAATAGCAGTTAATTTTAAATTAGTAATACCATTGATTAGGCTATTATCAGACTCTCTCTTCCCAAAATGAGAACGCCAATCACATAGAGTAATGTGTCTCAAACTTTTTTTTTTCCTTCCCAAATGGAGTCTCACTCTGTTGCTCAGGCTGGCCAGGAACTTGAAAACCTTATAATTTAGTCTTCTGAGTAGCCTGAGTTACAGGTATGTACCAATAGGCCCAGATAGGTATCAACTTTTAATGTAAATAAGAATCACCTAGGAATTTCATCCAAATTATGTTCTAACTCAATTGGTCTGGGTTGACACCTCCATTTCTTATAAACTACCTGATACTACTGATATTGCTAGTTCAAGAATCACACTCAGTATCAAGAATTTAGAGGAAACATCTACACAGGTCTGCTCCTATTTATTAAGGATAATGAGAATTGCAGAAATCTCCTAGAGACTAGATCTTTATCACACATAACAAGGACAACCTTTCCCTGATGTAAATCTAGGAAGGAAACCAAAATCATAAGCAAATAGGTTGTATTGGTTTAAACTCAAGAGTTCTTGAGAGTTTCTGTTGACCCAAGTGTCATATTAGCACAATATAGAAAAGAGTGAAAATAAAAAATACCCATAAACTCACACCCAATATAAGCATCACTACAATGTTAGCATAATTCTTTCCTATCTTTTTTCCTATATATTGATTCCCATAGTTGTAAAATCTTTTATATTCTACTTTACTTATCATATCATTTTAAAATTTCACTACCTCATCTTCATAATTAACTCTTATAAGGACCGCAACATTGTAAGTGAAAGAGAAATGTAAATTTGAAAGAAATAAGCCAAATATAAGAAGCGAATCTCACAGGTGGTCAAGTCAGAGGTGAAATCCTTTTTTTTCAAAGTTTATCAAACAGAACTTTTGCAAAAGCTAAATAAGAAAATAAATAAACATAGCTATTGGTGCAATGGACCATAATTGACTTAATCATTCCCCTGTTATTAGAGATTTGCGTTGTTTCTAGCTTTTGCTGTTATAACCATTTTAATGAACATTTCTATACTACATGTAACCTTTTCCCTATTTTGTGGGGCTTCCTCCCCTCAGAATGAATTGTCTCTGTCTCTTTTGACTTCATAAGGTTTTACATAATCTTTAAGGTATCACTGTGACCACCCAAGATAACTGTGATGCACTGTATGTAACAATTAGAACATGCTCAATAAGTGTTCCACTGCTGTGATTATTTATCATCATTGTCATCATCATCATCATCATTTCTTCAGGGTTGTTCTGAGGATTGGATGAGATAATGTATATAATAATCTGTAAGCATATAATAGAGAGCTTAGTTGATGGTAGCTGTCAATAAAAGGACATAATAAATGCTCAATAATCTGTTGAATGGCAGCATGAAACCCATTTAAACTCAGAGGCATTCAACAGTGTGCCTCAACTTACAATAGTAAAGACAAACAAGATCTGCCACGTTGCAGAGTCCTTCACAGATCGGCTATTTCCTTAGACCAGGAAGAAGAAGAAAAGTCACTGAGTGACAATGTTAGAGCTGGAGCTTTGGGGGCCAGGAAACCCTTGGTACTTAATGTTCTGAACCCTTGACCACGACCCAGTCACATCATGCTTTAATGACTTGCAGCTGAAATTAGACCAAGATGTAGAAAAAATGAAAATGTTTCTGCATATGGTTCTGTGATTCATTAGTCAATTTCAATCAAATTACTAAATTAAATGGAAGCCAAAGTTCACAGTCTCCAGAGATCATTGATGCAAAACCTTAAGCTTTTTAATCACAAAGCTCATGGCAATTTCCTCAAGTGCCAAGATCTGATGTTCTTTTGGCAAGAGTTATACTCACTCCATTCCACAAGTTATTGAGAAATATAGACCCAGAAAAAGAGTGATTAAGAAACCAATGATTTTTAAAAAATCAACTAAATGGTGCAATTTTAACTTCAAAATTACCAATAATAAGTCTTCATCAAGTTTGCCAGAATCTGGTAATATCTAGCCAGTTTGGTTGCAGTAAGAGGTAACTGAATTGATGTTAATGATCCATTCACTTAAGAAAATAAAGGGTGGGGGCTGGGGTTGTGGCTCAGTGGTAGAGCACTCGCCTAGCATGTGTGAGTCACTGGATTCCATCCTCAGCACCACATAAAAAAATAAATAAACAAAATATAAAGGTATTATGTCCATCTACAACTTTAAAAAAGTTAAAAAAAAATTAAAAAGGGTGAATTTCATTGTCTGATGGTAATGAAACTGCATTATTGATTTAAGTACAGTTAATCTGGGATATAACCAAATGCTTTTGAAAAGTTATAAATAACATTAACCATGTGTGATTCTATTTCATAAAAGAATTACACACACAATTTTGTAGGTACACTTGAGTATATTGAAAGGATTTTTGACGAAAAGATTTACTCCATGTATGCAAAGTTTATATGTAGAGTAAAAAGTCAAAATGAACACACACACACACACACACACACACACACACACACACACAGGCTCCCTGAGATTAGAAACACTTTTGTGTGCTCTCCCTGAAAAGCAGTGTGGTTGAAAGCCTGGGAGTTAACAGTCCTGGCACTGAACCTCAGACCTTGTAACTTGATGCTTGATGCATCAGTTCCTTCATCTGTAAAATAGAAATAACAACTACACTCATATATATGTTCTGAGAATTAAATAAGATGATGTATGTATAGAACTCTCAGTGCTTTACACTGATATTCTGGGTATCTAGGTGAATGCCAAATTCAGTTTTATTATTGTTATTACCACATTATTGTAGTTATTATTATCTATTTATTATTCTAGTTATAATTATCAGCCTAGGCTCAGACAACTGTGTTGTAAATACAGTTCTGTTCAGTTAGGAAAACAAGCTTAGGAAAGTCATTGAACATTTCAGTCTCCTGTTATATATAATAACATCTAAACTCCTTTTTCAGGACAACAGGGCCTGTGCACAGTGCAGGGGAGGAAAGAGGAGGCACTGCAGAGTGACAGGGCTGGGACTAGGGGCAGCTTTCAGAATGCAGGATGTGTGGCATGGAAAGGGACATTAAGAGGTCTCTCCACCTCAGAACTTCCCTGATTTCACAAACAGGGAAAAGGGATTTTTAAAAGTTTTTATGAGTCAAGATAGGTTTGCCAATTTTTTATTCTGCCAAACAATCAACAGAAACAAATATCTACTATCACCATCTTTCATAAAAGAAGGAAATTTTACTACAAAAATAATGCAGTTGGCCCTCCATACCCATGGATTCCTCACCAATGGATTCAACTAACTTTGGGTCAAAAACATAGGGGGGGAATTGTGTATGAACTGGGTACATGCAGACTTTTTTTCTTATTATTATTTCCTAAACAATATGGCATGACAACTACTCACATAACATTTGTATTGTACCAGGTATCAACCAGAAACCTAGAGATGATTTCAGGTATTGGGGAACATGTGCTTAAGCTATATGCAAATAATACACCGTTTCATATAAGAGAAATCTACAGACTTTGCAATGTGAGGGGTATCCTGGAATCACTCTCCCAATGAAAGCTGAGGGACAACTGTAGAAAGAGCATAATCTTAGAATCTTCTTTAAAATGAATAGACTTCACTTGTAAAAAAGATCTGGTGAGTGGAAATCAGCATCTCAAGTATTAATAAGCAGTTTGAATGAGTGAGGGTAGGGAGAAGAGAGAAGAGGTCAAGATTTGGAACAATGAGGAGTTGAGATGACAGAGTAGCTAAGCAAGAGTAGCAGGAAGGAGCAACCCCAAAGACCAGAGAAGTGACAGGAGCAGAAACCAAGTAGGGATGTGGGTATCAAGAATGCAAGCCAAGAAAAGAACCTCTGCTTTGCTTGAGAAGAGAGGTCTATATAAACAGATAACATTATGTCTAAATATTTAAATATCTAAATCAAATCAAGTCAATCTGGCTTTTTCATGCCATTCTAAAAGCACTACCTAATTACTACAACTAAACATCAGAAATAAAAGCTATAGTTGAAACCATCAGGCTTTCATAACTATAAATTCTTTAAAATATATAATATTCTTTATTCCAATCCACAAAGCAATATCAAAAATTGTATTCTACACGAGTCACTATAATTAGCATATCACTTATCTTTAAGGCCATAGACTACAGATTAAAACTGCTTTAAAATTTAGTCTGGGTAGTGTTATTATAGGCCAGGCTAGGCAATGACCAAACAGACTCCATTTTACCCTGAGACTCCATATCTTGTAAGAAATGCTTCTCCCATGGGAAAGCTCCAACTCTGTACCCATTAATAGTTACCTAGCAATTCTTATACAATGTAAAAATTGTTCTCTTTGCTTTCCATATTTCTTGGGCAATTTACCTTTTCAGAGATTAATTGTCTCGGCATTAGTAACCATTTTCTAACTTGTACTCAACTATGGTCATTTTGACCCACTTCCTTTCTGCTTGCTTGCTGCTATGCCAACCTAGAAAGTCCTGTGGGAAATACCAATGTACCCATTGCATTGTCTCGTTAATTGCCCAATTCAGCTCCTGTATTGCTTGCTTACATTGGCTAAACACCCAAACGTCCCTCTTGTGGTTTTTTGGCTTAAATATGAGGCCAACTGAAGGCGGGTGCGTCACTCTGATCATCTCGCTTTTTAGAGAATAGAGTGTCCGCCGGTGGCCAGCAATAAAGGCTTAAATGGAATGGCAATGTGTGGTCTGAGAGTTATTTGAGAGTCTCGGTATAGGTATAACAGTAAAAATAAGTGAAAATAACCAAAACCTAATAAAAGGCAAAGATTATTTGCAAACATGTTATAAGATGAAATGATAAAATATTAGGCAGCCATTAAAATTTTTTTTCTTATAAAAGAATTCAGTGATGTGTAGAAATGCTCATGATATAAAATGGAGTAGAAAAGCATTATGAATTTCTAGGTAACTCCAACTTCAAAAAATATTTACAGACTAATCCAGCCAAGGTGGAGGGAGTCCATCACGACTTCAGCGCGAGCAGTAAGGCTGCAGCCCCAGCTGCACGGCTCTATCGGCCCCATCTCCTTCTCCTCTCCGCCTCTCCGCCTTGCTTCTCCCCAGCTGTCTCTCCTCCCAAGCTCAGTCTCTAAATCTAGATCTCAATTTCTTTCCCCCACCCCACCCGCTCTCCCGCGTGTCCGGTACCCGGCCCGCGCGGCCCCCAGGCGCCGCCTCCCCTCCCCCAACCCGCACCCCCTCCCCGGGGGTCCCGAAGGCCGCTGCTGCCGCCGCCGTTGCCGCCGTCGCCTCCCGCGGAGCACCATAGAGCAGACTCTTCACCGCACGAATGAGCTACTGAATTAAATGAAACAGCTGATAAGATGAGTGACAATTTAAAATCCAAGTGATCCGAGAACACGCACCGAGCCCTGATCCGCTGAATTCAAACTCCCGGTCACCTGCTTCCCGCAGACAAACAACTATGACTCGGCATTAATTCATCCGGCTGAAACAACTGGTCAGCCCTGCTCATCCTACGAAGGTAAATGCCTACCGAGCCTTCATAAGTAGTGGCCACAGGTTTGAAACGGGGCTTGGGAGAGAAGGACCCACCCATTGAATTGGTCGCCCGGCAAAGGGAAACGATGTCATCAGACTGCTGCCGAGGAGATAACTTCATTGAAACCTGCAGCTACAGGTGTGTGATCCCCTAGCCTTCCCTCTCCACACATCGGGGAAACCTTAAGGGCCCCTCCCAGCTCTCCCATAAGGGCCCCTCCCAGCTCTCCCGTGAGTGCTACAGCCAGCCCAAGGGAATCAGAGGTGGTGCGGGTCCCGCGGCGCGGAACTACCGCTCCCACCAGGGCTGACTGCTGAGGTCTCTTGCACCAGCTACCGGGGGAGTGGCTACCGGAGGGCAAGTAAAATTCGCTGAGGATTCCCAGCCCCAAGCTCTACAAACTTAGGGTCTGAGGGAATGGCAAACTGGAAGAGTGTGCCCAGTCGTTCATGAAAACAGGGCTCCCGGGAGCAGCAGACCTGGCGTGTAGCCAGTATTGTGGTGAGAGGGGCCTGGCTAGAGAAAAAGTGGGAAGTGACTAGACACAAGAGGAGGCCCTAGACACTCAGGATTGGAGACTCGCCCAGTCTGGGAGGAGCTGCTGCACAGTGATTGGTTCCCGCGTATTGACAGGAGAAACTTGACCTGGTGGGCACAGCGCCATCTACTGGAAGAGAAGTTAATCAAACTCTAAGACGGAATTTATTAGGTTTTTCTTTTTTTCTTTTTCTTTTCTCTTTTTTTTTTTTTTTGATTTGGGTTTTTCTTTCTTGTTGTTTTACTAATTTTTTTTACAAAATATATTTTTTATTTTTTTTCTACTAATTTTAATTTAAAATTTTTTTAATTATTATTATTATTTTATTTTATTTTATTTTTTAATTTTTTTCTTTTTTAGTTTCTATTTTTTTCTTCTTCAGTCTTTTCATTTTTCTTATTCCCCCTTTCCTTGAATTCTACCTGCCTACTCTCATTCTCTTTAGAGACTTCTTCCCTTCCCTTCAAATACCTTTCCTCCCAAGCATCAAACTAATTTATAGGAGTAAACAGTAACTCAGCAGTCAAACAGAACAAAAAGTAACATGAGCAGCTTCAAAAAAACAAGGAAGAAAAGGAGTACAAACAATGCAGGACAGCCTAAATATTCAGGAGGACCTAGAGTCATCAGAAAAATGGTCATATAAAGAACTCAAGGAACACCTTAGACAGATGGAATGGAACCTTAAAGAGGATACAAGACAGCAAATTCAAGCAGTGAAAGAACACATTGAGAATGAATTTCATAAGCAGATAAAAGAAGAAGTTAAGCATCTTTATCAGGAGATAGAGATTATAGAAAACAATCAAACAATAATTCTAGAAATGAAGGAAGCGATAAACCAAATTAAAAACTCAATTGAGAGTATCACTAACAGAGTGGAGCAAGTAGAAACCAGAACGTCAGATAATGAAGACAAAATATACCATCTTGAAAAGAGTCTAGCCAACTGAGAAAGGCTGGTAAAAAATTCACGAGAAAAACATCCAAGAGTTATGGGATAACATGAAGAAACCAAACTTACGAGTCATCGGGATAGAAGAAGGTACAGAGATTCAAACCAAGGGAATGAGAAACCTGCTGAATGAAATAATTACAGAAAACTTTCCAGAAATAAAAAAGGAAACAGATACACAAATTGAAGATGCATACAGGACACCGAGCACACAAAATCACAGTAGACCAACGCCAAGACACATTGTTATGAAGATATCCAATATACAGAACAAAGAGAAAATATTAAAAGCTACAAGAGAAAGGAGACAGATTACATTTAGGGGTAAACCAATACGGTTAACAACGGATTTTTCATCACAGACACTGAAAGCAAGAAGGTCATGGAACAATGTATTTCAAACACTGAAAGACAATGGATGCCAACCAAGAATTCTGTATCCAGCAAAATTAAGCTTCAGGTATGACAACGAAATAAAAATCTTTCATGATAAACAAAAGTTAAAAGAATTTGCAGCCAGAAAACCAGCATTGCAAAGCATTTTGAGCAAAACACTACAAGAAGAAGAAATGAAAAACAATAAACAAAACCATCAGTAGGAAGTGCCTCAGTAAAGACAGAGGGCGGGGGGGGGGGGGAAGATAATAATGGAGAAACAAACTAAATTAAAAAAAAAAGGATAAATAATCAAACATGGCTGGAAGTACAAACCATATATCAATAGTAACTCTAAATGTTAATGGTTTAAACTCTCCAATAAAGCGACATAGGCTGGTATCATCGATTAAAAAAAAACAAATCCAACAATATGCTGCCTCCAGGAGACACATCTGATTGGAAAAGACATACACAGGCTGAAGGGGAAACGATGGGAAAAAATATACCACGGACACGGTCCTCGTAAGCAAGCAGGGGTGGCCATCCTCATATCAAATAAAATCGACTTCAAGACTAAGTTAATCAAAAGGGATAAGGAAGGACATTATATACTGTTAAAAGGAACCATTCACCAACAAGACGTAACAATTATCAATATTTATGCACCAAATAATGGTGCTGCGATGTTCATAAAACAAATTCTCCTCAAGTTCAAGAATCAAATAGACCACAACACAATAATTATGGGTGACTTCAACACACCTCTCTCACCATTGGACAGATCCTCCAAACAAAAGTTGAATAAAGAAACTATAGAACTCAATATCACAATCAATAACCTAGACTTAACTGACATATATAGAATATATCAACCATCATCAAGTGGATATACTTTTTTCTCAGCAGCACATGGATCCTTCTCAAAAATAGACCATATATTATGCCATAGGGCAACCCTCAGTAAATATAAAGGGGTGGAGATAATACCTTGCATTTTATCTGATCATAATGGAATGAAACTGGAAATCAATGATAAAAGAAGGAAGGAAAAATCCTACATCACATGGAAAATGAACAATATGTTACTGAATGATCAACGGGTTACAGAAGACATAAAGGAGGAAATCAAAAAATTCTTAGAGATAAATGAAAATAAAGACACAACATATCGGAATCTATGGGACACAATGAAAGCAGTTTTAAGAGGAAAATTCATCGCCTGGTGGTCATTCCTCAAAAAAAGAAAAAACCAACAAATAAATGAGCTCACACTTCATCTGAAAGCCCTAGAAAAGGAAGAGCAAAACAATAGCAAATGTACCAGAAGGAAAGAAATAATTAAAATCAGAGTGGAAATCAATGAAATTGAAACAAAAGAAACTATTGAAAAAATTAACAAAACTAAAAGTTGGTTCTTCGAAAAAATAAATTAGATCGACAGACCTTTAGCCATGCTAACGAAGAGAAGAAGAGAGAGAACTCAAACTACTAACATACGGGATGAAAAAGGCAATATCACAACAGATGCTACAGAAATACAGAAGACAAATAGAAATTATTTTGAAAACCTATATTCCAATAAAATAGAAGATAGTGAAGACATCGATAAATTTCTTAAGTCATATGATTTGCCCAGACTGAGTCAGGAGGATACACACAATCTGAACAGACCAATATCAATGGATGAAACTGAAGAAGCCATCAAAAGACTACCAACCAAGAAAAGCCCAGGACCGGATGGGTATACAGCGGAGGTTTACAAAACCTTTAAAGAAGAATTAATACCGATACTTTTCAAGTTATTTCAGGAAATAGAAAAAGAGGGAGCTCTTCCAAATTCATTCTATGAGGCCAACATCACCCTGATTCCGAAACCAGACAAAGACACCTCAAAGAAAGAAAACTACAGACCAATATCTCTAATGAACCTAGATGCAAAAATCCTCAATAAAATTCTGGTGAATCGAATACAAAAATACATCAAAAAAATAGTGCACCATGATCAAGTAGGATTCATCCCTGGGATGCAAGGATGGTTCAACATACGGAAATCAATAAATGTTATTCACCACATCAATAGACTTAAAGATAAAAACCATATGATCATCTCGATAGATGCAGAGAAAGCATTCGACAAAGTACAGCATCCCTTTATGTTCAAAACATTAGAAAAACTAGGGATAACAGGAACTTACCTTGACATTTTAAAAGCTATCTATGCTAAGCCTCAGGCTAGCATCATTCTGAATGGACAAAAGTTAAAGGCATTCCCTCTAAAACCTGGAACAAGACAGGGATGCCCTCTATCACCACTTCTATTCAATATAGTTCTCGAAACACTGGCCAGAGCAATTAGACAGATGAAAGAAATTAAAGGCATAAAAATAGGAAAATAAGAACTTAAATTATCACTATTTGCAGATGACATGATTCTATACCTAGAAGACCCAAAAGGGTCTACAAAGAAACTACTAGAACTAATAAATGAATTCAGCAAAGTGGCAGGATATAAAATCAACACGCATAAATCAAAGGCATTTTTGTATATCAGCCACAAATCTTCTGAAACAGAAATGAGGAAAAACACTCCATTCACAATATCCTCAAAAAAAATAAAATACTTGGGAATCAACCTAACAAAGGAGGTGAAAGATTTATACAATGAAAACTACAGAACCCTAAAGAGAGAAGTAGAAGAAGTTCTTAGAAGATGGAAAAATATACCCTGTTCATGGATAGGCAGAACTAACATCATCAAAATGGCGTTATTACCAAAAGTTCTCTATAGATTTAATGGAATGCCAATCAAAATCCCAACGGCATTTCTTGTAGAAATAGATAAAGCAATCATGAAATTCATATGGAAAAATAAAAGACCCAGAATAGCAAAAGCAATTCTAAGCAGAAAGTGTGAATCAGGCGGTATAGCGATACCAGATTTCAAACTATATTATAGAGCAATAGTGACAAAAACAGCATGGTACTGGTACCAAAACAGGCGGGTGGACCAATGGTATAAAATAGAGGACACAGAGACTAATCCACAAAGTTACAACTATCTTATATTTGATAAAGGGGCTATAAGCATGCAATGGAGGAAGGATAGCATCTTCAACAAATGGTGTTGGGAAAACTGGAAATCCATATGCAACAAAATGAAACTGAATCCTTTTCTCTCGCCATGCACAAAAGTTAACTCAAAATGGATCAAGGAGCTTGATATCAAATCAGAAACTCTGCGTCTGATAGAAGAAAAAGTTGGCTCCGATCTACAGATTGTGGGGTCGGGCTCCAAATTCCTTAATAGGACACCCATAGCACAAGAGTTAACAACAAGAATCAACAAATGGGACTTAATTAAACTTAAAAGTTTTTTCTCAGCAAAAGAAACAATAAGAGAGGTAAATAGGGAGCCTAAATCCTGGGAACAAATTTTTACTCCTCACACTTCAGATAGAGCCCTAATATCCAGAGTATACAAAGAACTCAAAAAATTAGACATTAAGATAACAAATAACCCAATCAACAAATGGGCCAAGGACCTGGACAGACACTTCTCAGAGGAGGATATACAATCAATCAACAAGTACATGAAAAAATGCTCTCCATCTCTAGCAGTCAGAGAAATGCAAATCAAAACCACCCTGAGATACCATCTCACTCCAGTAAGATTGGCAGCCACTATGAAGTCAAACAACAACAAGTGCTGGCGAGGATGTGGAGAAATGGGTACACTTGTACATTGCTGGTAGGACTGCAAATTGGTGCAGCCAATTTGGAAAGCAGTTTGGAAATTCCTGGGAAAGCTGGGAATGGAACCACCATTTGACCCTGCTATTGCCCTTCTCGGACTATTCCCTGAAGACCTTAAAAGAGCATGCTACAGGGATACTGCCACATCGATGTTCATAGCAGCACAATTCACAATTGCTAGACTGTGGAACCAACCCAGATGCCCTTCAATAGATGAATGGATAAAAAAAATGTGGCATCTATACACAATGGAGTACTATGCAGCAATAAAAAATGACAAAATCATAGAATTTTCAGGGAAATGGATGGCACTAGAGCAGATTATGCTTAGTGAAGCTAGCCAATCCCTAAAAAACAAATACCAAATGTCTTCTTTGATATAACGAGAGCAACTATGAACAGAGCAGGGAGGAAGAGCAGGAAGAAAAGATTAACATTAAACAGAGACATGAGATGGGAGGGAAAGGGAGAGAAAAGGGAAATTGCATGGAAATGAAGGGAGACCCTCATTGCTAAACAAAATTACATATAAGAGGTTGTGAGGGGAATGGGAAAATAAACAAAGAGAGAAATGAATTACAGTAGATGGGGTAGAGAGAGAAGTTGGGAGGGGAGGGGAGGGGGGATAGTAGGGGATAGGAAAGGTAGCAGAATACAACAATTACTAATAGGGCATTATGTAAAATTGTGGATGTGTAACCGACGTGATTCTGCAATCTGCATTTGGGGTAAAATTGGGGGTTCATAACCCACTTCAATCTAATGTATGAAATATGATATGTCAAGAGCTTTGTAATGTTGTGAACAACCAATAAAAAAATTAAAAATAAATAAATAAATAAATAAAATAAAAAGGGCCAGGATGTAGCTCAGAGGTAGAGCACCCCTGGGTTCAATTCTCTGTTAACTTTCCTCCTCCAAAAAAATAAAAATAAAAATAAAGAGGAAAAAAAATATTTACAACAGGTAATTCCAGAACAAAAATATATGAAAAAGATAATATGGATCACCTCTGATATCAATATTAGTAATTTAAATTTTATATTATATATATTTTCAACAATGAATATGCTTTAATTATAAATTAGGAGAAATTTTTTAAAATAAATGTAACAAACATACTTACTCTTGGAAGTTTAGGATTGAAGTAGTTAATTATTCCAAACTCAAAATAAGATGCAAAACCCTCATTGAGCCAGATATTGTTCCACCAATTCATGGTAACCAAGTTTCCAAACCACTTTTGGAGATGGGAGAGAAAAAGAGCTTTCTTAAATTTAAGTTATATTTATTGTAATTGCATGTTAAATAAATGTAAGTTCGAAAAGACATAATTAAACTTTATTTGCTATAAATAACAAAACTTGAAAACAGGATTCCAACAGCAGGCATTGTTTTAGCATGAGATACAAGTCATGCATTTCTCTTTTGTAATTATTTTCACATCCAATGATTGAAAGCAATTTTTGTTTTCAAACTGTAATATTTCTTAAACTGTTCACATTGCCCAAAATTATTAGGTTTAGTTAAATGAAGCAGAAGTTCTGACTGCTGAGTTACCACGTAGTAATCCTTGCACATTATACTCTAAACAGGAGTTTGCTGTATTTGTCATGTTTTAAAACATGACTTGATCTGTGCCACATACAAATCATTCAAATAATCATATGTTGTGCAATGTGGTCTGCTGTAATTATTTTCTATTTGAACTGAACAGAAAAAATAAGTGTGCATTTTGAACGGAACTAAGAAAGAAAAACAATAATTTCCAAAACCAACAATGCACTGGGATTTAACCAGAGTTTTGTAATAACTGTTTTTCAGCCTGTATTCAAAAACAGAATGCAACTTAAGGTATAATAAAAAATGACACTTGTGATGACTGATCAAAGCCGGTGAAAGTGTGTGTGTGTGTGTGTGTGTGTGTGTGTGTGTGTTGATTATGCACTGGGGTGTTATTCAATCCTAGTAAATTGCTCTTTTCCAAACTTCTTATGGAGCCACATCACTAAGAAGTAACACTTCCATGCTTGAGATGATTTCTTTCTTGACAAATGCATGTAAATGAAATAGACTGAAATGCAGATGTGAGAATTTCCACCAAATCCAAGGGCTAACCTTCTAAAATCACAATGTGAAAGAACACTGATCTAATAAAAGAAATGTTTACACTGCCTTTGCTGATGCAGCTAGAGGATTAATTATTGCTCTCCTCACTAATGTGTTGCCTGTACCCATTTAATCTCTTTCCAAAGTAAAATTAAGTAAAAGTTTGAAACAATTCTTTGATAAAATGTGTGTATTTTTAGTGACCCTTTTGGGTATCATGTATTTTAAGATAGAATGAAAAACAAATACTCAGAGCTCTGTATGGCATCTTTTTTTTGTTTGTTTGTTGTAGGGATTGAACCCACAGATGCTTTGCCACTGAGCTACTTCCCCAGTCCTTTTTATTTTTTATTTTGAGACAAGGTTTCACTAAGTTGCTGAGACTGGCCTCCAACTTGCAATCTTCCTGCCTCAGCCTCCCAAATCACTGGGATTGCAGGGGTGAACAATTGTACCCAAACGCTTATTTTCCTTGAAGAAGACTTTGTGGATCAGTTATCTTTGGATGTAAATCCTTATCCCTTGCCTGGACTTGAGGTCTCATCACTATGATCCATCACCAACAGCCCAAGTCCAGCTGGAATCCCACTAAGCAGATCCTTCCTTGATTTTACTCACTGTCACATTTTTTTAAGGTTTAAAAAAAATGTTGTGTGGCAGTGTTTTTGTTTTATGCTATTTTTGGTAGAGCAGCTGGAGAATACCTCCATGCGGAAAAAAAAAAAAAAAATTTTACCACATGCCTGGTGTCCAATCTCATGGGAGAGAATGTAGGAGATCAGAGTCTTTTTCTCGGTCAGTTGATCACTTGGTAGCAGCAACAATAATGATTCATCAAACATCAGTAGTCCCCAATTTTCCATTGCACGGTTGTCAAAAACAGGCAAGGCAATTAAATCTAAGTGGATTTAAGTGGAGGAAAAAATGAAATCATCCCCTCCAAAAAAGGTTAAGATTTTAGCTATAAATTATCTTAACATGAAATTACAAAATTACTGAAACTTACAAGAGAATATTTATAACCTGAGGGGAGAGAAGGCTTTTTAGAGAGTAACAGCAAAGACAGAAAATAAATTGTTTTGATTATATAATGATTTTGATGAAGGATGTATTCAAATATACAAAGAACTCTTAAAACCCCAAAATAATAAAACAAAATGGGGAAAAGATCTAGATAGACACCTCACTTAAGATGATACACAAATGGCAAACAAACATGTAAAGAAAATGAGATACCACTATGCAGACTGGGGTTTGACCAGAATTGGGTAATGAAATGGCTACTAAAATGGCTTAAATCCAAAACACTGGCAAAGCAAATTCTGGCAAGAGCATCAGGAACTCTCTCCTCTTTGCTGGTAGAAATGCAAAAAATTATACAGTCACTTTGGAAGACAGTCTGGTAGTTTCTTTAAGAAGCAAAATATAGGCTTACAGTAAGATTTAAGGATTACATTCATAGGTATTTACCCAAATGAGCTAAAAACTTACATTCACACAAAAACATGCACATAAATGTTTTTTTACATACATAAATGTTTTTAGATGCTTTACTCATAATTGTAAAAATTGGAAGCAACTAGAATGCCCTTCAGTAGGTGAATGGATAAACTGTGGTACATTCAGTATTATTCAACACAAAAAGAAATGAGCTACAGAGCTATGAAAAGATATGCAGGAACCTTAAGCGCACATTGCTAAGTACAAGAAGCCAGTCTGCAAAAGCTAAATACTGTGTGAGTCTAAATATATGATATTTTGGAAAAGGTAAGATAATAAAGACAATAAAAATGTCAGTGGTTGTCAGGGATCCAGGAGATCCAAAATTCTCCCATGCTCTACCTATTCAGATGAATAGGTAGAGCATGGGAGAATTTTACAGCAGTGAAACTATTCTGTGTGATATTATAACAGTAGATACACATCATATACACTTGTCAAAACCCAAGGAACTATACAACACACTTTAGCTAATAATACTGTACTAGCATTGGCTCATCAATTGTCACAAGTGTACCACTTTAATTCAAGATGCTAACAATAGGGGCTGGGGATGTGGCTCAAGCGGTAGCGCGCTCGCCTCGCATGCGTGCGGCCCAGGTTCGATCCTCAGCACCACATACCAACAAAAATGTTGTGTCCGCCGAGAACTAAAAAAATAAATATTAAAAATTCTCTCTCTCTCTCTCTCTCTCACTCTCTCTTTAAAAAAAAAAAGATGCTAACAATAGAAACCCACAGTGAGAAAGCGAAGGAGAGGGGAGGTATGTGGGAACTCTCCACACTTTCTGCACAATTTTTCTGTAACCTAAAACTGCTTTAAAAGAAATTTAAATTTAATATTGAATGCCTTAGTTCATCAAAAATTATTGAAACAAATTTGAATGACAAACCACAAACTAGAAAAAAAATATTTATAATATATACCACACACACACACACACACACACACACTCACACACACACACACAAACTAGAAATTGTGTGTTCATGGGTGTGTATGTGTATGAGGGAAGGGAATCTATCAGAAAAAAAACATTCTTAGGAGGATGAGGTCCAGGAGTTCAAGACCAATCTAGGCAACAGAGCGAGACCCCATTAAAAAAAAAAAAAAACAGGAATGGTGGAGCACACCTTTAATCTCAGCAACTGGGGAGGCTGAGGCAGGAGATCACAAATATGAGACCAGCCTCAGCAATTTAGCAAGGCCCTAAGTAACTTAGCAAGACCCTGTCTCAAAATAAAGGAGAGGGGAGGAAGGGAGAGAGAAAGGAAGAAAGGGCAGGTTGGGGATATGGCTCAGTGGTAAAGTGCCCTTGGGTTCGATCCCCAGTACCAAAGTAAATGAATTAAATTAAAAGAATAAGCCTGATTTGATGGCGCACACCTGTAATCCTAGTGACTGGGGAGACTGAGGCAGAAGGACTGTAAGTTCAAGGCCAACCTTGGCAATTTGGCAAGAACCTGTCTCAAAATAAAATAAAAATGATTGGGACTGTAGACCAGAGGTACAACCCCACTAGGTTCAATCACCAGTCCCACAAATAAATACATGAATAAAAATAAAATAAAAAGAACAATTCACCAAAGAAGTCACTTAAACAGCCAAGATCTTATTTAAAATGCCCACCTGATTAATTATTAAAAAATCAAAAGTTAAGGGGTTGGGGTTGTGGCTCAGTGTTAGAGCACTTGCCTGGCATGTGTGAGGCACTGGATTCAGTTATCAGCACCGCATGTAAATAAATAAATTAAATAAAGGTCCATCAACAACTAAAAAATGCATATTTTAAAAAAACCCAAAAGTTAAAAATATATACTATAATACTTTCAAATGTACAAGATTAATAATTAGTGTTGATGCATATAATAAGAAAGCTGGCACCTAAGCTGATGGGTAAAAGTGTCAAAAAGCACAATCTTTCTGGAATAATCTGGCAAAATGCCTCATAATCTTTAAAAATGTTTATAACTTTTGACTAAACCATTCTACTTTTGGAATTTGTACCGAGGCAGATAATACAGATATATGCTAATATTTCCTTATAAGGATTTTATTTAGTGTTTTCAAGGTAGCCAAGGTTAAATCAATCCAAATGTTCAATCACAGAGGGTTAAATAAATTACTTTGTTAAATTAATGTGTAGGAACTGTATGTTTGAAAACAATAATATAAAAGAATGTTTAGTTATTTGGATCTTGTTCCTGTGTACCGTTAATTTAAAAAAAAAGGAATTCAAAAACAGTGTCAACTCTATGGTGCCATTTTCATTTAAAATGCAAATAGAAAGAGATCAAGACTGACTGATAAAATTTAAACCAAAACATCAGTCATGGTTTTATATCTGCCTGACAGCATTACAAGAGACATTACTTTTCTTTTTTGTGCTTTTCTATTTTCTTCCAAATTTTCTACATTGTGATTATTTATTACTTATATTTATAACTAGAAAAATAGATGGTTTTGTTTTCTTTTTCTAATGGAAGAAATGTCATTCCTCTAGTCCATGCTACCTTTGTTAATGAACATGCTAAATTGTGCTATGCTGAATATTTAAGTTGAGTTTACACCCATGAGGAGGAGTGTGCAGCCAAGAGCCCCATGGTCCATTGCTTAGCACCTCCATTGCTCAGCGGGCCATGGGCACAGTTGGTCTTTAGCTACCTCCACCTCAGTTATTCTTCCTACTACCTGCACCCACACCCATCCCACCTACCAACCCACCCACTTCTCTCACAAAAAAACTGCTCTGCTCCAGCCAGCCAACCCAATCCCTCTTGCTCCCCACAGTCAGAGTCTTTCTCTGCTCATGTTGTCTGCTATCCCAGGAAATCCTCTGCCCAATCTGTGAATGTTACTGAAATCTGTGGTCCAATCGTCCAATCTCACCAGCTCTAAGAAGCCATTTCATACTCCAGCTGCATACAGTTAGACTTAAGAGAAATCTTTGTTTCCTGATAAACTATCATTCGTTCACACAGGACCCTGTTTTACTTGACTCAAATGATTAACTCATTATTTTAATAATATAAACATGAATGCATTTACCACTCAACCCTTTAAATAGAGGGTGTCAAACTATATGTTTTCCATCACATTTTATATTTGCCATTCCTTTACTTTAAAGAAATATTATGTATGTATGTATGTATGTATGTATGTATGTATATATATATATATATATATATATATATATATATATATATATATATATATTTATACATAAATATATAGTTTTGTAACAAAATTCAGAGTAATTGAATAAGTGCTTTATTTTCATTGCTATACCAATTTTACATAATGGAAAATTGCATCATCATTTATTCATCATTTCTCCTATCAATGACCATTTTGTTGTTTTCATTTTGGGGCTATTATTAAAAGTACAGCTATGACTTTTTTCTTTTTTTGGTACCAGGGATTAAACCTAGGGGCACTTAACCACTGAGCCACATCCCCAGCCTTATTTATTTATCTATTTATGTATTAATTTGAAGCAGGGTCTTGCTAAGTTGCCTAGGGCCTCCCTAAATTGCTGAGGTTGTTGATCCTTCTGCTCAGCTTTATGAGCTACTGGGAGGCTGGGCCACTGTGCTCAGCTAGCTATGAATAATCCAGTTAACATCTGCTAGTACATGTGTATTTAGATTTCTCTTAAGGATATACTTAGGAATGTTATTCTAATGTCAATACTGAAAGAGAATAAATATGCTTTAAATGGTTGTAATAATTGATACTCTCATTAAGGATACTGCATCTTCTCCAACAGTTGCCACTTATTAAAATGTTTACTTTCTGACAACTGAATATAAAATGATGCTTCACTGTGGCCTTGGATATTCATTTCTCTGATTACTAATGGAGTAAAACATCTCTTCATAAATTTATTAGCCACATATACTCTCTTTTCTTTTCATCTAACTTGTTTTTCTATTGGGTTGTATTTTCTTACTTATTTGTAGATGTTTATATATTTGGGACACTTCAATTACCATTTCTTCATCCTCTTTCTCTTAAGACTCTTATTTGCCTAATACTCTATCTCTTGCTGATATAATTTGTTACTTGTGTTTCTGACATATAGAAGCTGCTTCCCCAACTCTGTTTCGTGAGCAGAGCCCTACCCACCTTCTGTTTTTACGTTGACTTGGCACCTAGGGAAGTAATTGTTATTTTCCAGTATTTGCTCAGTAAATTTTGACTTTAAACAAAGTGAGTTAAAAGGATAGCCACACCAGAAAAAAAAATGCTACTACTTACTATAGATATACAAATACAATTTATATTATCTTAGATTCTGAGCTCAGAATTCATTGAGAGAATGGATTAACCAATAGCTCACTTTTGACTCACCAAGAATGACATATGTGGGAATTGCTGGTGGGGAAGGCATTGTGTTTTGTTTTGTTTTGTTTTGTTTTGTTTTGTTTTGTTTTGTTTTGTTTTGTTAGTGACTCCACCATGAGTTGAAATAATTAAGATACATTAGTTTATCTTTCTTCTAAAGATCCAGCAATAGAGAAACTTCTTACTTTAATCATCTATCAATAGAAATGAAATTTTAATTAAGCACCTATGAATACTTATAGGGCAACATTGGCTAAGATGCTATGAAGGGCGCTATGCTTTTATGTATTTAAAGTGCACATACAATCCCATTATTCAGGAGGTGATAAGTTAGTCAGAACTAGTGGCATTGCTGAACTGATTATATGTATATATTCCTCTATCATCCTACATGCCCCACCCTGAATTTGTTTACTGGTTACCATCAGAGAGAATCACTGCCGAGGCTCTGGAGGTAAATGACAAAGTAAATGACAATCCAGATCCTGACCCTAGTTACTCTCAATCAAATGGGGCAGACAATTAGAAGACAGCCTGTGAAGGGCTCAAGTGAAGGGGTGCACAGGATCCTGTGGAAGCCTGAGGGAAGAAGTCAAGGATGGCTTCTAGGAGGAGGGGACACTGAGTTGATGAGAATTAGCCAGTTGAGTAGAAGACAGTCCAGGATGAACAAATTGCATGTGCAAGAAACTGGAGGAAACAAGAGGGAGATGGAAGCAAAGGAAGACTGTGTTCAAACAAAGACTGTGTTCACACAAAGACTGTATTCAAATATCTTACTACTCTGAGGAATTGGAGAAATCCCTGAAGAGGTCGGTGCACCATTCTAAAGACATGGTACTGAGCTGGGACTTTATCCTTGGGGAAGTGGGAAACCACAAGGCAGATTTAAAGAGGACTGAAAAACGTGATCAGATTTTTCTCTGAAAAGATTCTTCTGGCTTTGTATGGATGGACAGAATATGGGGCAAAATGGAAGGGGAGTAAAATCACACGAGAACTTCTGTATAGAGATATTGGTGATGTAAACTAGAGAGAACTAGGGGTAAGGAAGAAGTGAGGGGGTGGGTGTAGCAGATAATAAGGTGACTAGCTGGATGGGGGGTGCCTTAACGGGGAACAAGATAACTCTGGACTCTCATCTAAATAAACACAAATGGAATTTTTCTTGTCTAGACAAAGTTCACCTTGAGAGCCTCCAGCAAAGAAATGCTAGAAGCTTCATCTGCAAGCCCACTCTGATGCCTTCAATCCCATAAATGACAGATGTCACCTCCAGGATCTCTCAGTGGGCTGAGGTTGGTTCCATTCCTTCACTCACCATCCCCTCTTAGCAAAATCTTAGAGCTGCAAAGCCTCTGGCTTTCTGGTGTTCCAGAGCCTCAGGCCTCAAATGTTTACTCCCCACCTTCTTTCACCATTTGCCGCTAACATGTCCAAGGAATAAAACATATTTACATGGTACTCTCCATTTAGAGAGGAAAAAAAAAAACTTTGAGCAACTTTCTGAACTGAGTGGTTCATACAATTTTACATACATACCACAAATCTAGGAGCAATAAAATATTTACATATTTCCTTCAGGATCATATTTTATTTACACATGATTCCAATTTTATACAATAAAAATTCACAGATGTGATCACCAGAACCTAATCCAATGACTCACAGCTAAATAATATTAAAAAAAAAAAAAACTGAAGGGAAGTGGAGTACGTCATGCAAGCCCATTAGCTAAAAGGATCCAGAACCACACACAGAACACTTGCATTATGTGAGAAAAACCCAGAACACAAAGGAGAAAGTAGGATCTGGAGGAAGCGAGCTGCCAGTGAGTGCCCAGGAGAAATTTAAACCCCAAAGTTTTTGGATCCTTGCTGGGGACATGGCACCACACAGAGAAAGAACAGATAGGCCTCTATGGTTTCAGATGATGCAAAACATAACAATGAAAGGTAAGTTCCCATGAGCACCTTGTGGCCTCAACTCAAGGACCCCATAACAAGAAACCAATTGCATTGGAAGAAAAGATGCCTCACCTGTTTTGGGAAGAGGATAACTGATATTAAATAAATCCTCCAGAAATGAGAAGATGGGACCTGTAATGTTCAGAGCAAAGTCTGCGTTTCCATTTGCAATGGCATCTTTCCGGGCCCAGATGTGTATCTAAATCAAAACAATTCAGCAGTGATTAGGAAAACCAACAGAGATTTGGAAAAGTGACAGCCTGCTTGCTCCATCTTCCTATAGCTCTACAGCCAAATTCTTACCTTTTCAGAGGCTCCATGTTTAAAACACTTCAATGAATACTTGTGCTGAGAAAACCCCAGAAGACAGTTGACTGAGTTAAGAACCAAAAGTGTGTAATGTTGACTTTTGACAGTAATATGCATTACTCTGTAATTGAAAAACAACCCTTGGAATGGTCCATACCACCATCCCATAGAAAATGCAGATTCTACATAAAAGGACATTTTGAATCCATTATTCCCTTTTCAGGATATATTTCTAATGACCCAAAACATAATTGGGCTGTTAGTGGTGGTTATACCATATGGTATAAATGAGGGAAGTTCAAATTATATAAATTTAAAATGGTTCAGCAATAAAATATTAATTGTCCCACCTTATTTTCAAAATTTAAAATATAATTAATTCCCCTAATTTTAAAAAGTTCATTAAAATTTTAATAATTTTACACCTATTAAAGCAAATGAATTATATTCTCTGCTTATTCTCTTGCAAAAGGACACTTCTACTTTAGATGGTAAAAAGGAAGCTCTGCTGTCTTTTGTCAGTTTTGTGTAACCACACTGTTTTTTGAGCCCTTGGAAACTTCTATCTGTGATTTTTCTGAGTAATATGCCACTATTTTAACATTCATTACTACTGTAATATGGAAGTATTTTATACTCTACAACTATAGCATCTAAATAATTTTAATAGGATAGCCTCATTAATGCTAAAGAAAATACATAAAATTAAGAAAGCTTTTCTCTGACTGCTAGCGATGGTGAGCATTTTTTCATGTACTTGTTAATTGATTGTATGTCCTCCTCTGAGAAGTGTCTGTTCAGGTCCTTGGCCCATTTGTTGATTGGGTTATTTGTTATCTTATTATCTAATTTTTTGAGTTCTTTGTATACTCTGGATATTAGGGCTCTATCTGAAGTGTGTGGAGTAAAGATTTGTTCCCAGGATGTAGGCTCCCTGTTTCTCTCTCTTATTGTTTCTTTTGTTGAGAGAAAACTTTTTAGTTTGAGTAAGTCCCATTTGTTGATTCTAGTTGTTAACTCTTGTGCTATGGGTGTCCTATTGAGGAATTTGGAGCCCGACCCCATAGTATGTAGATCATAGCCAACTTTTTCTTCTATCAGACGCCATGTCTCTGATTTAATATCGAGCTCCTTAATCCATTTTGAGTTAACTTTTGTGCATGGCGAGAGAAAGGGATTCAGTTTCACTTTGATGCAAATGGATTTCCAGTTTTCCCAGCACCATTTGTTGAAGATGCTATCCTTCCTCCATTGCATGCTTTTAGCCCCTTTATCAAATATAAGATACTTGTAGTTTTGTGGATTGGTTACTGTGTCTTCTATTCTGTACCATTGGTCCACTCGCCTGTTTTGGTACCAGTACCATGCTGTTTTTGTTACTATTGCTCTGTAGTATAGTTTGAAGTCTGGTATCGCTATACCGCCTGATTCACACTTCCTGCTTAGCATTGTTTTTGCTATTCTGGGTCTTTTATTATTCCATATGAATTTCCTGATTGTTTTATCTATTTCTACAAGAAATGCCGTTGGGATTTTAATTGGGATAGCATTGAACTTATAGAGAACTTTTGGTAATATCGCCATTTTGATGATGTTAGTTCTGCCTATCCATGAACAGGGTATATTTTTCCATCTTCTGAGGTCTTCTTCTATATCTCTCTTTAGGGTTCTGTAGTTTTCATTGTATAGGTCTTTCACCTCTTTTGTTAGGTTGATTCCCAAGTATTTTATTTTTTGGGGGGATATTGTGAATGGAGTAGTTGTCCTCATTTCCGTTTCAGAGGATTTGTCGCTGATATACAGGAATGCATTTGATTTATGCGTGTTGATTTTATATCCTGCCACTTTGCTGAATTCATTTATTAACTCTAATAGTTTCTTTGTAGACCCTTTTGGGTCTGTTAGGTATAGAATCATATCATCTGCAAATAGTGATAATTTAAGTTCTTCTTTTCCTATTTTTATGCCTTTAATTTCTTTCGTCTGTCAGAGAAATGCAAATCAAAACCACCCTAAGATACCATCTCACTCCAGTAAGATTGGCAGCCATTAAGAAGTCCAACGACAACAAGTGCTGGCGAGGATGCGGGGAAATGGGTACACTTGTTCATTGTTGGTGGGACTGCAAAATGGTGCAGCCAATTTGGAAAGCAGTATGGAGATTTCTTGGAAAGCTGGGAATGGAACCACCATTGACCCAGCTATTCCCCTTCTCGGTCTATTCCCTAAAGACCTAACAAGAGCATGCTACAGGGACACTGCTACATCGATGTTCATAGCAGCACAATTCACGATAGCAAGATTGTGGAACCAACCTAGAAGCCCTTCAATAGATGAATGGATTAAAAAAATGTGGCATTTATACACAATGGAGTATTACTCTGCAATAAGAAATGACAAAATCATAGAATTTGGAGGGAAATGGATGGCATTAGAGCAGATTATGCTAAGCGAAGCTAGCCAATCCTTAAAAAACAAATGCCAAATGTCTTCTTTGATATAAGGGGAGTAACCAAGGACAGGGTAGAGACGAAGAGCTTGAGAAGAAGATTAACATTAAACAGGGATGATAGGCGGGAGGGAAAGGGAGAGAGAAGGGAAACTGCATGGAATTGGAAGGTGAGCCTCAGGGTTATACACAATTACATATAAGAGGAAAGGAGGGGTAGGAGAAAAATTATATAAGTGGAAGAAACGATTTATAGTAGAGGGGGTGGAGAGAGAGAAGGGGAGGGGAGGGGAAGGGGGGAGGGGGGATAGTGGAGAATGGGATAGACAGCAGAATACATCAGTCACTAGAAAGGCAATTTGTAAATCAATGGAAATGTAACTGATGTGACACAGCAATCTGTATACGGGGTAAAAATGGGAGTTCATAACCCACTTGAATCAATCTGTGAAATATGGTATATTAAGAACTATGTAATGTTTTGAACAACCAACAATAAAATAAAATAAAATAAAATAAAAGAAAAGAAAAGAAAAGAAAAGAAAGCTTGGAACAAAAGTTAGAGGTGAGGATATTAAAATATATGTCCTGATGTGAATGCAATTAACTTAAGAAAGAGCTCTCTAAAAACACTGGAGAAAATGTCAAAAAGCTGCACAATAGTTACAGGCTTAGGTACTCCAAGAACACATTCACCTAACTATGCTTTTATTTCCGCTGGAAAATTTCTCTTGAATTATGTGAATTTTGAATTACATGAAGGTTCAGGAATGCTCCTCTTGCACAAAATACAACCACCTGTTCTTGAGCCTCCAGCCTGGTTCCCTTCATTGCTTTCTGCCTCTTCTGAGCTGCAGAGGCCTCATTACAGTGGGAAAGATGACCCCAGGACTGGGCCCTGCCCTTGCACTACACCTACTCTCCCCCTTCTCAAGTTCTAACTTCTGAGGTGACAGGAAGCCTGCTCAACCAAAGGTGGAAATAATATTCATCTTTCGCCACAGTAGAGATAATGTGTGTGTTTTAACTGTAGCCTTCTGGAAAATAATAGCATTGACAATTCATGTTTACATATTAATTTTCAGTTTACAAGACTCCTCCCATAAAAGTGACCATTCTTCCAGCCCAAAGTAAGGTGAACTATGGAGTGTGTACCCCCTGGAAATGCAGCAAGGAACACAAACTGGTAAGGATTATTTTAGAGATGCAGCTGTAAATTCCTTCCAAATAATACCTGGCTCACCACTGTATTCTGGTGGTCCTTACTGGACACAGCAGGTCTTGACATCTAAAAGATAATATCTTTGAAAATGCCTGTGCATGCCAAATTCCACTCAGAGTTATTTCCATCCCTACTTATAAGTCTCCTATGTTTATCCTCATGTTTCACATTCACATTAACTACATTCCCCATTCCACTAAATCTTTATCTCTTACTTAATGAGCAATGTTTAGATAGGCTGGACACTATTCCAAGCATACATTCTGGTATCCCTGTAGAGTATATGGTGGACTCATCAACATTGTAGAGCTGAGCCATAGCCAAATGCAACATTCCACTGATAAACTCAACCCAAAATTTAGTTTTCTGGCTAAGAACATTACTTTATGAGGCATGCAAATCCATTTCCTCCTTGTTTCTATAGCAGCTGTATTCTTTATAGGGTGATCTTTCATGAAGAAACAGATTTTATCCCTTTCTAAGAATTGTTGGCTGAGCAGCACAGACCATAACAAGCAACCTGAGGTGTGGATTCCGAGGGACCACTGTGGGTCTCTCACTAGTTTGCAAGTCATGCCTGAGCAGATTTGTCGAGGTATGTCATGAAAATTTTACTTGGCCAACATTATATCTCTGAATGTCAAGGATTTCCTAGTAATTATTCAGTAAGGGAAATCAGACTGGGGTAAATAGCATAGGAAGATAACAAGCTGATGTTTGCATCCAAGACAGTATTACTAATTCATTAGGTTAGAAGGAATATAAGAGGAACAGCTTTGACAGGTTCTCCCCCCATGATGGCTTGGCTCACCTACAGGTTCCTCATCTCCACCTGTCAATGGTATGAGCCTGGAAGATCTCAGGCTCCAGTGTGGCTCAGTCAACTGTAGGGCCTGATTTCTCTCAACCCCATGAAACCAATGCAAGTAGAAAGAAATGGGCTGAAGGCTCTGGCCTTACTTACCTCCGCACTCTGATAGGAGGAGAACACTATATAAAGTTATCCAAATAATCTTAATATTTTCCTAATAGTTCATGAAGTACTGAGGGTATTATTGGATGGAGACCAGGTATTTCAGAACAGAGCACCCCACACATACTTTGAGGAACACAGCAGCCCAGCTTCTAGGCAGGGATGACATTTTACCTTCATGTACCATCTCAGCCACAGCAGTTGCTCCTGGATGGTGTCTATTTTGATTGGTTGGTGCCTGGGCCCCACTTGGTATTTAACACTTTGAGTATCACCAGTTTCAAGACTACATTAGCACTTGAGGCTAAGTACAATATATTATAAATCTGAGCTCTGAGGTAATAGCGTGGCTGCTCTCCCTGTTCTTTCCCATCCTCTACAAAGGCAGAAACAAGAAGAGGGTGCTCAGAACTTGCCTTGAGGAGTGGCTTCCATGGAAACCCCTCCTCAGAGCAGTAGCAGGAAATATTATCTCTCATTTTGCAAAACCACACCAAAAGCATTAACAGGGCTTGGAAGAGACAATTGGACATATAGGCATAACACCCAGATATAGGCAGAGTAAGTGAATAATTGCAGTCAATGCCTTGTTCCTTCCTAATGAATCTTCCTTACCTCTTTGCCCCTTTCTGTTCTGCTGACATGGTCATAATCACATATGGCAAGTGCGACCAAGTAGGTTGGCATGTGGGGTGTGGTGTAAAAAGTGGTAACAGTCCATTTGCTTCCATTCACATCTTCTTTTTCAGACTGACCTAGAGAAATGTGTTATAGTCCAAATCACTGTAAACATAGGCAATAAAATTTAACTCTAAAATAATTTGTCAAGTCAGTTTCCAACCACTTACCAACAACTCCCCATGTTCTAGCATTTGGATTTTTCTACTATCCCTACACCATCAAAACTGCATTAGATTATTGTAAACTACAATCACCCCAGACTCCAAACACAAGGTAATGACAAGGAGATAGAGAAGCTAATTACCCTGATGTAATCAGTACACATTGCATACCTATATTAAATCATCACACTGTACCCACAAATATGTACAATTAATTAACAATAATTAATTTTTCAAATAAATTAATTAAAAGTATATTAAGAGGAGACCTAAGGACAAAGTCTTGGGCCTAAGTCAGCAATTTGAGTTACATGGGGTTGTCTAAGGGTCAAGTTTATGAGGCCTGTAAATCTGATCCCCAATCTGCCTTTTTTTTCTTCTACCCACTTCTCTTTCCTACTCTGGCCCACTTCCCCCAGTGCTTAATCTAGAGCTGCCTGGATACAATTCTACCATTCTCAGGTTTCAGCAAGGTAACCAGCAGAGGCAGTCTAGAGCTTATGGCTGAAATTGCAAACCCAAATGTTCATGAGAGCTAGGCATTTGATGGTGACAGGGGGCTGGTGTATGCCAACCATGAGTGCTGGAGACAATGACAGGTTAAGGAATGGAGGCTAACCTGCAGAAGGGAGACATTTCTCAGCTGCAACTGATGGCTATCAGTAAAAGTTGCAGGTCCAGTGTTGTTAGAGGTGCTGAATTCTTGAAGCAATAAAAATCTATATTTTTACATGAAATGTTTGGACCTTTAAAAGTTGGAACTAATTTAATTAAAAGAAAAATCACATGAGACAAATAAAATACACCTGTGTATCAGATTCAGACCAAGTCCACTAGCTGGTTATCACTCAAGATCAATAGCTGAAACTCAAACTATCGGGTGGGTAGGCTGCCAATGTATAAGAACAGTTAACATCCCTGGATTCTAAAGCAAAAAGAATCAGGATTTATCATCCCCAAAATGTGGGGGCTGACACATACCTACGTGATGGCTCTCCCCAGTTCAAACAGGCCACAACTACTAGCACACTGCATAGAAAAACGATCATCATAAAAGCTATTGCAAGGTTTATGTTTCTGTAATGACAAGAAGTATTACTTACCTCGCTGTGGCATGTTGGAAAGGGCTACATAGCTTGGATGATGAATAATTGTAATATCAAAAGTTGCCTTCAAAGCTGGCTCATCAAAACAAGGAAAAACACTCCTGGCAAATGTTGGTTCCATCTGAGATGCTAAGAGGGCCCTGAAATACATTTTGGAGAAAAATTCATTTATTTTTGTCTAAATTGATGGAAGGGGGGAAAAAAAAGAGCGAGAGATTGTGGCTTATAATTAAGTCTGGTGTGTGGGAAGGAGCCGGGTACTTTTTCTGCGTCTTCCTCACTGCCCTCCCATAACACTCTCTCCAGTTCTCACTGCACCTTAGAATTCCTGTAAGACCTAAAATAAAAAAAAGAACTCTCTAATTTTCAACCACAAAATAATATTTTCCTCATTGCATCATAAACCTTTAAAACATTTTATAAACAAAATAGAAACAAACATAGCAAATACACAATGCCTGTATTTTGAGGAACTGGCCTTCTTATAAGGAGGATTACTTCTTTGAGGATGGTATATTGCTTTCGGCCTTCATCAAGTCAGTTTGAAAAATGTCTACATTTCTTTTCTTTTTACCAAACGTTCCCTTTTCTTGCTGGTTGAAAACTTATGAAAGGTTTTGTTTTGGACACCCTTGGGGGTAAACAATATGGGTTCATGCCAACTGAACAAAACAACTTTTAGTTATATGTGCCTACCCACATATATTCGTCAAATCTCTACTGCTGCTTATTCTTCTTCCATGGAAAAACACAAAACTCACATTATCTCACAGAGCACTGATAATTTATGAGGAAAATCTTGGGAACAAGGATCCCTAAACAAACAAGATGATGTCAGGATCACAACACTGCCTGAGTTAGCCAAGAACAGGGATCTTAGCAAATAACTTCCTCCTCAAAATAAACCTGAAATCCTATTATCCCACTTGCCACTTGGTGACCTGGGACCCTGTCTTTAGATGACTGCTGTGAATGTTAAATTCTTTTTTCAATTAGGATCCTAAGACTTTCTATCTCTGATCCCTTTATTCTTGCTTCAGGCCCAATTCTTGGAAAAGGTGAATTCAACAAACATATCTTGAAAGGGTGTGTCCCTCCATTCCTTACCCTGGGGAACCCTTCTTTTCCCCACAATAAGGCTTCTCTTCTAACAAAAAAAATTCACACAGCTTTAGGAGGGACACATGGGGCACCAGGACACATTTGGAAACCTCTTATAGTCAGATAATTTGGTGTGTCTATAACTTCACTGGGACAAAACTATAATTTGTAACTAGCATTTTTTGCTATTTGCTTTTTCCTATTTTATTATACTCTATTGCATGGACTGGCAGGAAGCCTGTGAGCTCTAACACCACCCAATATAACTATAAGACCCTGATCCCTCTCCTACTAACTGGGAAATCCTGAACAAGTCACATAAGGTTGCTGAGTCTCAGTTTGTCCATGTAAAAAAATAATGATACTATTTTATTGCTGTTTGAGCTTTCATAATGTTAAGGACTAAATTTACCAAAATATCACATTTGAATTATCCTATAGTTCTTTAAATCTAAGAAATCATTCTTGATTCAGATGAATCAGAGAAGAAATCAAAGAGCAGTATTTACAGGGTAGGGATGGAGGGTTGGGAATCACTAATTACAAATGCATTAGCCCCTAAATCCCAAGTTTTAATTTCTGTGACTACTTCAAAGAAATTGCACAGGTGTATTAAAATATATTGGAAATTCTAAATTAGAGATTGTATATATTATTACATTAAATGACATTAATATAGTTAACATTATTATATGTAATTATAATTATAGTATTACTAATACTATAATGTAACTATATGCATATTATATATTATATACTATATTTAAGTTTTAATAGGTGTTCCACATCTGGAATGATGGGACAAAATGGTTTAAAGAGGTTGTAGGGTTAGAGCTGACCACAAGCTGAATAATAATTGTTTTTCTCTCTGATAAAAATTACTAGAAGTTAGGGATTATGTATTTTTTGTATTATTTACAATACTTTACAAAAGCTGTTTCATAGCAATTAAATAAGAATTTGCTCAGTCTTAGAGATATTATAAAATACCAACAGCTTAATATTAGCACATATAATATTGAAGTATTTTAGTAGAGTTTTTTTAATATATATTTTTAGTTGTTGATGATGTTTATTTTATTCACTTATTTATATTTGGTGCTGAGAATTGAACTCCGTGCCCCACACATGCCAGGCAAGCACTTTTACTACTGAGCCACAATCCCAGCGCTGTAGTGTTTTTTATACTGGCATTTGTTTATAGTTTTGGCTACTGTTTTTAGGAGACATGGGATAATGTAGAGAATATTCATTCAACTGACAGCTTAGTGGGAAAAAAATATCAAAAGGGAATTCAGCCTTATGAGTTTTTGCTTGGTATCTGCAGTATAGACAAATTTGTGTAACTTTGAGAAATTGCTTAAAATCTCTAGAAATCCACTTCTTTAAAAGGCAGGTATGGTACTAGATGATCTTGAAGGTCAATTAGAATGCTAAAACTGTGATTCAAAGATGGATAAAGAGCCCATGAGGTGACCATGACTGAGTCATCTGAAGTTGGGGAAACCTCCCCTTGGGGGTTCATGCATGACTTTGAGGAAGTCAATAGCACTATGAAATTACAGAGCACTTGTACAGATGGTGACATATTAACATAAAAATTGTGGTGCAGAGTGAAAAAGCATACACAATTATATAAAATATGCTTATACATATGGAAAACCAACAGATGACTATTGTTTTTATAATAGAAACCAAAAATTAAAGCATGATGATAACCTCTCCACTGCTGTGACATCACAAAACTTGGGAATCTTAGAGAAGTTGCAAGGTAAAGAGTAGGGAGAAAACAAGACTCTTCAAGGAAATGGCAAACTTTTATGCTACGGGCTCAAATAGGACACCAGCTTGGAGAGTAACCATTTGAACAAATCAAACATCAAGCAAATGCCTTCCAATTCCATGATTCAGGTCTCCAGAGAGGTGAAATAGAAGAAACTCACTTGACTCTTATTCAACTAGTTCCCTCTTAGATTTATAAACTGTCTTTTTGGTTTTCAATCTTAACTACAAAGGTCAGGAACAATCAGCAGCATATAGGATCTCACTAAGTCACATCTGGTGTCCTAAAGGTGCTGTGTCTTCCCTCACCCCTCTGCTATGGAGTCAAGTAACCCTGTAAGGCTATTCAGACCTCAAAAAAATAGAACCATCCACCACTGTCTTCTCCCTTCAAATTTTACTGAAACATGTTATTATGGTGCACATTAAGTCTATGTTTAGAGTGGCCAACTGGTGAGGGAATTAACGTGGAAATATTTGCAGAGCCACTTTCCTGCCCTCTTGTCTTGCCAAAGAAACATGGACTTGCCAGTCTCTGGTGCTGGAAGAGATCTCAGTGGTCAAGACCCACATGATGCCCTTGGGGAATAAATCTACTACTTTATTAAAAAATACCTACTATATACACACAGTAAGGAATTTCATTCCAAATTATTGAACTCTGTATGCCTGCAGCTCTAGTTAATAAGTTTTAAACAGCAGTGCTGGTCAAAGATTAAGTAAAACTCTTTAAGAATCATTTCCCCCACCCCTGTTTAATTTTTTTTTTACACAATACACACTTAGAAATCAAAATGTTTAGTAGAGCCAGATGTTACACCACTGGACTGTGGTTCAAGGATTGGCCCATAAATCATGTTTGTTTATTACTTGTGTAATAGGATCTGAAAACTGAAGTTTCCACCAGGCAACAAAATATAATAGATTCAAAATTCCAAAGAAAAGTTCCAAACCATGCTTTGAAGATCTTCAAAGTAAATAATCTTTACTGGGGGTCCTTTTGGGATTCTCAGCTAGTTATAAAAAACACAGAAGGGTAAGAAATGATGACAAAAGAGACAAGAGAAGAGATCTTTTGGCTGGAAGTGAGTATTTTGCCAGGTTTTCCATGAAGTCAGGGAGATAGGAAAAGGTCAATCCTCTAACCCTAGTCTAGTGGGAGAAGGCCCTCAGAGAACAGTAAAAGTGTTTCTTAAGGATAAGAGACTTAAAGACTGGTGTCCAACTCACTATTGGGAAAGCTGAAATTGACACTGTGGCCAGAATCTAACAACTCCTACCAGGCAAAATGCTAAAGGCAAGAGAACTGACTGCTTCGGAAGCAAAAATTTGGGACACTGACAGTCCCAGGCAAGGGTTGTATGAGTGTTCCTTAAGAGCTGTGGGGTCTGAGACAAAGTAAGCCAGGATGAGGACTGTCTTGTCCTGTCCAGTAGAGCCACCTTCAAGAAGCTGAAGGACAGTGGAGATTCATTACTTGATGCTCAAGGACCGAGAGTCACAGTGACCATCAGAACACAGAAATAAGTATCCTGCTGGATTAGGGGAATGACAGGAGAAAGTGAAACAGCAGAAAAAATAAAATAGAACCATCCAAACCATAGAGTCTAAGAAAGTGATATCTTAAAGGATAAAGACATCTGTTAGGCCAGAAGAAGAAGTACATGCCCTATGTTTCACCTAGTTCTCTTGGCCCCTGACCTCTGCACCCTTGTGAGATTGAAGTGGCAGCTATCAAAACAGCAGGGAGGACTAGAAACAGGAGGTGGAGAAATGGAGATCAACTACTCCTCACCTTCATAAATCTTCATAAAAGATTTGAATCATTGGTCACTGAATTTTCTTGGTTTTGCCACTGACTACATTTGTGGCTTCCATTCAGAGCCAACTGTGAAGTAGGGAGTGAGGATGCAGTGGGGTGGGCAGGAGAGATAACAGTAAATGAAATTCAAAGTTTTGAGTATTACACAAGACTTGATTTTCTCCTTTTGGCCTCTGAATGTATTTGTGATTTAGTGACAATAGATCATTTGTCACCTAAGAATGAGCAGGAAATTATAGGTTACTGGAGTCATAGGAGTAGGAAAGATGATACCATAAACTAAACTGTAAAAGGACAGTGGGAAAAACAAACTTGTATTTTTACTGCATTATGAGGTATGCCATTTCAGTATGTTTGCAAAAGATGCAGGATTTAAATATTTGGTTAGCAAAATCATTTACCAGAGAAAACTGCTTAGTCACATGAAATACATGGGTTCAATGCCTGCATGGGTAATGAAATGACCTCTTCCCTCTATGACATCATCAACTTGATGTGCCTGGCACTTAACTTCACTGGCCTTGTTTTGAGACATCCACATTTTTTCCTAATATTGCTCAATTATCTATTTTGTGTATCATACCCTAAGCACTGTACCTAGTTTCCTAGCATAAAAAGAAACTACAAGAAAGTCTTTTCAATTCTTTCTTCGCTCTGTCTACATGTACAGAAAGAGATTGATTTTGATCATGCCACATTGCTTTTATTTTTTCCTCAAACCTAATCCTAATTTTCTGCAAGTATTTCATACTTCTTTCTCTGGATCTTTCTATTTTCCTTTCTCTAAATATCTCCCAACAACTACTGATCTTTTATCAAGGGAATGACATGATCAAAAATGAAAGAAGTATTCCTAAGGATATAAGAGTAGGGCTATAGATCCTCCCTAATTAAATTTAGAAAGTAGAAGAGAATCTGCAGAGTCCCACCATCTTAATTTACAGATTTGAACACTGACACACTGGAAATTTATACAACTTAGACTACTAGTAAGTGGCAGGGATGGTACTAGAATCAGGGTCCAGGCTCCCAAGCCTGGGGTCCTTTTTAGTTCCCTGCCTAACTTCAAGTATATAATTTAACAAATACTAAAAATCTAACAAAGATATCATGAAGATGATTTAACATTAATCTTATAATTAATGGAATTTCCAAATCTAGACAGGATAAAACTTCTATTTTCCACCAGGAGGGAAAATCTGACTGAAATCAGCCTTATGCTGAAAACAACTAAAAACACTGACAAAATATAATAAACAATTGAATTTAGACATTAGGAAACAGGAAGCACAGAACCTTGATCCCCAGGAAAAGACAAGGTGAACTCCACAATCACCCTGTCTCTCTTCTGGGAAGCAATTTCTAAACTGCCGCACAGGGAGAAGAAATGAAAGAGAATCTAATGATTTCACCAAGTTGAGAAGACAGAGATTAATGCTCAGGAAGACCTACACAGCTAAAATTTTCAGGGTAGAGTAGAAGAGAGAAGCAGCTGTGTTGAGAAAGACCTCTGTAAATCTTCATAGAATTCCCCTGGATTTCCTTGTTTTTGCCTGTGACTTTGTGACTGTAGATCATCACCCAAGAATGAGCAGAAAATTATGGGTTGCTGGAGTCTTCACGTAGGAATAGGAAAGATAATCCCATAGACTAAACTGTGAAAGGACAGTGGGAAAAATGAAATTGTATTTTTACTACATTAGGATGTATGCCTTAATCTGCATTTTATAAGGTCAGACAAAGGAAGAACATTGGTGAAGGAATAAGTACCAGGGAAGGTAAACTGAACAATTCCTAGAGCTCACATAGTACTAGGAGTTGTTTGAATTCCAACAAGCTAGAGCATAGAAATCCCTAGAATAGGTGGTTTGTGCAGAAGAAGTAAGAAAGGTAATGCCTAGTACTGAGCTAAAGAAGCACTAAAGTAGAAGTCATGGCAGAGTTGCTCTCAGCTTAAAACAAGGCTCAAGAGGATCACCAAGTAACTTACATACTTATCTTACAGATCAATATTCTTTAAAGTGATATAACAAAAATCCAGTGCTCAATAACATAAAAATTTAAATGTTGGGAGCTCAGTACAAACAATGCTCAAATATTTGGAAGTAAAATAACAATGTTCTAAATAATGCATGAAGCCATGAAGAAATCAAAATGGAACTTAGAAAATATTTTGCACTGAATGAATTTGTGACAAGTTGCTAAAGAAATACCAGGAAATTTATAACACTAATTGTCTATATTAGAAAAGGAGGATATTAAATTAATGTCCTTGTGTCAATCTGAAGAATATAAAAAGAGTAAAGGAAATGAAGTCCATAGTACCGGGAAGAAAGGAAATAATAAAGATCAAAGTATAGATAATTGAAATTAAAGAAATGATAGAGAAAATCAATAAAACAAAAACCTGGTTACATAAGGCTAATAAAATACATAAATCTCTAAGAAGACTTATCATACTTAGTGAATATTAAAAATAGAAGGAAACTTGAAAAGTCCTACCCTCTTAATTTAAAGCTGAGGGCCAAGACCCCTCCCTCTTCACTCCAATTCTTATGATCATACCAGAATGATTTCAGACATGTCTCTCAGAGTAGCAGACATGAATTTATTAGAAGGGATATGAAAAGGGAATAGGGAACACTGTCAAGGGAAAAGTGGGGTCCTCTCTGAGAGAAGGAACCAATCTTCTCCTGCCTTCCAGTTTTATTGGGGATCCCAGGGAGGTTTCCAGAGAGTCCCATCCAGGTTTGCCTCTGGACTTTTGACTGACAGGAGGATTGCATGAGACTTTCAAGTCCCCACTTCTGTGACAACTCTAGGTAACTTTGACTCATGCTGACCAGTTCTAATTGAAACCTGTTCTTACAGATTTTATGGTTAGGGGGAATTATCCTTATCTCCCTGAATTCTGGGATCTGCTTTGTGTAAGAGTCACAGAAGTCCCCCACCCCATTCAGAGTAACTTATATTCATCTTATTGGCATTTTGGGTCTCCAGTTTTCCTTCAGATAACAATTTGTTTGCTAAGGAATGAAACATATCCTGTGGACTTAAGCCAGGCAGCGCTGTAGATAAATTTCTTTTTAGAAAAAGAAAGCATGTGGGGTCAGCAAAGTGGGCTCAGCTTATGGAATTATTTCCTAACTTCATTTTCCCACTACTTATATCTGTTTGTTCCCTATCATTCCCCTGTCAATGACTTTGGGTCCCTAAATTCTCTTAGGATATTTGGGCATTGATTTGACCTGGGTGCTTCCATATGAGAGAGAGTGAAGTTAGGTGAAATGACCTGAAATCCTTGTTCTCTATCAGGTACAGGCATAGACAGTTAAGGGAATTTAGCAACAAGGCAATCCAGAGATCCATGGTGGCAGTTGGTGGGTGACTGAACAAAGCAAATACAGGACAGGAATTATGCTAGGACAACAATAAACAGGACAGCAAAACATCATTTTCTGTAAATAGCACAGAAGCAATTAGTATTATCAGTCAGTCTCTTTAGACAGCAATTCATTAAAGTTTAAGGTGGGGTCCAACATGCTACTGATTAGTGAGTGGAGACCACTTAAGTCTTTAGAAAAATAAGCAAAGTTGCTATAAATACACAATGTTCAGTTTTTATAATGGCACAGATGTCCCCTTGAGCTATATTTAAGATATCTAACACCACCTGATTTCTGTAAAATAGATTTTTATTAGCATTACCTCTTCATTAGTAGAGGGATCCTTTTAACTGTGTTCTTTAGGTCTGGAGATAAATATTAGAGAGTAAAAGGAAGAAAAAGAGGACTCTTTAACTTGGGGTTAAAAAGTCTCATGATCATTGGCTTTCAGATTCTACAAGTATGAGGCCTTCACCAATAATCTTTCAATTGCCAGTGGGCAATATTTTTTTCCCCAAAAATGCCAACGGTGAAAGCCTCAATTCTTATCGTTAAGGGCTGTAGCATCTAAATTCTAATCAAGAGACCTTTTGGTCCTTACTAGAGTGTGCTCTAGCCAAAGAACCATCAATTGTCTCAAGACTTTCCCTCAGTCACCAAAAACCTGAGGCATATAATAGAGGTAGTTTAGATAAGGTATGTAAAACCAGGCCTAACACCAAATGTTACAGGGCACTGGCCTGTCACAGAACTGAAGCAGGCTTTCACAGGCTTTCCTCTTCACCCAGATTCTTATAATCATGCTGGAAAGATTTCAGACATGTCTCTCAGAGAAACAGAAGGGACAGGAAAAGGAAAAAGAGGGACACTATCAAGGAAATAATGGGTTCTCTCAGAGAGAAAGACAACACACCCCTCCTGCCCTCCAGTTTTACTGGGGAGTCTCAGGGCTTTGCAGATAATCCTACCCAGGTTCATGTCTTGACTTTTTACTGACAGCAAGGTGACAACAGACTTTTTTTTTTTTAGAATCAAGAAGAAAGGAGTTTATTTGAGAAATCCAACTTATCTCCTTTTTTAAAAATTATTTTTTCTTAATTAATTTTTATTTATATATGACAGTGGAATGCATCATCACTAGCAATTAGAGAAATGCAAATCAAAATAAGATTTCATCTTACTCCTGTCAAAATGGCAGCTCTTATGAAGACAAACAACAATAAGTGTTGGTGTGGATGTGGGGGAAAAGGTACACTCGTACACTCCTGATGGGACTGCAAATTGATGCAGCCAATATGGAAAGCAGTATGGAGATTTCTTGGAAAAATGGGAATGGAACCACCATTTGACCCAGCTATCCCTCACCTCAGTCTATACCCAAAGGACTTAAAAGCAGCATATTACAGGGACATAGCCACATCAATGTTTGTGGCAGCACAATTCACAATAGCTAAACTGTGGAGCCAACCTAGATGCCTTTCAATAGATGAATGGATAAAAAAAGTGGCATATATACACAATGGAATAGTATTCAGAAATAAAAGAGAACAAAATCATGGTATTTGCAGGTAAATGGATGGAATTAGAGAAGATAATGTTATGTGAAGTTAGCCGATCCCAAAAACCCAAATGCTGAATGTTTTCTCTGATATAAGGAGACTGACTCATGGTGGGATAGGGAGAGGGAGCATGGGAGGAATAGATGAACTCTAGTTAGGCCAGAGGGGTAGGAGGGGAAGGAAGGGGTCATGGGGTTAGAAATGATGGTGGAATGTGATGGACAACAGACTTTTAAGTCCCCATCCCAACTTTAATTCACTTTGGCCCATGATGACCAGTTTTAATTGAATCTTGTTCTTATCAAGTTTATGGTTAGGGTGAATTATCCTTATCTGCCTGCATTCTGGGATCTGGTCTTTGTAAGGGTCACAAAAGTGCCCTTATCTTACTAAGGGTAACTTGTAGGATTTGGTTTGTTTTGATTTTTATGGACACAATACCTTTATTTTATTTCTTTTTATGTGGTGTTGAAGGTTGAATCCAGTGCCTCACACATGCTGTACCATTGAACCACAATCTCAGCCCCTAACTTGTGCTCTTTTTCATCAGCATTTTGGTTCTGCATTTCATTTGCAGTGAACAGATTGTTTGCTGAGGAGTGTAACAAACATATTCTGTTGATCTAAGCCAGGCATGACTGCTAGTAAGTTACATTAAAAAAAAAAAAAAGAAAAAGAGAAAGCATTTGGGGTCAGTGCAGTAGACCCCATTTACAGAATTATTCCCTTAACCTCATTTTCCCGTCATTCACATTTTTCTGTTCCCTATTAGTACCAGACAAGGGCTCCAGCTCCCAGAGACAGAAGATATAAATTACCAGTATCAGGAATGAAAGAAGTAATGTGGTTCTGAATTTAAAATAATAAAAAGAAAACATTTTGACAACTTTGTTTAAAAGAATAAGTCCTTTGAAAGATACAAACTATTAAACCTCACTCATGAAGAAATCATCTAAATAGCCCTATATCTATTGAGTAAATTTAAGTTGCAGTTAAGAAACATTTCACAAAGAAATTCACAGGCCCACATGGCTTCACAGGTGAAATTCATCCAGGCATTTAAGAAAAAGGTAATAAAAATTACATAAATTCTTTCTGAAAATTGAAGAAGAGGGAATACTTCTGAATTCATTCTTTAAAGTCAATGTTACTTTGTTATCAAACCCAAAGACATTGCAAGGAAACAAAAAGTCCGGATCTCTCATGAACACAGATGCAAAAATTCTAAACAAAATTTTAGCATACAAATCTAATAATATATAAAAAGGCTAATGTATGAAGACCAAGTGGATTTATTACAAAAATGCAACTTTTAAAAAAATCAATGTAACTTAACAAACTAAAGAAAAATCATAAGATCATCTTAATATGCAGAAAAAAAATTGACAGAATCTGACATCCATTCCCAATAAAACTCAGAAAATTAAAAATTCAGAAAGCACTTCCTCAATCTATTCAAAGATATCTACAAAAAATAAAATAAGAAAAGAAAACTCACATAAAGAATTAATGATGCAAGACTAAGTGCTTTTGCAATAAAATAAGGGAGATGCTTGGATATATTCACTTATTTTTTTTCTATTAAATATTGTACCAAAGGCACTATCCATTAAAATAAGACAAAAACCACATAAACTAGAAAAGAAATAAATCATCTTTACTTGAAAATAGTGTGATAACCGATGTGGAAAATATAAGAGAAAATTACATTCTTTTCACAAAAAAATGCTGCAAAAACTAGCAAGGAAGTTTGATACGTTTATATCATACAAGATTGAACCACAAAAAAAAAACTAGCAATAAACAATTAGAAATTCAAAATTGTTTTTTATTTGCAGAGAAACAAGAAGTTCCTTTATTTCCTGTCAATTCCTTAAAAGAAAGCACAAATAGAGTGTTCTGGGTCATGAGTAATTATCATTTTAATCAACATTGCTGTGCAGTGGACCTAATAGAAGAAAAAGTAGGCCCAAATATTCACCACATCGACTTAGGAACTGACTTCCTTAATAAGACTCCTAAAGTGCAAGAAGTAAAATAAAGAATAAACAAATGAGATGGAGTCAAACTAAAAAGCTTCTTCTCAGCAAAGGAAACAATGATGTGAAAAGAGAGCCTACAGAATGGGAGAAAATCTTCACCACATGCACCTCAGATAGAGCACTAATGTCCAGGATATATAAAGAACTCAAAAACCTTAACACACACACACACACACACACACACACACACACACACACTAAATAAATAAATAAATAAATAAAATGGGCTAAGGAACTGAACAGACACTTCACAGAAGAAAAATACAATTGATCAACAAATACGAAGAAATGTTCAAAATCTCTGGTAATTAGGGAAATGCAAATCAATACTACGCTAAGATTTTATCTCACTCCAGTCAGCATAGCAATTATCAAGAACACAAGCAATAATAAGTGTTGGTAAGGATGTGGGGGAAAAGGCACACTTATTGCTGGTGGGACTGCAAACTGGTGCAACTGCGATGGAAAGCAGTATGGAGATTCTTCAGAAAACTTAGAATGGAACCACCTTTGACCCAGTTATCCCACTCCTTAATTTTTTAATTCTCTCCAAATGTTTATATATATTCAATGCAATCTCACTTGAAATTTCAGCAGTCTTTCTCATTCCTTTTCTTTTTTAGAAATTAATAAGATAATTCTGAAATTTATATGGAAACCAAAGGACCTAGAGTACCCAAAATAACTTTTAAAAAGAACAAAATTGGGAAATGAATATTACCTGATTTCAAGAATATTTTTAAAGCTAATAATCAAGACAGCATAGAATAATAAGTCAATGAAATAGAATAAGAATTGAAAAATACACCCATATACATATGGACAAGTGACCTTTTTTTTACATAGACACAAAAACAATCAATGGAGAAAGAGCAAACTTTTAACAGTTTGGTGTGACAATTCAACTTTCAAATGCCAAAAAAATAAATAAATAAAAAGAAGAGAGAACTTCAATTCATACCTTCTATCATATATATAAAAAAACTTTAAATGAATCTTAGTTATAACTATGAAACCTAAAACTATGAAACTTCCAGAAGAAGGTATAGAAGGAAATATTTATGATGTTGAGATGTTTTCTCAGATGTAATAAAACTCAGAAAAATTCAATTCATATTCAAATGTTTTCTCAGATGTAACACTAAAAGCCTGATACATCAAATGACTAAAATGGAATAGTCTGTCAATATTAAGTGTTGGCAAAGATGTGGAGTAACTAGAATTTTCCCACACTGTTCATGGAAATTTTAAATGGTCAAATAAATGCTTTAGAAAACAGTTTCATAGTTTTGAAAAACTTAAACATTCACCTACCATATGACCAGTAATTCTACTGAGTAAAAGAAGTCAGATGAGAAAAACTATATGATTCCATTCATTTGAAACACCAGGAAGTGTGAATTAATCTACAGTTAAAGGAAGCAGGTGCGTGGTTGCCTCAAGTGGAGAAAGGAGAGATTATAAAGAACATAAGAAACTTTGGAGGCAATAGACATTCCCATTATGTTGATTGTGGTATAATTTTTACTACCACATTTGCAGATACATGCTAAAACTTCTCTAGTTGTATTGTTTCAGTACATACAGTGTACTGTATGTCAATTATACTTCAATACAAATGTTCAAAAATCACTAGAAAAAGAAAGCAGTATGAAAATGTCCATGAGGGCTGGGATTGTGGCTCATCGGTAGAGCGGTTGCCTAGCACGGGTGGGACAGGGGTTCCATCCTCAGCACCACATAAAAATAAAGGCATTGTGTTGTGTCCATCTGCACCAAGAAATAAATATTTTTTTAAAAATGTCCATGATTATCTGGAGAAAATGAAGTCAATATAAATGAAATAAAAAACAACAGAGATACTAAAATTAGCAGACAAAAACATTTAAATAATAATTACAAATAAATCCAATATGCCCAAGGATATAAAGCAAAATACTAATGTATTAAGGAACAAAATGAATTACATAAAAATGTAGAATTTATTTTTTAAAAAAATATTTATTTATTTTTTAGTTTTCGGCGGACACAACATCTTTGTTTGTATGTGGTGCTGAGGATCGAACCTGGGCCGCACGGATACCAGGTGAGCGCGCTACCGCTTGAGCCACATCCCCAGCCCCTGTAGAAATTTAATGACAAAAAAATGCAATGTCTTGCATGATAATTTCACTGGATGGGACTAAAAGCAGATTGAAAAAAAAATGAATGCAGAGCAATTGAAACTACCCAAAATCAAATACACAGAGGAAAAGTATTTTAAAAAGTGAAAAAAGACCTCAGTGATATGCTAGGGAATGATGAAGCAGACAAATTGGTAATTGGAATCCCAGGATAATAGGTAAAAAATAGGAGACAGAAGAAAATGTTAGAATAATGTCTGAAAGTTTTATAAGCACTCTACATTCACAAATATAAGACACTCAATGAACCCTGAACAGGATAAACCAATGATGACCACATTGAGGCAAATCAATTTCTTGAAACAAGTGATAAAGAAAAAGCTTAAAAACAGATACAGAAAAAGGCAAATCATATATAAAAGAATAAAAATTAAAGTCACAGACATCTCTGCAGAAATTATACAAGCCAGGTGATAAAATAACATCTTTGAATTGCTGAAATTAAAAACAACAGTAAAAACAAATCTGCCAACCTATAATTCTATATCCAGCAGAAAGTTCTTTCAAAAATGAAGGAAAAATAACTTCCTAGATTAACAAAAGCTGAGGGAATTTATCACTATTAGACCTGAATATGAAGAAATATTAACGTTCTTCATGTGAGAGCAAAACAGTATGGAAACTTAGATGTGCACAAAGAAATGAAGAGCACTAGAGATGAAAGTAAACAAAGAGACTTTTTCATTTTTTTATTCAAAAGTCATCCATAGTGCCCATTGCAGGGCAAACACGTCAGCTAAGGTGTCCCAGTGTTCATGAAGCTGAGGTAGGATGATCACAAGTTCAAGGCTGATCTCAGCAACCTTAAGGAGACCCTGTCTCAAAATAAGAAAAAAGAAAAGGAAGAAAGGGAGGGAGGAGGAAAAGAAGGAAGAGGTAGTTTAGGGATTGTATATATACATATATATGGCGATATATAATCTATGTAGTGTAAAATGTTTAGCAACTATAGCACAAAGGATAATAGAACCTGGAAGGAAATGGTTCTGAGATTCATAGATTATTTATGAAGTGGTAGATAACATTTGACTCTAGTCTATAGTAAGTTGGGGATGCATATTATAAACACTAGAGGAATCCTCCCATGCACATATCCCCCCTCCCCAAATAGAACATATTAGCCAAGAGTTAAGATTCAAAGGAATTTTAAAAATATTCAATCAAAAAGAAGCAAGAAAGAGAAGAAGAGAGAGACCGAGCACAGGTGTGAGTGCAAAAGCAGATGGGATAATAGAAAACTAAGAGCAAGGTGTAGATTTAAGCCCAGCCAAATCAATAATTAAATCAAACATAAACAGTTTACCACCAATTAAAAGACAGATTGTTAGACTGTATAAAAAGCAAGAGTCAACTCTATGTTTTCCATAAGAAATTCATTTTTAATATCCAGACACATATAGGTTAAAAGTAAAAGGATAGGAAAAGATACATAATATAAACATTAGTTATTAAACAACTGGAATAGGAAGAAAGAGAGTAGATGAGGGGCATAGAATACAGCCTGCTTAGTTCTTATTCTTTTCTCCAAAAAATGCTGTGGGAAGTTCAGAAAGGACTGAAATTTCTAAGTGAAAATCTGAACTTCAGATTTCTTAAACAAAAGGAAGGCATTTCCTGCATGTTAACTTTAAAGATCTCATTCCAAACCCTCTCAAGATTGAACACGCCTTCTCATGCCAACAACAAAGGGAGGTGACCCTTGTTATTGTTCATAAATTATTATTGTTGTTGTTGTTGTTATTATTATTATTATTATTATTATTATTATTTGGTACTGGAATTGAACTCAGGGCGCTCACCCACTGAGTCACATCCCCAGCCCTATTTTGTATTTTATTTAGAGACAGAGTCTCACTGAGTTGCTTAGCACCTCCTCACTATTGCTGAGGCTGGCTTTGAACTTTAAATCCTCCTGTCTCAGAGCCTCTCAAGCCAATAGGCTTACAGGCGTGTGTGCCCCCCATGCCTGGCTATAAATTATTTTTCATAGTGTTAGATACTGTGCCTCTTATGTTCAAACTTTCCTTACGTCAATTTTGCACATATTAAATGAATATATGGATGTAAAATTTTTTGCATAACTAGCAATGATACAATATCATCCTATTGAAGGAATTTCAAGTGTTTCAATTAATTCATTGGGTTAAGTACTATGAAAAAGGGTCTCCGGGAGGAGCAAGCTCATCTTCAAGGGGTAGAAACAGAACGTAGTCCCCAAATATTCTCAGTAGTGGTATATCTAGTTTTACCCTCACGGTGATAATTTCAGAAAAGGCCTCCTTATTTCTTTAATATGGTGGAAGTCAACCTATAATCATTCTATAGTTCTGAAATATTTGAGTGATTTATATAGTACTTACAAGAAAAGAATGTTTTTTTTTTTTACTTTCCCAATTCAACTATTATCAGATGAGTAAGCAATCTTCAATAAGCTAACTGGCTTTCAATATAGGAACATTCTCTGCAATGTGTTCCAAAGGTCAGAAGCAGTGGGTACAAAGAATAGTTTCATAATGCAATGTGTTATGGAGTCATTGATAATAATTGCTTAGAAGCTTTGGATGAATCAAAATGTTATAACTCTGGTCATTTTTCTGGATCAGATATTTATTTTTCTTGGAGAAGATTATAGAGTATCATCAAAATTTACTTACAAGAACTCAGACGTGCAAAACAAACTGTCTTATAACTAATCTCTTCATTCTCTGGGACCCATGTTTTCACTGATAGTACAGAAAAAAAATGCAAGCTTACCAATTATTTTCTTTATCAGTTTAAATCAATCTTATTCAAAAGGATAGTCTAAACTCTCTTTCTTGACTCTTTCCTTAGGACATGAAAACTGATAATATTTCCTTATATACTCAAATGCCATATTGGAAAAGGGGATAGAAAGAGAAGGCCTCTTGAAAAGAGAGGACTTCTTGAATTCACCAGACAGATGGACCACATTTTCTGTACTAGTGTGACTTGTGAACCATTTCTTCATAATAGTCAAGATGCAGTGGATCCCAGTGGTGATATGTCCCTCGTGTGGGCTCTTACTTGCACGGCCAATCATTTGAACCTGGCTCTAACTCTCTTTGGAACTATATTTTGGGCAACCATTTCTACAGCATTCATTGTAACAGTTATTTTGATCTGTAGTATAGTGGCCCCTCTGTAACTCTCCAGTCAATATCCTCAGCCATATGAGTAAGTTTAGATACCCTCTGGCCTCAAAAAGATCACAGGGACCACCTGTACTATCTAGGCCTATTGGCCTAAGCTACTTCTATTCTATGAATTAGAACATTGGAACATTGCCTTCACAGTCATATCAATCATAAAAGGAAGAACAAACTCCTTGCAAAACTTCTTTGCATACATTTCTAAAGAACAGAGTATCTGGGAATTAACTAAGTCTGAGGGCCAATCTACAACCAATGTGGAGGGAACAAATACTACTGCTTCCTTGCTTTTAATAGGGACAGGTTTGAGAGATGATTCATACTTTCCAGAAGTTTACTCCATAGGACTTTCTTTGATCTCACACTCTGAATTGGCCTTCTTCCCTTCCAAGCATGTTTCCCCATTTTCCAGGTGGTTTTTCCTAGGAACATTACCGAAGTAACTATTCTCATAGGAAAATTTGTCTGAGGGTTATTTCCGGTCAGAAAGAGGATAGTGAAAATTAAAGACACTTGTTCTCCCTACTTGTCCTTTTCTCTCTCCTCCAAGCCTTTCTCCCTATGTTGGAAGTCCTCTCTATCCTCCCTTACTTACAACAACTGCTCTCATCAAAAGGAGTGAGAACACCAAATATTCAATCATTCAAATAAAGTTAAATATTTGAATCTAAGTCTAACAAAATGTATATAGGACTTAAGTATTTAAAATGATAATAAATTGAAGATCTAAATAAATGGACATTCCATGTTGATGAACTGGAAAACTCAGCATATTAAAATGTCAGTTCTCCCTAGATTGATATAGAGGTTTAACATAATGTATTTCAAAATCCCAAACAACATTTTTTTAGTAAACACAGACAATAATATCATCAAATATTATGGAAATTCAAAAGAACTAAAATAATTAAAAAGTAATTCTGAAAAAGAAGGCAAATTTAAGCCTTATGGAGCCATAAGAGTTAAGACTAGGTAGCATTAGCTGAACAGACACATGGACCAATGGAGCAGAATAGAGGATCCAGCAAAAGCCTCACACAATAGAGGCAACTCATTTTTTATAAGGTTACAAAAGCAATTAAATAGGGGGTGGGAAGAATAGTCTTTTCAAGAAATGGTGCTGAAACAATTGGATATCCATGGGGGGGGACTTTAACCTAAACATCCCCTCTGATATAAAAATGAACTCAAAATGAACCATATATTTAAATGGAAACCAAAAATTTTTTAAAACTATCAAAGGTAATATTGAAAAAACTGCAGAATGAAAGGCTTGTAAAGAATTCTTAAGATATTATACCAAAAACATGATCTATAAAAAATAGATAGACTCAATTCATCAAAAATTATGCATTTTTGTTCTGTGACTTATTAAGAGGATTAAAAGACAATCTACAGACTGAGATAAATATCTGCAAACCATATCCATCTAACAAAGGATTCAGATTTAGAATATATAAAGAACTCCCAGAATTCAACAGTAACGAAGAAACAATTCAATTAGAAAATGGGCAAAAGACAAGAAGAGACATTTTATTGAACATAATATACAGGCAGTAAATAAGCATATGAAAAGATATGTAGCCTCACAAACCATTATCAAAATGCAAATTAAAACCACAATGAGATATCACTATATGCCTATCAGCAAAACTAAAATAAAAATAGTGACAATATCAAAAAGTGCCCAGCATGCAGAGAAACTATCACTTGGGCATTGCTGGTGGGGATATAAAATGGCATAGCCACTTTGGGAAATAGTTTGGCAATTTCTTAAAGGCTAAATATGCCACAACCACACAACCAACAATTACACTTATAAACATTTACTCAGAGAAATAAAAACTTATGTTCATATTAAAAATGGTCATCATCTCTAGTGATTAGAGAAGTGCAAATTAAGACTACTCTAATATTTCATTTCACTCCAGTCAAATAGCAATTATCAAGAATACAAGCAATAATAAGTGTTGGTGAGAATGTGGGGGAAAAGGTACACTCATACATTGCTGGTGGGACTGCAAACTGGTGCAGAAAACTTGGAATGGAACCACCATCTGACCCAGTTATCCTTGGTTTATACACAAAGGACTTAAAATCAGCATACCATAGTGATGCGTGATACAGCCACATCAATGTTTATAGCAGCTATAATTCACCATAGCTGAACTATGGAACCAACCCAGGTACCCTTCAACAGATGAATGGATGAAGAAAATGTGGTACATATACAATGGTATATTACTTAGTCTTTAAAAAGAATGAAATTGGGCTGGGTTTGTGCTTGCCTAGCACATGCGAGATCCTGGATTTAATCCTCAGCACCACATAAAAATAAATAAATAAACATATTGTGTCCAACTACAACTAAAAAGTAAATTAAAAAAAAAAAGAATGAAATTGGGCTTGGGTTGTGGCTCAGTGGTAGAGCACTCACCTAGCATGTGCAAGGCCCTGGGTTTGATCCTCAGCACCACATAAACAAATAAAATAAAGGCATTGTGTCCAACTACAATTGAAAAATAAATATTAAAAAAAAAGAATGAAATCATGGCATTTTCGGGTAAATGGATGGAGTTGGAGAATATCGTGCTAAGTGAAGTTAGCCAAACCTCAAAAAAACCAAAGGCTGAATGTTTTCTCTGATAAGTGGATGCTAATCCATAATGGAGGAGTGGGTAGGGAAGAATGAAGGAAATTTGGATTGTGCAGAGGGGAGTAAGAGAAGGGGAGGGTGTGGGGATGGGAAAGATGATGGGATGAGATGGATATTATTACCCTATGTACATGTATGATTACACTACTGGTGTGACTCCTCAACCAGAGGAAGGAGAAGCTGTGTTCCATATGTGTACAATGTATAAAAGTGCATTTTACTGTCATGTATAACTAATTAGAACAAATTTTAAAAAACAAAAGACTAATGTTCAAATAAAAACCTGAACATAATTATTCATGGAAGCTATTTTGTAATAGTCAAAAACTAGTAACAACAACAATATCCCTCCATAGGTGAATGACTGAAACTGGTATATACACATATCATGGAAGAGCACTAATCCATTAAAAAAGTTCAAATTATTGATATAACTTGGATGGATTCTGAATGCTCTATACTCAGTGAGGAAAAGCCAATCTCTAGAGTTCTCTTGCTGTCGGGTTCCACTTATATAGCATTATAAAAATGACAAAATTTCAGAGATAGAGAATAGATTTTAAAGGTTGCAGGGTTTTAGGATGGTGGGGGGACGGGTGGGAGTGAGTATGAAGACCAACTCCAAGGTAATGGAGCAGTGCTATATCATGATTGTGGTAGTAGTTACAAAAATCTACTCATGTGATAAATGACATAAAACTATATATACTGTTTTTGATATGTACTATAATTCCTACTCTTGATATTATACTATAATTGTGTAAGATATAGCCATTTGAGGAAACTGAATAAAGAGAACATAAGACCTCTCTGTAATATTTTTGCAACTTTTGGTAAATATAATTGCTTCAAATTAAAATAAAAATGTGAGGCACTGATTGTGAGCATCAGAATTACCTGAGGCAATTGTTCAAATACATAAGTTTTATGAATTGCATTCTAAACTCACTGATCTACAATGTTTTTCTCTTTTAAAATTGTAATTCTGGGGAAATACACATAGCATAAAAGTTACCATCTTTATCATTTTAAAGAACATAGTTTGGTAATGTTAAGTTCATTCATGGTGCTTTACACCAATGTCCAAAATTCTTGCAAAATTAAAACTCTATATGATTGTATATCCTCCTCTGTGAAGTGTCTGTTTAGATCTTTGGCCCATTTATTGATTGGGTTATTTTTTGTTGTTGTTGTTGTTGTTGTTGTTGTTGTTTAACTTTTTGAGTTCTTTGTATACTCTGGAGATTAGTGCTCTATCTGAAGTGTGAGGGGTAAAAATTTGTTCCCAGGATGTAGGCTCCCTATTTACCTCACTTATTATTTCTCTTGCTGAGAAAAAACTTTTTAGTTTGAATATGTCCCATTTGTTGATTCTTGATTTTAACTCTTGTGCTATAGGTGTCCTATTAAGGAATTTGGAGCCCGACCCCACGAGTTGGAGATTAGGGCCAACTTTTTCTTCTATTAGATACAGAGTCTCTGGTTTGATTCCTAGTTCCTTGATCCATTCTAAGTTAACTTTTGTGCATGGTGAGAGAAAGGGATACAATTTCATTTTGTTGCATATGGATTTCCAGTTCTCCCAGCACCATTTGTTGAAGATGCTATCATTTCTCCATTGCATGCTCTTAGCACCTTTGTCTAATATAAGGTAGTTGTAATTTTGTGGATTGGTCTCTGTGTCCTCTATTCTGTACCATTGGTCTACCTGCCTGTTTTGGTACCAGTACCATGCTGTTTTTGTTGCTATTGCTCTGTAGTATAGTTTAAAATCTGGTATCGCTATACCATCTGTTTCACTCTTCCTGCTTAGAATTGCTTTAGCTATTCTAGGTCTTTTATTTCTCCAGATGAGTTTCATGATTACTTTTTATATTTCTGTGAGGAATGCCATTGGGATTTTGATTGGCATTGCATTAAACCTATAGAGTACTTTTGGTAATATGGCCATTTTAATGATATTAATTCTGCCTATCTATGAACAAGGTATATCTTTTCATCTTCTGAGGTCTTCTTCAATTTCTCTCTTTGGGGTTCTGTAGTTTTCATTGTAAAGGTCTTTCACCTCTTTTGTTAGGTTGATTCCCAAGTTTGTTTGTTTGTTTGTTTGTTTTTTTTGAGGATATTGTGAATGGGGTGGTTGTCCTGATTTCCCTTTCAGAGGGTTTGTCACTGATATACAGGAATGCCTTAGACTTATGAGTGTTGATTTTATATCCCACCACTTTGCTGAATTCATTTACTAGTTCTAGAAGTTTTTTGGTAGAACCTTTTGGGTCCGTTAGGTATAGGATCATGTCATCCACAAATAGTGCTAATTTCATTTCTTCTTTTCCTATTTTTATGCCTTTAATTTCTTTTGTCTGTCTTATTGCTCTGGCCAGTGTTTCAAGAACTATGTTGAATAGGAGTGGTGAAAGAGGGCATCCCTGTTTTGTTCCAGATTTTAGAGGGAATGCCTTCAATTTTTCTCCATTTTGAATGATGCTAGCCTGAGGCTTGGCATAAATAGCTTTTACAATGTTGAGGTAAGTTCCTGTTATCCCTAGTTTTTCTAATGTTTTGAACATAAAGGGATGCTGTATTTTGTCGAATGCTTTTTCTGCGTCTATCGAGATGATCATATGGTTTTTATCTTTAAGTCTATTGATGTGGTGGATTAAATTTATTGATTTCCTTATATTGAAACAGCCTTGCATCCCAGGGATGAATCCTACTTGATCATGGTCCACGATCTTTTTAATATGTTTTTGTATCCGATTTGCCAGAATTTTATTGAGGATTTTTGCATCTATGTTCATTAGAGATATTGGTTTGTAGTTTTCTTTCTTTGAAGTGTCTTTATCTGGTTTAGGAATCAGGGTGATGTTGGCCTCATAGAATGAATTTGGAAGTACTCCCGCTTTTTCTATTTTGTGAAATAGCTTGAAAAGTATTGGTATTAGTTCTTCTTTAAAGGTTTTGTAAAACTCTGCTATGTACCCATCCGGTCCTGGGCTTTTCTTGGTTGGTAGTCTTTTGATGGCTTCTTCTATTTCAATTGATATTGGTCTGTTTAAGCTGTGTATACCCTCCTGACTCAATCTGGGCAGATCATACGACTTAAGAAATTTATCAATGCCTTCACTATCTTCTATTTTATTGGTGTATAAGGTTTCAAAATAATTTCTAATTATCATCTGTATTTCTGTAGTGTCTGTTGTGATATTGCTTTTTTCATCCTGTATGCTAGTAATTTGAGTTCCCTCTCTTCTTCTCTTTGTTAGCATGGCTAAGGGTCTGTTGATCTTATTTATTTTTTCAAAGAACCAACTTTTAGTTTTGTCAATTTTTTCAATTGTTTCTTTTATTTCAATTTCATTGATTTCAGCTCTTATTTTAATTATTTCTTGCCTTCTACTACATTTGCTGTTGTTTTGCTCTTCTTTTTCAAGAGCTTTGAGATGAAGTGTGAGAATATTTATTTGTTGGTTTTTCCTTTTTTTTGAGGAATGAACTCCAAGCAATGAATTTTCCTCTTAAAACTGCTTTCATTGTGTCCCATAGATTCCCATATGTTGTGTCTGTGTTTTCATTTATTTCTATGAATTTTTTAATTTCCTCCTTGATGTCTTCTGTAACCCATTGATCATTCAGTAACATATTGTTCATTCTCCAAATAATGTAGGATTTTTCCCTCCTTCTTTTAACGTTGATTTCCAGTTTCATTCCATTATAATCATATAAGATGCATGGTGTTATCTCTACTCCTTTATAATTGCTAAGAGTGATATCAATCAACAAGTACACAAAAAAATGCTCACCATCTCTAGCAATCAGAGAAATGCAAATTAAAACCTCTTAAGATATCATCTCACTCCAGTAAGAATGGCAGCCATTATGAAGTCAAACAATAATAAGTGAGCAACTATGAACAGAGCAGGGAGGAAGAGCAGGAAGAAAAGATTAACATTAAACAGAGACATGAGATGGGAGGGAAAGGGAGAGAAAAGGGAAATTATATGGAAATGAAGGGAGACCCTCATTGCTATACAAAATTACATATAAGGGTCTGGGGATGTGGCTCAAGCGGTAGCGCGCTCGCCTGGCATGCGTGTGGCCCGGGTTCGATCCTCAGCACCACATACAAACAAAGATGTTGTGTCCGCCGAAAACTAAAAAATAAATATTAAAAAAAATTCTCTCTCTCTCTCTCTCTCTCTCTCTCTCTCTCTCTCTCTCTCTCTCCTCTCTCCTCTCTCTCACTCTCTCTTAAAAAAAAATTACATATAAGAGGTTGTGAGGGTAATGGGAAAATAAACAAGGAGAGAAATGAATTACAGTAGATGGGGTAGAGAGAGAAGATGGGAGGGGAGGGGAGGGGGGATAGTAGGGGATAGGAAAGGTAGCAGAATACAACAATTACTAATAGGGCATTATGTAAAATTGTGGATGTGTAACCGACGTGATTCTGCAATCTGCATTTGGGGTAAAATTGGGGGTTCATAACCCACTTCAATCTAATGTATGAAATATGATATGTCAAGAGCTTTGTAATGTTGTGAACAACCAATAAAAAAAAGATAATGAAAAAAAAAATAAGTGCTGGCGAGGATGTGGGGAAAAAGGTACACTTGTACATTGCTGGTGGGACTGCAAATTGGTGCAGCCAATTTGGAGGGCAGTATGGAGATTCCTTGAAAAGCTGGGAATGGAACCACCATTTGACCCAGCTATTCCCCTTCTCAGACTATACCCAAAAGACCTAAAAAGAGCATACTACATGGACACAGCTACATTAATGTTCATAGCAGCACAATTCTCAATAACTAGACTGTGGAACCAACCTAGGTGCCCTTCAACAGATGAATGGATTAAAAAATGTGGCATTTATACACAATGGAATATTACTCAGAACTAAAAAATAAAAAAATCGTGGCATTTGCAGGGAAATGGATGGCAGTAGAGCAGATTATGCTAAGTGAAGTTAGCCAATCCCTAATAAACAAATGCCGAATGTCTTCTCTGATATAAGGGAGGTGACTCAAAACAGAGTAGGGAGGAAGAGCATGAGAAGAAGATTACCATGAAACAAGGAAAAGAGGTGAGAGGGGATGGGAGGGAGAAGGGGAATTACATGGAAGATGGAAGGAGACCCTCATGGTTTCACAAAATACATATATGATGGTGTGAGGGGGGAGGGAAGAAAAAAAGAGAGAGAGATAAGTGTCACAGTAGAATGGGTAGAGAGAGGTGATGGGAGGGGAGGGGAGGGGGGATAGGGAGGGCAGCAGAATATAACTGACACTAGGATTGCTGTATGTATAAACGTGGCTGTATAACCAATGTGATCCTGCAATCTGTACACGTGGAAAAATGAGAATTCATACCCTATTGGATTCAAATGTATGATATGTCAAGATCATTGTATTGTCTTGAACAACTAATTTAAAAAAAAACTCTATATGAATGTGATAATAACTCCTCAGTTCCCTGGCCCCTGGTTTGTTCCTGTCTGGGACCTTTCAGACTCAAATCTAGGAACTTGACAGTTTTAATGTTTAGATAATGAGGGGGCTGTTTGCTGCCAACAATGATGACCTGACCTATGATAGCTGGTACCACTGCCCAAGCTGTGTACCTCCTTTATCACTTAATTCTTACAATATTCTAAAAGTTGACAGTTATTATATCTATTCCATGAAATGAATGAATGAGAAAACTGACTCACAGAGGCTAAGAACTGGCTTAATTCACACAGCTCAGTTTCAAATACAGATCTGTTGGGATCCCCAAATTTGTCATACCAGGATCTTCATGACCTTGGCTTCATGTTTAACTACAGCTGTCTTTTCCTGGTGATTTCAAATGCAAAGACCAAAGGGAAAACTTCTTGGCTATATCTCTTCCAAAACACCACAAGTTTGAAACTCTACCTCAATTTTTTTATATTTATTTTATTTTTTAGTTGTAGTTGGACACAATACATCTTATTTATTTATTTAAATGTGGTGTTGAGGATCAAACCCAGGGCCTTGCACATGTTAGATGTGTTAGAAGAACACTCTACCACTAAGCCACAACCCCAGCCCCTCTACCTCAATTTTAATGTTCTGAAAGCACGGTTTCTACTTATTGTTAGAGTTGATTGGCACAAGAGAGAAATGTATTCCTTTACCATGTTTGCTACTTTGTCTGAGTCATACTCCCACTAAGACAGAGGGAAGGAAAGAAGGAAGGAAGGGAGGGAGAAAGGGAGGGAGGGAGGGGATATGGATGAACAAATTAAGATTTACTGGGTGGCAAAACAAAACATTGTCAGATATCTATGCAGAATTTCCATTTTTTTCTCTGAAAGATCTTGCACCCTGAAATACAGTGATTCCAAAAGGTCTACATGTGTATGAGTTGGGTAAGACATCATCCTAATGAGAAAATTTTGAGACTATTTTTCAAATATTAATGCATTTTTGAAAAAAAAAAACAAGCATACTGTCCTTAAAAACAAAACTTACAGATTACATATCCACTAAGGCAGATCATTAAACTTATTTAAAACCTTTGAAACTTTGGAAAAGAAAGTGTAAGAGATTGTTTAGAAGGTGATTTAATAGGTTCACTGTCCCCCCTTCCCAGAACCTCTGAGAACATTTTCTCTAATAACAATGGGTAAAGTACATGCAGTCCTATAAACCACAAATGCTCCTCCACTGAATGAATGAAGGATAAGATGGCAGGTTAAAAAAAAAATAGAGAAACTGTTTCCTTTGTTCCATATATGCCACTCTGATGGCAGAGTAAGGAAGGGATGATTTTTTTTTTTTTTTTAAACAGGGCTGGAAATACCCCGTTTGGGAGACATTATCTCAAAGGAGTGGAAAAGGAACACAAGTTCTTTGTGTGGGCTTGAAACTCAGAGAGGACGTGTCTTGTCATAGCTTGTATTTATTTAGTTTTTCCCAGAAGAGGAATCTCAGAAGTACCCATCTCTGACGTTCTGCAGAGCTTGACAAAATATAGAAAGGGTAGGGGAAGATGCTACTTGCCAGGGGATGAGTGCCCCAGACAGTAGTGGAAGGGGATGAATCCCAAAGTTGTGGAGAGCAAGCCTTAGCAGAAAACCAAAGGACATGGAAACAAACACTTCTGATGTGGGTATATTTGTTGCAAGAGCAGCTCTTAAAAAGTGACCCAAAAAAGAGGCAGAGCAGGGAAGTGAGCACCTAGAGCGCTCTGGGTAGGGAAGAACCTCAGAAAGAGAAGGGCGCTTTAACCCGACGCTACTCCAACTTTAACGCCCGCAAACACCCAAGAATTTCGTTAAATTTTTCGTTAAAATCCCAAGATTCTGAGCCCCTTGGTTAGGAGTAGAGCCTAAGAATCTGCATTTCCAACAAACTTCCAGGTATTAGAGCGGCTGTTGGTCAGAGCACCAATCTTTGAGTAGCAAGGGATTTTTTCGGGAGTAGGAGGGTGAAGAAATTCTGGGCTGGAGAGAAAGGGGCTTTCTGGAGAAAACGATGAACCTTTGGGGTGGCAGAGACCTCAAATTGGATGGGCAGGATAGTGAAGAAAACTAATCAGAGAAGGAACTTAGGTCTGGAAACTTTAACTTCTAGCAGTTTCAGGAGGAAATGAGAGAAAGGAGGCGTTCGTTCTCTGGCTCTGGAAGAAAAAGTCCAAGAGGCAAATGCCTATAAGAAGGGCAGGAAGTGAATACCTGGACACTATGGGCAGCTGGATCTGCAGCCTGCTCCAGGACGCAGAGGAGGGACACAGGGGATTTGGGCTAAGCAGCCCTTACCTGCGCTCGCCCTGGTCGGTGTACGTGTTGAGGAAGAGCCCCTCCCTGACTTCCTGGAATATTGGGCCAGAGAAGCTGAGGTGCAGTTCATAGCGGTTACCAGGCTGTAGAGCTTCACCGAGTTCCAGCACAACATATTGAGTGTCCATAGCAAACCACACGTCATGCACCGGCACGCGGCCCACGGTGTCGTTCCTAGTGCCTGGGGACAGGGGACCCCTCACTTCAGCGCGATCGTAGTCCAAGAAGAGGCTGTGCAGCAGCAGTCTCTTAGTGGACACCGCGCAGCGCACCGTGATGTTCACTCGACCACTGAATCGCAACTGCACGGAGAGCTTATCGGGCTGCAGCCGGGGCCACAGTTCCAGATCATAGTGAAGCGGCACCAGCCAGAGTGGCAGGCGCAGCTGGTCCCAGGGGCCCGGAGGTCGCCAGTCTTTCGAGGTGGCTGTCACCTGCGGCTCACTAGTAGTGCGGGGTTCCTGCGTTGACGACGGCCCCTCCTGCCCGAGGGGAGAGAAGGACGCGGCGTTTGGGACCTCTAGGCTACGCTGATCCGACGGCGGGACACGCGCGCAGTGGCCATACAGAGAAGCTAACACTGCCAGCGCCAGCAGGAGTGCGGCAGCCAGCCCAGCCAGCAGCAGGGCCACCGCACGGCTCACATAGAAGCCAGAGCTGGAGGGGGGTTCCATAACGCGAGTGTGGCGCTGGCGAGATAGGATACTGGAGATAGCATAAGAGACACAATCCCCAGCGAGGGTATTGGTTGGTGGGACCCCCCACACTCTCCGCCCTTTCTCTCTTGTACTACCTTCCTCCTCGAGAAGCCTAGGAGAACTGCGACAGAAGAAAGTGATTGGGACCAGGGCTTCCCCCTCCCAGTTAATCAGATCCAGGTCCCAGCCTACCCAACCCGCCCCACCAGATCGCTGGGAAGAGGCGGACCCGGCGCACCAAGATGCGCGCCCCTGGGGGTCCAAAGTGAATGACCCCGCAGAAGAAGCATTCGGGATAAGTGCAGGCGGGAGCTGTAGAACCAAACTCTAATCTGGACCTTTTCGAGGAGTTCAGAATTGCTGGGGTGTGCCCTGTTTGTTGTCGCAGAAGGGTCAGATACCAAGCTTGACCACGACGAGCTCCCGGCAATAAAATTTTTTGGCCACCAGCTTGGGCCTCGTGTGCCCAAATATTTGGGGAAACGCTTTGAAATGACACCGAGAGAGGCAACTGCGCTTTCATAATATCTGAAGCCAAAACTATGGCCCCCAAATTCGCCTCCTGAATTAAGACAGGATGCATGAGGCTGGAACAGAGAATGAGAACTTGGAAACAAGGTTTGGGGTCCTGGAGTCTTTCCGGAATTTAGGAAGCTGGGCTGCAGGAGGGGTCGACAAAAAACCATGTGAGCACTTAGTCTGCAGTTCAAGGGAGAAAAGGAAGGGAGGGCTGCTTTACCTCGGGAAGGGGGAGCAAGGAAGCCTCCATTCTTCCCCAATTTTCTGCGGCGGGATTTTCCCTGCCCGGAGCTGGATCTAACTCTCCGCAGCTTTGCTGGGGGCGAGGGGGACTCTATTCCTGCTTTCGAAACCCGCCCATTTGAAGCAAAGAGGATAAAACAAGCCGGCCAGACAGCCTTTCCACCCGGAAACCACTGGGCTGGAACAGGCTTCCCAAGCTGTGCCCTCGTCAGTGAGGTCTCTGGCTTGCCAGGCATCTGTTTGCTATTTAGCCGGTGATCCTGGGCGAGTTCCTGGCGGTGCGCTTGGTCTTGCACGCACGCACGCGGGAGAATTGATTCCAAGTATCTGAAGGCGTCGGGGAAGAGGGAAGGGACTGTGGTTAAGATCCCATGGTAAGTTGAAGATTCATTTCGGAGCATCCTGTCTTTACGGTCCTTTTTTCCCCCCCCAGAATGAAAATAATTATTCTGTCGCAGTTATACAACTGGCCTCACTTTCGTGCTTTGCCTGTATCTCTCTTCCAATAATGAAATCCCTTTCACTTGAATTTGGAAACAGGGTAGACCACTGTGATTCTTGGGGGAAATGTGTGCTTCCTCGCTCCCTCCCATAACTACAATTAATCACATTAACAATAAACCCTCTGGAAGAAGACAGGAAGGTGGAAGTAGATTTGACTCTAAACTCGGTGGAGGGATGTGCTGTAATCTATGAGCCAGTCTCCTGGTTCTAGATTCTTGGGTTACTTTCTTCAAAAATGGAACAACCATTTTAAAGTACTTATGACCATATGCATCACTCTCAGAAGATGCTGGATAGAGCTGAGGGAGAAGCCTCCTGTATTTCTACATACCTACCAGAAGTTGAGCTGTCAGAATTGTGATTTGCTGCAGTTGGCAGGGTCTCTGGGTTTAGGTCATCAGATGGGAATTGAGACAGACGTGGAATTATTTAACTAATTGCTGGCCTTACCAACCTCTGGACAATTTCTTGAAAGATTTCAAGAATTCCAGACAAGTAAAGAAAAAAAGTCAGTAACAGGATTACTTCAAACACATTAGACATGTTTCACCCCTCAATTACAAGAAACTGTACTGAAAAATGTGTATGTGAATGCGAGTTTTGATTCTATTTCTCTAACATCAAAAAAATAGAGATAGGATCCAACACAAGAAGTTTCAAAATCAGACCCAATGATTCAACATTTTAAATATCTCATTAAAAAAAGAAAAAAATGTTTCTGATAAATTATTAAAGTTACTGAAAAGAATTTATACAGTAGCATCCCGACTAAATCAGGATTATGATAACAATTTAAGAAACTGGGAAAGTATTTGACATCTCAATGAAAATATTCACTAGAAAAATTTTAAATGTTTTTAATGAGCCTCTCAGAAAATCTAATTATTACTGAGATTAGTCAAAACAGTGATTCTCAACTGGATGTGACTTTGGTGCTTCCTCCCCATTTGGCAATTTCTAGAGACAGTTTTGGTTGTCACAACTGGTGGAAGGAAGTGCTAGTGGTATCTACTGAGTAGGGTTCAGGAATACCACTAAACTTTGCAAAATACACAGAACAGCCCCCAAGAAAATGAAGCAGCCTGCACAAAATGCCATGTGCACTGCTTTTTGGAAATTCTGAGAAGAAGCAATTATCAAAGCCTTTTATATGATATCCAGGTAAAACTTCATCTATTCATTTTGTGCTATTTACTTTTGTTGTTCATGTTTATATTTTGGCATGTCTATTATTTTTCCATCTTTATTTCTTAGTACTTATTATGAGCCACTTTAATACATTATTATACCTCTTGGGTCCCTTGACTTAATTTTTCTTTTTCTAATCTTACATTAAAATTCCATTTTAATTGGTATTATATTCATAAGTTTGAAAATAAAAACTTATGAAAATCAAGTTGAAGTATCTTGCTTCCACTACTTATTAGTAATTTTTTAGTGTGTGTATCATTTCAGTATTTTTTCATGCAAAGCAAATAAATACAATTACAAACCCATGTATTTATCTCCTAGTGTACTATATTATAGTTCTACACCTATATTTTTATTAAAAAATATATTGGCCATTTTTGCATATCATTTCACAGATATATTTCCCATTGTTTTCTACAGCTGCATAGCATTATATTGAATGGATATATGCAAATAACCCAAGTTGGGTTATTTGAAAGGTTTTATCAGAGTAGAGTCAGGCAGGCTTTTATTTAAAGGCAAGGATATGGTGCAGCAAGAAAAAGAAGAGTACAGGCAAACACCGGTGGTCAGGAAAATATCCATTGTGCAAACTCCCTAGGGCCCCTATTTGCACAAATGAACCATTCCATATTACCAGCATGAACCACCAAATTCTGTAAGAGAAATCTTGTCTACAGGGATCTCAAAGAAGAAACTCTTAGGCCCTTTAAATAATCAAGCCTCATTTGTAAAACATGTAAGTTCAGTTGCAAAACATTAGTAAAGAAACCAACCCTAGGAGTCTCCAGGGAGAAATTCAGAAATTCAGAGAAATTTAATCACTATATCATAAATTGGCCAATAGTCAAAAGCCATATTCCAGAATGAAAACATAGTAAGGACAACTGAAAATCCCCCCCCCACTAGAATTCATGTGAACACTGGAAAAGTGTCAAAATTCATTATTGCAGAACTCTGGAACTTAACTGAAGGCTTGCAACAATTCTAGAAATGTTTATTCAAGAAAACTGTCAAATTTCAGTAAAAAAGAAGTGAGCTATTCTCTCTATCTTTCCAGGTCCTTAGAAACTGAAATTTAATAACTTACAAGCATGGTGAAAAACAGCAGCTGGCAGCCCCCGGAAAGAACAGAAAGGTGCTGCAGCCCCTTTAAAGCCTCATTCTCAGAGAATTGTCATAACAAATGGAAGATACACTTGCTAGACTGACTTTATTTGACCTGATTAGAGTTCACCCAGTGAACAGTATTTCCCCAGGGTCTTTGGTTGAAAACAACCAGAGGCAATTTTTTAATATTGCTGCTGGAGGTGGGCAAACAATTGAGGCAAATAATAAGCTCATCAAAAGACTTAAAAGGAAAAGCTCAGGAAAAAATATCCATAAGGAGCTTTGAAAAGCTCCAATTCATTTCTAAAAATCTAAAAAGACACACACACACAAAACTATAAAACATGCTCAAAGAAGACCTGAGAAGGATCTAAAAGCTCTCACTTTTAGCCAATCTTGAGGCAATACTTAAGTTAAATGTGATGGCTAAGGCAGAGTTGTCAACTGCCTGGCTGAGCTTTGGGAGGATTCCTCAACACACACACACACACACACACACACACACACACACACACACACCTTTCTTAAAAACTGGTAGGCTTATAAGTTCTAATCATTTGAGGAAATCTCTGTCTAGTCATTAGTTGACCACTAAGCTAACTGAGCAAGGATCAGAATTTACTGATTTACTTCAGAGGGGAAAGAAAAAGATGATAGCAATAAACCCTGGAAAGGGAAGAAAATCTGATTTTCAGAGTTGTACATTTTCAATGATGTTTCCAATAACAAAATTAGGTCATATGCAAAGAAACAAGAAAGTATATCCACCCCTAAGAAAAGAGAGCAGTCAATAGAAAATGTCCCTGAGAAATTCAGGCATTAGACCAAAAGGAGGCAAAGTTTAAATTAACAATTTAAAAAACCAATTAAAATGCTATATCTAAAAAACTGAAAGAAAAAATGAGAATAACACCTAATTAAAAATATCAACAAGCAAATAGAAATTGCATTTTCAAAGAACCAATAGAGAAGCTGGGGATATAACTCAGTTGGTAGAGGGCTTGCCTAGCATGTACAAGGCCCCCTGTGTTCAATTGCCAGGACCTCCACCAAAAAAAAAAAAAAAAAAAAAAAAAAAAAAAAAAAAGAACCAATAGAAATTCTAGAATTGAAAAAAATCGATAACCAGCTCAATAACAGTTTTTTCTTATTTATTTATTTATTCTAATCAGTTATACGTGACAGCAGAATGCTTTTTGATTCATTGTACACAAATGGAGCAGAAATTTTCAGTTCTTTGGTTGTATCCTCAATAACAGTTTTTACCACCACAAAAAAAATCATCCATGAATTTGAAGATAGTTTGATTGAGATTTTCAGTATATGGAGCAGAAAGAAAAAAAAAGAATGCAGAAAAATAAACAGAGTCAAAGAAACTTGGTGAGATATCATCAAGGAGAATGAAATATGCATGGTAGAAATTTCCAGGATAAGAAAGTGAAAAGAGAACAGAAAGCTTATTCAACTAAACAATAGCCCCAAATTCCCCATATTTGGTGCAAGATATAAATCTACAAACCTAAGAAGCTCAACAAACTCTAAGAAAAATAAACACAAACTCTGGAGACAAAGACAAAGAATCTTCAAAGTAGCAAGAAAATAGTGATTCATCACATACAAGTGACCCCACCCAATAAAACTATCAGCTGATTTCTTATCAGAAACCTTGGGGTCTAAAAGGCAGTGAGTTGATATATTAAAAGTGCTAAAATAAAAATCCCCCAAAACTTGCAGGCATGGTGGTGCATGCCTGTAAGCCTAGTGGCTCAGGAGGCTGAGACAGGAGGATCACAAATTCAAAGCCAGCCTCAGCAATGGCGAGGCACTAAGCAACTAAGTGAGACCCTGTATCAAAACAAAACAATACAAAATAGTGCTGGGGATGTGGCTTAGTGGTAAAGTGCCCATGAGTTCAATCCCGGATACAAAAAACTGTCCTTTAAATTTAACAACCCTTTATTTAGAACTACCCTACAAGAAATGTTAAAGATTATGATTGATGTATGTATATAGGTGACTCTATGACCAGTGTGATTCTGCAATCTGTACAATTAGAAAAATGAGAAATTATACTCCAATGATACAAATGTATGAATTGCCAAGATCATTGTAATGTCATGTGTAGATAATAAAAAAAAAGAGAGAGAAAAAAAAAAGAAATGTTAAAGAGAATCTTTCAGGTTAAAACAAAAGGACACTAGATAGTAATTCAAAGTTAGATGAAGATAAAAAGCTCTCCAGGAAAGATAAGTGGGCATAATTATAAAAGCTAGTATTCATATAATTTGTATTAAATGTCTCTCCTCTTGAAAAAAACGTGGTTTATAAGTTCAACTTTGAGTTTCTGTGATTTAAAAGACAAATTAATAAAAACAATTATTATGTTATTTAATACCCAAAGTATAAAGATGTAATCTATGATATTAATAATGAAAGGGAAGGGGAATTGCTTTGTAGTTAAATTGGCATAAATTTAAATTAGATTATTATGACTTTTAAAATTTTAAATGTAAGCACAATGAAAACCACAAAGAATATATCTACAGAATATGCACATGAAGAAATGAGAAGGAAACCAAAATAAAAAAATCAGTTAAAGACAAAACAAGGTAATAATGTTCTTTTGAGGAAGAACAAAATACTCATAACATATATAGAAAACAAATAACAAAATGGCTGAAATAAGTCCCTACTTATAATGAATTACTTTAAATGTAAATGTATTTAATTTTCCATTTGAAAGAAAAATACTGGATGAATAGCTTTTTTAAAAAAAATGTTCTAATCCTATCTACAAGAGACTTATTTTAGATTCAAACACAGAGGTAAAGTAAAAGACGGGGAAGATATTCCACACAAATAGTAATGGGTTAACTAATATCAAACAAAATTGACAATTAATCCAAAAATGTTATATGAGACAAGAATATCATATATTAATAAAAGGTTCAATATAGCAATAAGATATAATAATTATGAATATATATACCTATATATTATATTCTCACAATATATTAGCAAAATGCACAGAATTGAAGGGAGAAATAGACAGTTCTAGAATAATATTTAAAGGCTTCAATACCCTACTTTTGATAATGGCTAGGTCAATGACATATGAGAAGTAAGGAAAAAGAGGAGTTCAACAACACAACAAGCCTATGAGATCTACTGGACATGTGCACAACACACCCAAACGTAGCAGAATATGCATTTTTTCACATACATGTGAGATATCTCCATGGGTAAACCACATATTAGACCCAAAGAAGAAGATTCAATAGATTTTTTTTAAAAAAAATAAACATCATATAAAGAATCTTCTCCAATAACAATGGGATATAGTTAGAAACCAATAATGAAGGAAAACTAAAATAATCATAAATATCTAAAAATTAAACACACTCTTAAGCAGAAAGGAAATTAGAAAATTCTTAGAGTTGAATGAAAACAAAAAACACAAAATGACTGCCAAAACACAACATACCTGCCAAGACAGTGAAAAGCAGGGCTTGGGGAAATTTATAGCTGTAAATGCCTACATTGAAAAGGAAGAAAAATCTCAAGTCGATAACAATTTTACATCTTCAGATATTAGGAAAAGAAGAATAAACTAAACTCAAAGCTAAAAGAAAGAGGGAAATAATAAAGTTGAGTGGAGATAAACAAAAAAGAGAATAGAAAAACAATAGAGAAAAGCAAAGAAACCAAAAGTCAGTTCTTGGAAACAATAAACAAGTTTGACAACTCTTTAGCTAGACTGACAAAGAAAATAAAGAGAGAAGGTACAAATAAATAAAGTAATAGATCAAAGCAGGGACATTACTACTGACCTTACAGAGATAAAATTATTCTATTCGTGTTATGGTTTAGATATATCTACAGAGTATGCACATAATGTAAGGTAGCCCCCAAATGCTCATGTGCGACACAATGCAAGAAGGTTTAGAGGTGACACAATTGGATTATGAAATCCTTAACCTCATCAGTGAATTAATTCCCTGAGAGGGATTAAATGAGTGGTGACTATAGGCATGTAGGGTATGGCTGGAAGAGGTCAGTCTTTAGGGGCATGCCTTTAGGGTATATATTTTATCCTTGGTGAGTGGATTCTCTCTTTCTCTGCTTCCCAATGTGGTGCTCTGAGCCTTTTTCCTCTGCCACACCCTTCTACCATGATGTTCTGCTTCACCTCAAACTCTAAGGAATGGAGCTGGCCATCTATGAACTGAGCCCTATGAAACCATAAGCCCTCGAATAAACTTTTCTTTCTCTAATTGTTCTAGTTATGTCTTTTGACCACAGCAGGAAAAAAATGACTATAACAATCTGAACACAATGAATTATTATATGCCAACAAATTAGTTAAAATGGACAGATTCCTTGCAATACACAAATTATGTAAACTGACTTAAGAAGAACTAGAAAAAGGAAATCTCACTAGACCTATAATAAGTAAAGAGATTAAACAAGTAAACAAAAACCTTTATTTAAAAAAAAGCCCTGGATCAGTTTGCTTCAGCTGTGAATTCTACCAAGCCTTGAGCAGATTATGCTAAGCGAAGCTAGCCAAGCCCTAAAAAACAAATGCCAAATGTCTGCTTTGATATAAAGAGAAAAACTAAGAACAGAACAGGAAGAAAGAGCATGAGGAAAAGACTACAGTAAACAAAGACGAATGGGGGGAGAGAAACGGAGAGAGAAGGGAAAGCATATGGAAATGGTAGGAGACCTTCAAGGATACATAAAATTATAAGAGGTTATGAGGGGCAAGGGGGAGGGAAAAAAAAAAGGGAGAGAATTGAACAACAGCAGGGGAGGTAGAGAGGGAAGATGGGAGGGGAGGGGAGGGGAGGGGGGATAGTAGGGGATAGGAAAAGTAGCAGAATACAACAGTCACTAATATGGCATTATGTAAAAATGCGAATATGTAACAGATGTGATTCTGCAATCTGTATTTGGGGTGAAAATGGGAGTTCAAAGCACAATTTGAGTCTAATGTATGAAAGATGATATATCATGAACTATGTAATGCGATAAATAATCAATAAAAAAAAATTAAAAAAAATAAAAAAATAAAAAGAATTAAAAACAACAGGCCTGGGGTTGTGGCTCAGTGACGGAGTGCTTGCCTCATATATGTGAGGCACTGGTTTTGATCCTCAGCACCACATAAAAATAAATAAACAAAATAAAGTATTGTGACCATGGATAACTAAAAAAATATTTTTTAAAAAGTTGCTCTTGCTTAAAAAAATTTTTTAAAAATCTTTTAAAAACTATTCCAAAAAAATTAAAGAAAGAACATTTGGTAATTCATTTTATGAGGCCAGGTTTACTATGATAACAATGCCAGATAGAGATATCACAAGAAAAGAAAAGTATAGGTCAATATAACTCATGAATACGGATGTAAAAATCCTCCATAAAATATTAGTAAATCAAATACAATAGCATATTAAAAGGATTGTTTATCATAATCCCAGTGAGATTGATCTCAAGAAAGCAGAGATGATTCAACATATGAAAAGCAATCAATGTAACACATAACATTAAAGAAAAAAGTAAAAAAAATGAGATCATTTGAGCCAATGCAGAGAGGATTCTTAACAGATGCCAACCTTTATATGATTAAAAACTTGCAGAAAACTAGGAGTAGAGGGGATATTCATCAACATCATAAGGATACTGCTGAAAAACCCACAGCTAACATTATCATCAATGGTGAAAGATGGAATAAAACAAGGATGCCTACTTGCATGGCTACTATTCAGTATTATATTGGAATGTTAGATAAAAGAAGCAAAAATCATCCAAATTGGAAAGGAAGAGGTAAAGCTATCTTTATTTGCAGATGGCATGATCCTATATATAGAAAAATCCCAAAGAGTGCATAAGAAAGCTACTAGAGCTAACACATTGAGCAAACTTGCTGGATACAAGATTGACTCAAGAAAATCAGTTATGTTTCTATACAGCTGCAATGAACAATCTGACAAAGAAATTAAGAAAGTAATTCCATTTACAATAGCACTTGAAAGAGTTAAATACTATATGATAAATCTAATCAAGACAGTGAAAGGCTTTGATGTTTTACACTACAAAATATAGCTGAAAGAAATTAAAGAAGGCCTTAATAAATAGAAAGAAATCCTATGTTCAAGAATAGGCAGACAACATTACGACATTGATACCACCCCAAACCATTCTATAGATTCAATGTAATCTCTAGAAATTACAAGCCTTTTGACGTGGAAAAGCCAGTCCTCAAATTCATGGAATTGCAAGCAGCCCCCAAAAGCCAAAACAATTTTGAAAAATAAATAAAAAAGATGATAGTTTCATACTTCCCAACTTTGAAACACTGTAGGTCTTGATCCTTCCTTATAAGAAAATCTGAAGTCTGAAATGCTTCAAAGTACAAAACATTGTGAGCACTGTTATGTATCCTCAAGGGAAAAAAGACCCTGCTAGTTCCTTCTGCTATGATACACAACCTTTGCTTCATGCACAAAATTTTTAAAAACATTTTATAAAATCCTCTTCATATGTATAAGTTGTAAGAAACATAAGTGAATTTTATATTTAGACTTGGATCCTGTACCCAAGATAGCTCATAATATGGATATATGTATTTCAAAATCCAAAAAACCTAAAATATAAAGTACTTTTGGTCAAGGAACACTTGATTTATACAATGCAATAGTAATTAAGATAGTGAGGTACTATCATAAAGACATATGTTGGACAGAAGTAGGGCAGATGAGTCTGGACACCAAGGAATAGCAGGAAGCAGGTTTATTGGCTACAGCCAGGCTCAAAAGGAGGCCTTTTGCCTCTATCAAATCACCCCTCTGAATCAAGTTCAGAAAGTCTTATAACTTTATACCTAGTGTGTAATTGGAGGGGCTCAGAGGCTCACAATCTGTAGAAGTTCATGTAAAAGCAGCCTTTTCATTGTTCTGGGCACCCAATTCAAGCCCAGGAAACTCTGTGAAAATCAGTGTCTGGAAAAAGGAGAGTTCCCCTCCCCTTTTCCCACCAGCTGGCTTGATGGGACCTGAATATAGTCCTTTGAGATGCAACTGCCTCTGTAGGCTCCAGACCCAGGCTGGAGTCCTTGAGTCCCTTGTCACACTCTGTGTACCTGAACACTCTGTTGTAGAAATTCTCGTTGATAGTCTAAGAACAATTATGCTAAACAGAATTTTTTAGGGTCTCTGGCCTGCTTCATGACCAATAGAATAGAGAGCACATAAATGAACCCTTCCATATGGTCAATTAATTTTTGACAAGAGTGCCAAAACCACTCAATAAAAATTATTGTCTTTTCAACAAATGATGCTGGGAAAACTGGATATTCATGTGCAAAATAATGAAATTGGGACCTTATACTACATTCAAAATGTGAATCAAAGGTCATCACAATATGATTTAATGTGAATCAAAGGCCTAGATATGAAATCTAATACTATAGGATTCTTAGAAGAAAATATTTATGCCATTGTATTCGGTGACAATATTGTTGATAGCACACCAAAAGTACAGGCAACAATGAAAAAATAAATTAGACCTTATCAAAATTTAGAATATGTAAGAAATACCAAGAAAATAAAAAAAGCAGTCTGCAAAATGGGAGAAAATATTTGCATATCATATATCTGATAAGGTATTAATATGCAGAATATATGAGGAATTTCTACAACCCCACAACAAATAGGTAAACAACTTAATTCAAAATTGACCAAAGGACTTGAGTAGATATTTTTCCAAAGATATATAAATGGCCAATAAGCACATGAAAAGATGTTCAACATTATTAGTCTTCAATGAAATGCAAAAGAAAACCACACATATGCCATTTCACACTTACTAGGATGGTTATATTTTTTTTTAAATAGAAAATAACTATGATGGTAAGGATGTGGAGAAATCAAAATCCTCATGCATTGCTGGTGAGAATGTAAAATGATATAGCCACTGTGGAAAAGTCTGGTGGTTTCTCAAAGTGTTAAATACAGAACTGCCCATATGGCCCCAACAATTTCACTCATAAGTATATTACCAAGAGATTTGAAAACAGGAAATCAAAAATGTTTATATACCAATATTCATAGCAAATTATTCACAACAGTTAAAATGTGGAAACAATCTAATGTCCAGTAACAGATGAAAGTGTATAAACAAAATGTGGTATGTGCACACAATATACAGCCATAAATAGGAATACAATTTTGACATGTGTTACAGTTTCAATGAACTTTGAAAATAGACCTAGTGAAATAGGCCAGATACAGAAAAAACAATGTTGTATGATGGTATGAGTGTATGTGAGATACCTAGAAGCAGCAAATTAATCAAGGGAGAATAGAGGTTCCCCGGGAAGAGCTATTGTTTCATAGATACAAAGTTTTTGTTGGAAATAATGATACAGTTTTAGGTATAGATTGTAATGAAAAACAATGTGAATGTATTTAATGTCATTGAATTATATATTTACAAATAATTAAAATTATAAAGATTGTGATACATACCTTCCCACAACCAAAAATAAACACAAGAATTATAGTAATATTTGGGTATTCATAGCGATCAAAACTATTACTTATTAAAACCTGGAAATATGTAGACACATTATCTTAAAAGTTATGTCATGCTATGTTTTGTCCCAAGAATATCTGTTGTATTTGTGCCTTTGGAAATTTAATAATTAAACTACTAAGGGAAAAATATGAGTTCTTTTGAAAAGTGAATATTATGTTGGAATAAAAGACTAGAAGAAATTAAAATATATAAAAAACCATTACCAGCTCTCCAAGAAAACCTGTATGATCCCCTTGCCAATTATAAACCCTCTCCCATAAAATTCCTATCCTTTAGTTTGATGACATTCACTTGCTTACATGTGCATCCATAATCCTTATAAATTAAGTTTTTCTACTTTTGAACTTTATAAGAGAAAGCAACTTAATATATATTCTATGATGTCTGGCTTCCTTAGCTCAATGTTACAGCTATAAGATTCATGCACAATGTTGCATTTAACTTTGGATTTATTCTTACCAATGTATATATTCTGCTGAATTCATATTTCACAATGCATTTATCTGTTCTACTGTTCTTAAATATCTGAGTCATTTTTAATGGGTGACTCTTATGAAAATTGCTGCTATAAACACTGTTGTACATGTCTTCTTGTATACATTTCTGATGAATATATACATAGGATATATATTCAATTATAGGATATGTATATACCTTCTCCTTAAGTAGATGATGCAACGCTATTGGCTGTATCAATTTATATTCCCACGGGAGGCACGTAAATTTCCCACTGTTCTCTAACTTTGCCAGTACTTGATATTGCCAATCTTTTAAAGTTTAGCTATTTTGGTACATGTGTGGTGGTATTTCATTCTGATTTTCATTTCTGTTTCCTTGATTTACAATGAAGTCAATCACTTTTTTATGTGATCATAAGATTTTTGGGATTTCTTCATTTGTGAATTGAGTATTCAAGTGTTTTACATATCTTTCTACTAGCTTTATGTCTTTCTTTTTGACTAATATAAATTGCACCTATGAGTCTTTGTTGATTATATATGTTGCAAATACCTTTTCTGATATTAAAGCAGGATAGGGACAACTAAAGAGAGAATAACATTTTTCAGGAAGAGGAGAATTTCGTTTTGAATATTCTCTTTTGAAATGCTAAATGCTGGTGTTCTCTTCCAAAGCTTGGTTGGGGTAGCTTTTGTTGTCCATTACTAAGTCTTGCTTCCAAGTGCTTATAAACTTTTACAGTGTGCTGATACTTAGCTTCCCCAGGTTCAAGGTTTTGGCTGACCTCATGCAATAGTGAAAATTTGTCATTCTGACCTCCTGCTGCCGGGAAAGGAGTTGACTGACCCTTGGTGCTGCTCTGAGTCACCACCATGTTCACACTGAGAACACGCTTCCCACCTTGTCCACACTGAGGGTTTCCCATCTGGTGCTGGGAGACAATGAATGTGAGTGTGGCAGGAATGTTAATGAAGATCCTGCAATGGATTTGAAGGACTTGTAGGACTTAACTGACAGGCAACGCTGGCTGAAAAACTTCCCACTGGCTTGCCAGGGACCTTCTTAACACTGGGCCCGAGTCTTCTCTCTTCCTTCTATCTCTATAACAGTCTGAATTTCATCATGGTGTAAAGCTTTATTGGCTTCCCTGCCCTTTCACCCTCACAGTCGTTTCCCCCAAAAAATCTTTTGCATGTTGAATCCCTTTTGGAGTCAGCTTTTTTGACTCCATGCTATATATAGAAACTGTCGCATTTAAAATTTGATTATACTTTTGTCTGGATACATAAATAATTTTTTCTTTATATAAATAAATTATAAAATTCAGAATTTGTTGCAATAACATGTTTAAGAGAGTAAGCCTTTTTCAATTATTTTTTTAAAATTAGAGTTCTTCCAACATTTGTAGTTGTAGTTATTTTTTCAGTTTAAAAACTTTTTTAGGCTTATGTTATTAATTATTGCTTATCTTTCAATTGTTCTTGTTTCTTCATCAGAAACATCCTCAATTCTTAGGTTGGATTCCTATCATTAGTCTTCTTTACATATTGTACTCTCTCTTTATTTTTATCTGAAGTTCTTTCTGTTTTGTTCATGGAGAGTGTCACCTGCTTTCCCAGCACAGCTTTTGGGTACAGCCATAGTGCTACTGCTTCCAAATCCTCTTTTTCTCTATTCTCTCTGCTTTCTTTTCTTACCCTATAAATGGTTGTAATTCCTAGGAAATAGAGGAAAGGTATCCAGGGAGTGACATGCTGCATCTAAACATATAAAGCGTTTGTCCGGGAGGGGGGCAGAGACAGGAATCAGAAAAACCTTTATGCATTATAGTCTTCCTTATATTCCATCTGTTCAGTGTCAGAGAACATGACAACCGTGCTGGCAGCAGCGAGGACAGGGGAGAAGATTTCAGCGTCAGGGCTGCAGTAGATAACGGAAGAGTTGTATTAGACACAGTCTTACCGTCCTGGTTCCACTTTCTACCTACTTTCTCAAACGTCTTTCTCAGTTCAAAGACCGGATGCTGTCTTTGCCCAAGTGCCAGCACTGAACAGATTTCCTCCTTTATATAGTTATATTGTGAGAAGGAGACACTTGGTACACCTATCAGTCTCTCCTCAGAACAATTCTATGACTGATCTAGGGAGTGATGAGTTGGGACAAAAGTGGGACAATTCATACTTATTTCTAGATGGGCAGAGTTTTCCATAATTCTGTCTGTATGGATTCACCTTCAAATTTTATTAACAGTTGGTTCTTACTCCTAATTTTTGGTGGTGACATTTTTATTCTTTTTTAAGCTGATTAGATATTATAGTGATAAATTGGGAGGAGGGCTTACAGTGGAAACTCTTAAGAAATGCTGTCTTACTGATGCCTCTACCCCAGTACTTACACTTTTATATAAGATTTTCCTCTCTTCTATGCATTAAAGGCAATGGGCACAGAAACCATGGCCTGAGTGTCAGTGGAGTATTGAGCACAGCACCCTCACAGCGTAACAAATCCAATAATTGTTTATGGAATGAATAATAGAATTCAAATGATTAGTTCCCAAGAATTTTTTTCTCCTACTCTGTCACATTGCATATAATATTTTAGTCACTATTACCAAATTAATGTGTTCAAAAGGAAGATCAACTCTGTGCAAATTGACAAACTTTCCTAAAATAGGAAACATACAACCTGACTTTGGCAATTAAGATCAAACCATACAGAAGAGATGACTAAAATTGTGTTGTGTTCTCTGTAGTATCTTGTGTACAATATAGTATTTGAACCACAAATATGAAAAACACTCATAGAAAACAGAGAGCAAGAAAAACACATGAAGAAGCAAGCCATCCTAGGTAATAATACTAAATACATATATTAAAATATGTGCTCATTTATTTTTTAGCCATCTATTTAATTAGATAAAACCAAATTTAAAAAACTTGATTTTTCAATAAAATATTTTGTTTGGTCACCTGTTTATTTAGACAGGTTATTAAGGATTGCAGAAGAATGTCTCATACATATCTGCATGAAACAGATTGCCAAATGAGTTTTGATGTAGTAACTAAGGTTTAAGCTAGGCTGCTATAATAAAAAGACCCCCTCAGTGGTTCATGTAAGACAGGATTTTATTTAACAGACCAAAGGTAAGTGGAGGATCCACATGGGAAGGCAGCTCTCTTCCATGGTGTCATCCCTCCAAGGAATGGTCTTTGTCTGCATACTTAGCCTGGGTCACTAATACCACATCTGCAATGGGCCCTGTTACAGGACTCCCAATTGTTGAGAAGCTGAGGCAGCCAAGGAGGCCCCCTCTTTACTGGTTCTTTCAATCATGCTGGAAAGATTTCAAATCACAGTAGCAGGCATGAGTTTATTAGAAGAGACAGGAAAAGGGAACACGCTTAAGGGAGAGAATGGGTCTGCTTAAAGAGGAAAAGGATGACATGCCCTTCCTGTCCTCTGGTTTTATTGGGCTGGGTCCCAGGGAAGTTTCCTGAAAATCCTGCCTAGATCCACCTTTTAACTTTTATCAAGGACAGTAGATGACATCAGACTTTCCCTACTACACATAACAATGCTAGGTCACTTTGGCCCATGCTGACCAGCTCTAATTGGAACCTGTTCTTACAGATTTTATGATTGGGGAAATTATCCTTGTCTCCTAGGTTCTGGGGTCTGGTCTGTGTAAGGGTCATAAAACTTTTATGCCCCTTTAGGGTAACTTATTCTTCTTATGGACATTTGGGACCTTCTTTTTTCCTGAAGATAACAGATTATTTACTAGGAATATAACATATCCTATTAATTTAAACCAAGCAGAACTAAAGGTAAGCTGCTTTTTTTAATTTTTAAAATGGCTCTAGAGGCTGAGGCAGGAGGATTGTGAGTTCAAAGCTAGCCTTAGCAACTTAGTGAGGCCCTAAGCAACTCAGAGAGACCCTGTCTCCAAATAAAATATAAAAAGGGCTAGGGCCAGGCACAGTGGTGCACCTGTAATCCCAGAAGCTTAGGAGGCTGAGGCAGGCAGGAGGATAGTGAGTTCAAAGCCAGCCTCAGCAACAGCAATGTGCTAAGCAAATCATGAGACCCTGTCTCTAAATAAAACACAAAAAAAGGACTGGGGATGTGGCTCAGTGGTTAAGCGTCTCTGAATTCACTCCTCAGTACCAAAAATAGTATATGGGGGTTAGTACAGTGGGCCCAGTTTATAGAATTGTTCCGTTAACCTCATGTTCCCACTGCACACAGCTGTGTGTACTCTATATTTGTCTGTTGTTTAAGCAACTCATATTATTGTACTTTGTATAGCAACCTCAGCACCTAACACAGATGAGGCAGACTGGGAGTCTCAAGAATGGAGCCAAGGTGGCGGAAGAGGACAATTAGAAACTTAGAGCAGTGCCTATGTACCAAAAAAAAAAATGCATTTTCAGTAGTTTACCAGTTATTTTAGCTGTACCACTATATACAAGGTGGCTAGCAAGTCTGGAAGATGAAAGACTTTCATAGCCTCTCACTTTCAGAGAAGTACAAACAAAGAGAAAGAGAATACATATCTTCCAGAGAATTAAAGGACCGACTGCTTATTTTAATAAGGCATTGGATGTGAAGATTTCTATTTGGGATTCTTGTAGTTTTCTAAGAAACTCTAACACCATTTTATATCATGCAATTTTTTATCTGGCCTAGAAATGGAAGTCTGAGACTATGTCTGATCACCCCAATTTATAATTTAGTTTTGAGACAATATTGAGTCACTAGAAAGAAAAGCTTTGTTTTAGTCTTTTTAAAAAATTTTTTTTTAGTTGTAGAAGGACACAATACTTTTGTTTCATTTATTTATTTTTTTAATATGGTGCTAAGGATAGAACCCAGTGCCTCACATGTGTCAGCTAAGCACTCCACAACTGAGCTATGACCCCAGCCCCTGTTTTAGTCAGTTTGTTCATCACTAGGACCAAAAGACCTGAGAAGAACAATATAGAGGAGGGAAAGATTATTTGGGGCTCACAGTTTCAGAGGTCTCAGTCCAAGGTGTGGTAGAACATCATGGTGGAAGTATGTGGTAGAGGAAAGCAGCTCAGGATGTGACACTTAAGAAGCAGAGAGCATTTCTGCTCACTAGAGACAAAATATATACCCCAAAGTCACACCCCCAGTGACTGATCTTCTCCAGCCACACCCTACTTGCCTACTGTTAATCTCTATCAATAGATTAATGCACTGATTAAGTTTAGGCTCTCATAATCCAATCACTTCATCTCTGAAAGTTCTTGCATTGTCTTACACATAAGCTTTTAGGGGATACCTCATACCTAAACCATAACAACCTTACATAAAGCAGTGGAAACTTAGCTACAATATATTTCATATAAATTGTCATTATTATTATCATTATTCTTTAAGTACCAGCCCAGACAACTGAACTTAAATGAAAGATGCCTATCATTTCAGCAGTTCTGCTGTCAAATGAATGGCCATGAAATACTGTGGCTGACAGTTTGTATCTCCTTTTGCTCCTCCACTTCCACCCTGCCCAGTGTGTAAGTTGCTGAAAACTTTGGGATGTGAGCATCTCTCTTAGGCATAAGCTGACTCTTCCTAAAAGAATCAGGAAACTCCCCTGTGCTTTTATTCATATGCTGCCAATGTTGCTCTGACTTTTTATTTTTTAAGTTCTAATCTTTTGACACTTGAATTCTTTTCCATTTACCTTTCTACAGAAAAGTCCTTCATGGTTGTGAAATGTCAGGATGATCAGCATGTTGCATTAACTCCCTGCAAGCCTATTGAGATTTCTAGTTTGTCTAGGGCACATGGATATGGACCAGCCCATAAATGTTAGCTGGGTACTGACCCTTTCTAGCAAAATCCAAGGGGAATTCTCTGCATGCTGAGGAAAGAATGTCTGACTGAAAGGAAGAGGGAGGGAAAGGGCAAGCCTGAAACATAAGCAGCAATAGGTCTTCCCAGAAGTGGCAGAATTTGCCAAGGGACAGATCAGGACACAAGGACTGCCAGGAACATGATGCACTTTTCAGCCCTGTTAGGAGGAGAGCAGCGTCTCAGCACTGTTGCTTCTGATGAAACATGCATGAACTGAGAGGCCAGGGACAAGTTCCGAACTTTTAGATGATTAAGCTGGGGAATCCTAAGGAACACAGAAGCATGGCCATACAATTCCAGGAAGAAGCTCCAACATCTGTTCCATGTGTGTCTGGGCCTAATCTGAGATAGCATGAAGCCAACTGGCAAAATGTGTTGCTTCCCTAGGCCAGATCATAGCATCTTTAGAAATCTAAATTCACCTTGACTTTTCTCCTCCTTTCATAAGTCATTTTTGTTAGTGAGTTTTGTTTTTCTTCTAGTCAGATTATCTTTCCAACTACTCCAAATTTTGAACTTGGACACACACACCAAGTGAAGAATGTTGCCACTGCAGGTTCTATGATTGGAAGCCACAGTTTGGGGATGCAGGGAAGAGAATCAGGAATAAATTTTGAACACTGTACCATTAAAAAACAGATTTTTGTGTTTTATATACACTTGAACTTCATTTCTATGAAACTCCTATTGGATCTGCGTGGATCCTTTCACTACCATAAATGTGTCAGGGCTACCACTGATGTGCTTTAAGTAACACTTTGATCACTCTACTCCAACTATCAGACCTTTACAAATAATTGCCCTCACTTCCACACTGTTTCTTTGCTTCTATAAATTAAGGATTAAATTGTGTTTCCTTTTCATTTTATTCCTTGTTCTGGAGTTGGCCTATTTGACTTTACAAATTATCCAAGAAATTAGGCAGTCTGTGATTGTCTACAGACAAACACCTTCTAGCAGGGTGGAGCCTTCAAAACTGTGCTGAATGATACTTAGATGACTTTTTCATATTCTTTCGCCTTGCTGGTAAAATCTCAATATATTCCTTTCAAAAAGACAAACAGTAGGGTTTTATTCAATCCCCAAATGTGTGATTAAAGCTATAAGACAATTATCTGGCTAATTAAAGTATCAAGGCTACTGCATAATAAAAGGTTTAAAAATGAAGCCAATTGAATAGGTAAAGGACTTAGAAAAATATGAATATTTTCTTCCATCTGGTTTATTCATTTGGGTGCTTTATTTTCTTGAAAATTTGTTTATATAAACCCTTGACTTGCTTTAGCTGGATATTTGTGGGCTTGCCTACTGGTACATGAGTAAAGCAGAGATTGGAGGAAGATGAAGGCACCAGGAAGAGTGGGAGTGAGGCTCCGACAAGAGCTTTTGCTGCTTATTGCTGAACTCTGATGATTTCTGAGAACTGCTGTGCATGTTTGCAGAAAGTGTCAATTTAAAGGATGAATTGTTTTATGCAAGGTCATACATTACTTTCCAGAAGAGCTGTGGTTCATTTCTGCAATTCCTGAGGTGCCTAGCACAGAGCCTCATATACAGAAGTTGTTTCAGGAATGTGTATTTGCTAAATTTAGATGAATTTGAAAAGTTGGTATGCATTCAAGTTTTATAAGTTGAATCATAATTTTAAAACATATGGGGAGCATATTTCAAGGAACACTGCCTTAAATTATTTTGTGAAATAAATGTATTATGAAAATGCTTTTTATGATTTTTAAATTTTAAGATTTAGACTTACAGAAAAGTTAAAGTAAGTTTTAGACTTACAGAAAAGTTAAAAAGATGCCCAATACCCAGTTTCCCTTATTGTTAATATATTGGTCTAAACTAATGAACCACTATTGATGAGTTATTATTAACCAAAGTTTATACTTTACTTGAATTCCTTTAGTTTTTAATCTGATTTTTTTTCTTCTGATCCAGAATCCCATCCAGGACATCATATCACATTAAACCATCATGTCTCTTTAGGCTCCTTTGGCTGTACCAGAAGTTTTGAACGGCCTTGGCAATTTTGAGGAATACAGCTCAGGGTGCTTTGTAGATGGGCCTCAATTTAATTTGCCTGATGTGTTTCTCACGATGAAATTAGGGTTTGGGGTTCTTGGACAACAGAGCACAGAGAAAAGGTATCATTCTTATCACATTGTATCAAGGGCACATACTACCAACATGACTTATCAGTGATGCTGTTATCTTGATCACTATTATGTTTTAGATATGAGGTATCCTCCAAAAGCTCATATGTGAGACAATGCAAGAATGTTCAGAGGTGAAATGATGATGAGAGGTATGATCTATTGATTTGGATTAACTGGGCAGTATCTGTAGGCAGGTAAGGTGTGGCTGGAGGAGGTAGATCACTGGGCTGGGAGGGGTGGCTTTGGAATTTGTATTTTGTCCCTGATGAGCAGAGCTTTCTCTTTCTACTTCCATGTCCTGAGCACTTTCCTTTGCCACACCCTTCTGCCGTGATGTTCCTCCTCACCCTCTATCCCAGAGCAATGACGTTACCTATCTATGAACTGAGGCCTCTGAAATCATTAGCCAAAATAAACTTTTCCTCTTTTGGTTGTTCTTGTCAGATCTTTTGGTCACAGTGAGACAAAAGCTGACTCAAACAACCACACAGTTAATTCGGTGTTTCAGGTTTCTCCACTCTTTTGGGTCCATGTCCATATATACTCTTTGGATGAAAGTCACTGTGTGCAGCCTGTACTTGAAAGGTAGGGAATTATGTTTTATCTACTTGGAGTGGGGACATCTACATACATTTGGAATTCTTTTGTACAGATTCGCCTGTTCTTATTTATGAATTTATTTACTCAATCATTTATTTGCATCAGTATGGACTCCAGGATATTATTTTGTACTTTGGTTTATGATGCAATCCTATGTTATTTATTTTGTTACTAAAATTATTTTAGTTTCTGCCACTGGGAGATCCTTCAGTTGGCTCTTAAGCAGTACTTCCTGTCACTACAAGTTGCTCCAGGCCCATCTTGCATATCCCTGCCCCAGACCTAGAATCTGCCATTTCTCCAAGAAGCCCTGTTCCACTTTATTGGTTATTGATATTTAGAATCCAAGATTTGAGTAGGTGTCCTCATTGCCTTTGGGTATGGTACTTCTTTCCTTTTCCTTCCTTTGGACCATTTCAGTCAATGGAGTAAAGAAATATATGTGTGTGTATTGGTATATATGCACATATTTATAAATATTTCTACATTTATCCAGCTGTACTCTATTAAGATAAACATGGAATCACAAAGTCTCCAATTTGAATCCATTATCACATATTTTGTAGAAATTGCAACTGTGGAGAAGAATACAGCCAACTAGATTTTCCCTCTACTACACAAGTGACTTTTCCAACCATGTTGCTTATTTTGGAAATTGAGTGACTTCATCAGGTCATATATTGAGCTGCCCCTAGTGCCTTATGGAGGTTTTCATTCATCTTTCTCTTTTCTTCTTTCCTCCTTCCTTCCCTTCCTCCCTTCCTTTCTTTTTTTTGTGAAGTATACTCACATGCTACTGTCTATACTTTTTGTCTTCTCTTTTTAAAGAAATTATCCCATGTGACATTTCTTTGAAACCATACATAACTCTGAGTTCTTTGATTAATTTCTGCTGGTCTTTCAGTGCATTTTCCTTTCTTCCTCTCCCACCCACTTTTGAGGTAATATCTATGGACTTATGTAACATGTTATTTCTTAATAGTCATTACTTACTGTCAAATGGGGTCAAAAAAAATGGGTGAAGAGGGGTGGAGTGAACAAAGCCCTTGGCTGTGTTTCAGATTAATGATGTCAGTGATCACATCTCTTTTATTTCCTTTGTTCTGGAAGTTTATCTAGTTTGCTGGCATTCAAGAGGCAACATGGCAGCCAAGGCTTTCAGTCAAAGGCTTTCTGTACTGGTATATAAAGTAGAGGGGCTCTGAACACATGTGGTGTTCCCAGAGTAGGAGGTCTGAAATGCATGGGAGTGACACATGGACAGAGTTCTTCTTCAGCCCCATTTCCCTGGTGTTCTGTGGTTAAGGACTGTCTCTAGAGACATCCCCTACTTCTCTCCTGGGTCATCTACATTCTTTGGTTGACCACACTAAGATTTTTTTTTCTTTAGATAGACTTTTCCACAATGTAAAATTTCCTTTCAGGGAAATGTTTCCAATTAAAGATCTTAGAACATAGGTTCAACTTTCACTTTTCTCCTTCACTTCGATTTCACAATACTTTCAAGTATGTTTCAGAGTTTGTGGCAAACATTTCTTTATTTTATTGAACTTGCAAACATTTCTTTATTTTATTGAAGATGGAATGGTCATTTGGTTATATTTTGGGTGGGGTCTTTTTCTTACTGTTCCATTATTGTTAGATTTTTCAATGAGTTTTGAGAACATTGGAGTAAAAAAATGCTTTATTCAATTATGTTTAACTGGAACACTTGAAGATTTCTTAAGTGTTTCTTTCCCTAACCATTTTCCAAATTGGCAGAACCAGATAATTCAAACTCTGATAAATGTGCATTTATCAAATACTCAACACAAGACATTGTCAATGCACTTAAAAGCTTCCGGGAATAACATCAGACCTTCTTAGCCTAGTTTTCAAGTTCTGGTTTAGTTTTCAAATATTACACCACCATTCAAATATTACACCTCTCTTGCAACTTCACACTCCTGAAGGCCAAATCTTTTCTCTCTTTAATAGAACAGTTCATTTCTGCACCTGTTCTCTTGCTCATCTGCCAGATGATCTAATATATGAGCAGCCATAAAATAGATGATTTTGCTTCTTAATTATTTTATAAATTTCACTTCCCAGAAGTGGGTTAAACAAAGCAGGGGGTGGGGGGAGCTGTTGTAAAACAATTTATCAACAAATTGTTTTACTGCAAATTTCAATTCCTGGGTTGGAAACTCTGATGATTACCAAAGATCAGTATGCCAGCATCCTCCTTACTCTGAACATGGAAATTGAATTCTTGAATTTTTTTTTTTTTAATTTCCAGGCTGTTAGTCTATAGGACACCTTCATGGATAGGTGACATTCTTTATAAATTAGAAATCTTCTATTATGGATACTTTCATCTTCATAGAAGCAGCCCACAGAATATGATAATTCAACTCACTTTTATTTGGTAATGCCAATTTTGATTGAGCAATGAATCCTTTTTATGTAAGTCATAAGTTTATTGAATAAAAAAGAAATGTATTAATAGTAGGCACTTGAATTATCATGGCATAAACTCTGAAGTTTCATATGAAGAACTTCATTCTGCTTTATTTAGTGCTAATGAAAAGTAATGATGGGATCTATTAACAGGCAAGCTTCAGGAAAACATTTTAAGGGTTGCAGAATAATTTAATTTTAACAGAAGATGAAATTCTTTGGGATTTTTGTTTTTAGGTGTGGGTAAGAGCAGGCATATAAGTCCTAGGTCAAAAGACACGGTATTTACTGTTGATGAGTAAGGACTGTTGATTTATAGGCCATGTCTCAGCACTGAATAAACTGGACCTTCTTGGCTCACGGATTTCTGCCACATTTTTCTCATCACATTTCTAAAGAACCACCAGTCATGATTACAGTGACTGAATACTTAGGAATGATTAAAGCAATTTCCCCTGTTTATATGTTCTCTTAGATCATTTTACTTTGCTTAACTTTAAGGATAACACTGGATAACTGGTGTGATGCCAGTGACTCCTTGGCCATCAGCAGAACAGCTGAACTTGCACACCATGTTCATGTTCCCAGTCTCCATCTGCAGCTTGGATGCTGCTCATTCACTGGCCAGCACATCAGGTTTCTAATCTGGATAAAATTATGAATGGAGTCTGGGTTCCAAATTCTCTGTTCTACACACAGTTTTTTTTTAATACTGGAGCTAGGACTCTGCAAACTATATTTTGAATGAGCCTTTGGCAGCTGGTTCCCAATTAAGTTCTGTCAATATGGAGACCAGAAAGTGAGAAAAAGAACTTATTGCTTTTTTTCTGTTTTTTTGTTTTTTGTTTTTTGTTTTTTTGACAGTCACCCAAGTAGTTGTGTGACAGTTGGTTTCAACTGCTGATGTCTACCAGCTTTTTTTGGTTCTTTCAAAAAGGGCCAGTCCCCACAGGGATGCTGCCAGAAGCCAGTCAGCACCTGCTCCTCAGGGCTCTCCCTCTAGCCTCTTAGGTTTCATTTCTACAATTATTTCTGAATTACTCTAGCATTGCTTTTTGCTGTTTTAGTTCTCTACCTGTATAATCAATCCATTGTCTGAATCAAAATCTCATCTTCTCTGTTAGTCAGATTTGTTGCTGTGACAAGACACCTGAAATAAATCAACTTAAAGGAGGAAAGGTTTATTTTGGCACACAGTTTCAGAGACTTTTCAGTCCATGGATGATTATTAGCTCCATTACTTTTGGGCTTGTTGTGAGCTAGAACATCATGATAGGGAGTGTGTGGTGGAGCAAAACTGCTCACTTCATGATGGCCAAGAAGAACAAAGGGGGCAGGGACAGAAGAGGGATTGGGGTCACAATAATCTCCCTCAAGGACACACCTTCAGTGACCTCACTTCCTTTCTCTAGGCCCCATCTCCTAAAGGTTTGACCACTTCCCAAAAGCACCACAAGCTGGGGACTAAGTCTTTAGTACATGGGCCTTTGAGGAGATGCGATTATAACACTGTTAAAATACCTACTGTGGGTACTGTTTCCCTGAGTGTATTCTGACTTCATAAAAGTGACAGAAGAGTTTAGAGGACAAGATTATAAAACCACTCTCTCTAGACCTCCAAAAATCCAACTGAGTAATTTGTAAGTCTTTTAACATCTTTTAAGTTTAAATTTGTATAGGGTAAAATTATCTCTGTGATGTACAGTTCTATGGATTTTGAAAAATGTATAGAAATGTGTGCCTGCCACTATAATCATAACAGAACAGTTCACTCACCCAGATTTTCTCTTTTTGCCCTTTGAAATAAATCCCTTCCCTCCCCCCACCCCAGGGTATCACTGTTTTGTTCTTCATCCTTATAACTTTCTCTCCTCCAGAATGTCATATAAATGAAAACATACAATATTTAGCCTTTTATGTCTTGCTTATTTAACAAAAATGCATTCAACTTTTTTTCTGGGATGTTGCATAAAATCACTTATGTTTAATGTTAAGTTTATATTAATATTCATGTCTTACATCAGCATAGTTCAGATTCTGCTTTGGTGATTCCCTTCAATGCCTGAAATAAGTTTTGTTCTGTCACATAACAAATCACAACAAATGTAAGGGCTTAGAATAATATTCACTTATAACCTCATGGTTTCCATGGGTCTGGAGTCCATTTTCTGTTCAGGCACAGTTGCAGTCAACATGTGGGACAGGGTTAGTCTCTTCTGAGGCTCACAATCCTCTTCTAAGCTCCCTGCTTCTTGACAGAATTCATTTTCTTGCAGCCTTAGGATTTAGGTCCTCATACTGGCTGTCAGCTAAGGGTCTCTCTCATCTCTTCAGCTCCCTCAGGGCTGTGATTTTCTATAATGTAGTCTATTTCAGGGTGAGCAGAAGTGTGCCTGTCTTGCTTTGAATCCCTCCCTTCAGCAAATGCCTGGACCATCTTTTAAAGAAATTGCCTGATTAAGTTAGACTCATCTAGGATAATATCCCTCTGGATTAATTCAAAGTTCACTGACTTAATCATATCTACAAAATCCTTTCATGTTTGCCACCTTTTCACAGAAGTGAAATATCATCATCTTCCCATGTCCTGACACATCAAGAAAAGGGAGTATTCAGGATTTGTATAACAGGAAGCAGGGGTCTTTAGGGGTTATCTTAAATGTTCTGTCTACCATAATGCCCTATTCCTTTCTACAATTTAAAAGCTTCTCAGGAAGCATTTGTGAAGGCTTCCTCCAATGCTTCTTTTGCTAACAAAATTGAGGCCCAGAGAATATATGTAATGGCACCAACTATGAATTACTAAAGATGATTTATTATATGCCATCAAGGGGCTGACATTTAAAGCCTATCTGTTAGCTTCCAGTCTACCCTTGCGATGACAATGACTTCAGTGATCACTGGGAGAGGCCAAGAGCCCGTAGCAGTTATATCTTCAGACCTTACATTCCTTGTTAAAGTAGGAGCTATGTGGAAGCTTCTCAGGCATCCCTGTATCTATTAGATGTTGATACAAGTGGAGGGAGGGACTCCAAAACTCAGTTTGGTGACACCAAATTGAGCAAGTTACTGAAGTGGGGAGGACAGTGAAGCTTTCATCTTAATCACATATTGTCACACCAGGTAAAATTGTGTGTGAACAAAGTTTTCAAGAATGTCAGAAAATAGGCTTGAACACCATAGATGTAGCCTAAAGTTTTCATCTTACAAACAAGAAACATGAGATCCTTTCTCACTCTATATCTCCAACACTGGGATGTGAGGTGAAAGCCTTCATGTAGGGGTAGATGTGAGTAGGTACAGAGGAGAATGGGCATCTTATGATGGAGGAAGCAGCAGACCAAAGGTCAAGTGTGGTAGGGATGAAGCGTGTCTCCCAAGACACCTATGTCTTAATTCTTGGAACCGTACATTATTTTATATGCCAAAAAGATCTCTGCAGATGTGATTAATGATCCTCAGGTAGATGGTTACCCTGTTATCCAGATGGCTTCTATGTCATCACAAGTGTCCCTAGAAGAGTGAGGCAAAGATAAGAGAGAAAGAAGCAAGATGAAAAGAAGCAGGGAAAGATCTAAAGATGCTTCACTGCTGGTTTTGAGATGGAGGAAGGAGCTCTAAAAGCCAGATAAGAGTCTCCCCTTAAGCTCCCAGAAAGAACCAGCCCTTTGGACGCTTTGGGTTTAGTGTACTGAAGCTAATGTTGGGTTTCTCACCTCCTGCAAGAAAATAAACTTGTGTTGTTCCAAGTAACTGAGTTTGTAGTAATTTGTTATAGTAATAGGAAATGAATACATCAGGCATTAGGAGAAATGGGTATGTTCGGGATATGTTAAAATAGAACATAGATTCTAAAACGTTGACTGAAACTCTTGGTAAGAAATACATTTTATATCAATAGCTAATATGAGCAAGCATACAACTGTACACCCAAAACAGAGAGCAAAAGTTTGCAAATCAGTATTTATTCCATGGAAACACACTGATATTTTCTTTATTATTTTATTATATTCTTGTTATTTCTTCAAAAAATGCAGATTTGTAGTCATTAAATTGACTTCATATTCCCCTAAACAGCATCTTGAACAATGTTGGCATTCAGGGAAGAGAGTAGATTCTAAGAAGGGTAGACAGTGTTTGGAGACATTTTTGCTGTCACAGGTGGGAAGGAGGCTGCTACACATATCTAGAAGGTAGAAGCAGGTATGCTATAAAGCATAGCACAGTCCCCCACAGGAACAAATTATCCAGTCCAAATGTCAACAGCACCAAGGATGAGAAATCCTGCTCCAGATACATTTTCTCTTGAGTCAGCTGTGCCCAGTGGCAGTTTAGTATCTTTTGAAACCCGTCTTTGTGTCTCCTGTCCTCCAGCACCTCTCCTACCTAATAGAAATCATCACGAGCTTGTGTGAGTTGGGCTTGTAATAAGTGATAGCTGCATTTAAAGGCGTTAACTAATGAATCTGAAAGCAGTGAATGGGGATGTGTGCATGAGATCTTGGTATACCATGGCCTATTTTAGGCTGTCACTGTTAGAGAACTAAACAAGCACATCTGCAAATTGTTTCAAGCTTCCAAAACTGCAAAACTGCTAATCTCTACCATCTAAAAATCTGCTATTTGAAGTTTGATTTTACTGCAATTGTATGAAAAGTACATTGGAAGAGACTTTGAACAGGACATAGGTTGTACTGGCCCATTGAAAACTGTAAAGATAATAACATCTACATCATAAAGCCATTTAAAAACTCTTTTCACTCTAAAAATAATTTTACCAGTGTCTCTAATTCTATATGTTCCATTTTAGGGTGCTAGAAAGCAGCTTAAGGGTAAAAGGAATAATCAGTAACTGGCTTCTACAAATAACTGGGATGAAATACACCATATGTTTAGGAAATGACATCTAATTAAAGCCAATATGGGACAACTAAGACAGGCCCAGGGTTCTTAATACAGAGCCAGCCCTCTGGGGTTGGGGGTTGGTGTGGTACACATTGGGCACAGAGTGGTGGTGGTGTCTGTCAAAAGACAGAATATGAAAATAATCTATTTTAGCTTCCAAATTTGGGGGTCCTTGGGGAAAAATCTTACATGTATCATTAATAGTTCTACAGTCAATGACTTTGAGGTTTGAGTCCTAGTCTCTTCTCCTTTCACAGGAACATGAAAGCACCAATAAAAATAAACTCCAGGAAGTGGAAGATAGACTACAAAGAGTTTTAAACATAATAATTAGAATTCTTGCCTCCTGAAACTAAAATAGTTTTACTGTGGAAAATGCTGTGATCTAAATTTCTGTGTTTTAATATGCAGCCCCTCCCCAGCCCTGGGGGAGGCTGGAGTGCTGGTGAGGTGAGGTCTTAACAAACCAAAATTCAGGAACTTGAACAGTTTAGGAATGTGTCTGGAAAGGTTCCAGAAGGTAAGGTCCCAAGTAGAACAAACCCGTGAAAGTGAAAAACATTTTTATTAACCAGTCAGGCTCCTTCTATATGTGTATGGAATTCCTCAAAGGCACATAAGTTAAAAACAAAACAAATGAAGAGCAAGACCCCCATCATTTACTAAATGCTGCTGACCTGTTTGGTACTGTACTAAGCACTTTACATGGATTAATTCATACAACTGTCACAGTCATTCTAGAAAGTAAGTACCATTGGTGTTCCAATTTACAGATGAGAAAACTAAGGCTTCAGGGGATTACTAGGTTAAATAAGGGACCAAGGTTGGTTTAGAAACCAGGCATTTTGACACTAGAAATCATGCAACTAATCTCCTGGGACATGCAATGCATGGGATTCTTTCAAGCACTGCCAAAGGTTTACTTTTAAATGGGCTCAAATTGCAGGGCATGTTAAGGTATGGACTGTTGAAATAGGAGAAGTCAGAGTTACCTTTTTCAACCCTTTCAATATCTATGGAGCAACCTACTATGATCAATAATTGTGATATAGAGATTACATTTTTCTAAATCCTGTGATCATACATAGATAGTAGCCTAATAGGTATCCCTACCTTTCCTCACCTGCAGTAATCAGTTACTCTTCAGTTTCATGCCTCCTCCTTCTTCTCCTCTCCCCACCCCCATACACACCAGACTTAACATCTGGTTTTAGAGTCTACTGAGAGATCTGTAAGTCAGAAGCAATAACCCAAGCATCACGGTCTCAATAAAACGTATCTCCAAAGTGGCTGTTATTTCCACCACATAAGCCATAATAGCTATTCTTTATGGTGCCGTGAAAGACATTTTTGAGGGGAGCAGACTTCAATGAACTGTGAAGGCATGGTGGCAGGGTGGGTGGGGAATTCTTTCTTTGCCAACTCTTTGCTCTCTTGATATGAGAAGCCTGAAAAGACTAGAAGGCAGCTGTAGATTAAAAGTTCACATGACTGTGTCTTAAGGAGAAGCATTTCCTTTCTGGGAACCAAGACCTCTATACCGATAGATCCTAGACTTGTGACCACAAGTACAAATTCCCCAAGTGGATCATTAGGAGTAGTGGAAGTGGGGCCTGGTCCTATGTGGTATACTTGTGGGGACACAAAACCATACAATGATTACTGAATTAAGGTATATTACATTCCAGGGTATGGTGCTCCATTTTTGCTGGGTATCACACCCAAGCTGGTGCTCAGGTGTACTTTTAAAAGATCATTCCAGTGACTAGATTTTCTGGTAAGGTGCAAGATCAGTGGATCTCATGGATCTGTATTCACTGCAGCACGTCTTTTACTGTACAGTGGATTTCTTGGTCCTTTGTGATGTTATACAGGACCCTAGTGTTTTGGTTTAGATGTGAGATGTCCCCCAAAAGCTCATGTGTGAGACAATGCAAGAAAGTTTAGAGGTGAAGTGACTGGGTTATGTGTAAGTCTTGACATAATCAATGCATTGATTTCCTAATAGGGATTAACTGGGTGATAACTGAAGGCAGGTAGAATGTGGCTGTAGGAGATGGGTCATTGAGGGCATACATGCCTTTGGGGTATATATTTTGTCCCTAGTCTGGAGTCTCTCTGCTTCCTGGTGTCATGTCTCCAGCTGCTCTCCTCTGCACATGCCTTTGCTGTGATGTCTTGCCTCATCTCAGGCCTAAGGAATAAAATCAGCCATCTATAGATGGAGACCCTGAAACTGTAAGCCCCCCAATAAATTTTTCTTCCTCTAAATATTCTTTAAAGGTCTTTTTGGTCACAGCAGTAAAAAAGTTTACAATAACTAGGTAGTCAACTAAACCTTTTTAAGTCCCTGATAAGGATGTTGGCTGAAGCCACACAGCTAGGAAGGATAAACTTGTACCCAGAATAAATATCTATTCCAGTCAGGCTTAATTCCCTGTCAAGATGGAAGGAGTCAAATGTCATTTGTCACAAAATGGCTTCTCAGTCTCACAGTGCCAGGGTCTTTGGCTTTGGTCTGTTATTGGTAGATGGAATATTCGACAGAAGCAGTAGCTAGATCAGCCTTAGTGAGGAGGATCCTTTGCTATTAAGCCCATGTTTAACCTCCATCCCTGATTCCAAGGCTACTCCAAGTTCCCACTGCGCCAACACTAGTGGCCAGTTACAGAGACAGAGTGATACTTTGCTAAGTCATCTGCCTATTCAATTGTATAATGCTCTATTCTGTGATAGAATCTCTGATGGATAACATATGACAAAAAAAAAAAAACCTCAAATGCAACAATGAACTTTTATATTTCTATGCTAATCCCATAGGTCCATCTGCATGCCTCTTCCCTAAATGTCCTTGCTTCTGATCTTCCTGATACTTTCAACCAAATAGTAAAGATAGTAGCCATTGTCTGTGATTCCACATATAGTCTTACCTTGAGCCACTTCCATTTTCATACTGTGTTAGGGTTCTCCAGAGAAAGAGAACCAACAGAATATATTTATTCGTTAGACTGATTCACAATCACAGAAGGCGGAGAAGTTCCTTGATGGACATCTGCAAACTGGAGACTACAGGATGTTGGTGGTGAGGCTCAGTTCAAGTTTGAAAGCCTCAGAAGAAAGGCCAAAGGCCTGAGAACTCAGAAGGTCACTGGTGTTAAGCCCCAGAATCCAAAGGCTGATAAATCGGTACTCTGATGTCCAAGGGCAGCAATGGGAGAGGAAACACCCCACTTTGGAAGAAAGAGCTAGAGTTTTCCCTCTCCCTATCTTACTTTTTCTTCACCATCTAGGGCTCCAACTGATTAGATGGTACCTGCCCATCCAATCCAAGGTTGTTTTCGCTTTTAGTGTGCTGACCCATATACTAATCTTTTTTTCATAGACACACCTGTAAGTAATGATTTATCAGTTCCCTAGACATCTCTTCATCAAGTTGACACCCCAAATTAACAATCACACACAAACACACACCCTAAGTGGCTGTCCATGTGCAAAACTAAAAACTCTGCCCACAGGAAGGATTTTTCTTGCTACTGCCTTACTTACTAGCTGAAGGAGAGGTGCTGGTCAACAGTGGAGAATAAAATTGGGACAGGGGCTAGTTCAAATTACTATGCCCTCAGGTACCATTTCTATCTTATTGGATTGTTGGTGGGTCTGCCTGACCTCATTATTTTGTGGGTTTTTCCAGATCTCAACTCAGTTCTGGACACACAATCACCAGAAGCTGAAGGAGCTGTTTTTCAAACAACACATAATTTTCCACTACAGGTGGCATGGCTTGGCTGCAAAATCCTTGGGGCCTATGTTGTGATTCTCTACCCTCAGGCATGCCCATAAATACCACATAGTATCTTTTTCCATCACTGGATAGCTTTAACAACACTGGGTCTATCAGGTAGTGGGGTACACGGAGGAGAATCACTTGCACTGCAGCATAAACCTCTTACAGAGTCCTTTAGTTCTAGGTCTCAAGATGAAAGCTGTTTGTGTAAATGAATTATATGAAATATGCTGCCTCTAGAATCTGAAAAGGCCTACCAATCACCATTTTCCTCTCAGTAGAAAAAAATGATATGCAATGTTATTGTGAAAGGGCTATTGTAGACCACTGGATCTCTAAAAATTTCACTGATATGGCAGGCCCTGAATCTTCATAGAGCTTGTCTCCTGACCACAGAGGGTAGGTATCTTATTAAGGCCTTCAATGAGCTTTTGACTTCTTGTTCATCCAGTCCAAATCACACAATGTTATCAACATGTGGACCAATGCAGTATTACATCCAGAAGATCCAGATACTTTCTGACTACAGTAAGAGGAAGGACAGAGGGGTTAATATTTATTGTACACTCTTATGTATCCAGGATGAATGTGAATTTTCTGACCCTTTCTAATGGGGATGGCAAAGAAAGTATTTACCAGATCAGTGGCCACATAACGTAAATTGGAGGGAGGCCTTACTAAGATGCTTTAACAGATATCATGTTTGGTAAAACAAATGCAATTGGGGCTGTAGCTTGGAGTTCATAGTAGTACAGTTATCTTCCAGGACCCATCTGGAGGAAACAGATTGATCAATTAAATGGGGACATAATAAAGACCACTGATCTGAGTTCTTTGGGTCTTTAATCCTCAGATCTTTTAGGCATTCATCTCTACCCCTTTCCCCAAGTGGCAATAGTGCTATTTACTTACTATTGTTGCTAAAAGTGTGGGAGTAGTTTCAAAGATTCCACTTAATTTTCCTTCTGATAGTAATTCTAATTCCATATACTAAGAAAACACTGTAGGGATTTTCCAAACACCAAGTCCATACCAATTAAATATAGTCAGGAGTAAGGAAAATCACCTACTCCTGAAGGTATTTAATTGGTATGTTGAATCTGTAGGCACAATGGACTATGAACTAGACTTGGCTGAGGACTACCCATAGATTAGATTTATTACCTAACTTTCACATGCTCCACACTATAATGGGGCAAGAGGAATGACAATTCTTGGTTCCTATGCATCAATGCCAACCTGGAAATTGTGCCCAACAGTCAAATATTGGGTATTTTTTCAATTCCCAGTATAGATACATAAGTCAAGTCCTTTTGGAGAAGCACTGGGAAAATCACTAACTTATGCACTTGCTGTGGTATTGGAGGGTCTTTCCTCCTAGGGCTTCAAACTTTTTCTCAATTGATTAGTTCTGGGCCTTAGAACTGGGTAAAGGTTCATGATTTTTTTATTGTGGCGGCAGCTCTGTCTCCTGATAATCCATTCTTGATTTGTTCTGATTATATAGATTAGGTTATGTTCTTACTGGCTGACCATCTATCTTGCATTTATTGAAGATTTATTCCATTAAATATCTCTCTATGACTCACTATAGTTCATGACTTTTGACTGCTATTGGTCTTGCAGTTTTTTAAGATAACATCCACTTTGCTCCGGGAAGTTGAGTACTACAACCTGATGATGTCTACTATTTCACAAATCTCATCCCTCCAATTGTTATCAAGGCACTCAGTTCTGCAACATTTCCTACCATCAGCCTTGACCTTCAAACTACAGTTACTACTGAACTGCTAAGTAATGCTGGGGTCCCTTTAAACAGCACACCCCTTATTGCTCTGGCAAATGAAAACTACTGCTGGGCCCTCCTGCCTTATGCAGTATATTCACTGTAGCACACACCACTCCTCTGAGCTTTTTGATCCTTTCTTCCCCTCCCTACTTTGATAGTTCTGGTTATACTTCACTTAGCTAAGTCAAGGTAAGTGGCTCAGGTCACTACCCTAAATGTTAGTGTTCTTCCCAAAGTGTTAAATTTTTATTATTGTAGAGTGTTTACATATAAATAAAACTCATCCAACTTTATGTACCTTCCCCCTTGACCCAGAATACTCAGGATCCAAGCATACACACACACACACACACAAACACACACACATTCTCTCAGCTCTTGATGTTTGTTTTGGCAAGGTGCTGCAGACAAAGAAGTCCTGGCCTGCTCCTCAACTTTTCCTGTCCTCCAGCTGAAGATGAGAGTTTATATGTTGCCAAGAAGGCCCTCTGGGCCTTAATTGGTGATTAATCATCTTCAGCATTTCTTGAATGTACCGAATATCCAGATTCAATGAAGTTGCCATCCAATTCCATATTCTTTATAATTACTACTTCCCTTGAACCTCTCAAATTTTTGAGATACTGTCCCCAGAGTATTCCCAGTATCCCATTCCAGTTTACCATCAGTGCAAATTTTAACAATTATGTTGCAAAAGCATGTGGGTGATCGACACTGCACATGCCACCACTAATAAGACCCTGCAAGCTAACCTAGCAGGATGATCCAGTTCCAAACTTTCATTTTAGAATTTAGTTCCTCAAATTAATCTTGGCAATAACTGCTTGAAGGGCTTTCCGGAAAAACTGATTTGAGATGAAGATTTATGTGCACAACATTTACTGTGGTATGCCTTTCAGACCAAAACCTGTGAGGGTAGAGTTCAACTGCAATGAAGGCTACAACAGATCCCATGGGTAGCAAGAGAGTGAAGATGGCCTTGCTTTGCCTTAGCCAAGGGGCCTTGATTTTTACAATTTGGAAGGAGAAAGTCCTTGGAAAGAAGCCTTGACTTTGGATGAAGCAACTGTCTCCAGCTGGTGACAATTCTTAAATGGCAAATCAGCTTCTGAGGGCCATTACGAAGTAGGAATGACGCATCGAAATTTCCTTGCCAGCGTACCCCATGTTAAATTCGCTGTTGACCTTGCATGTGTGTTTGAGAAAGGTGACCCTGCTCAACGACCAGGGAGGATCCAGGATTAGGGTGTGTCCTGCAGTTTGAGGAAGTATCCCGCTCCTTGGGTTAAGGGCGTTCCCAGTTTAAGACCTTGGATTTTAGGGAAGTTTGATGTTGAGGATTATTGCTGCTGGAATTAGGGCATTCCTGCTGCCTGAGCTCCCGTTGAGTTCTCGTGAGATTCAGAGAGCACTTTGGGAAAAAAGCCTCGTGGAGTAGGTGAATTGGGTGGCAGCAGAACTGGGATTGCCCCAGAACGTGTGTGGAGGCCGGTGTGAGTTCGGGAATAAAGAATTGCTGTTTGAATCTACAAAGCTGTGTGGTGGCTCGTGATTCTGTGCCCAGCCAAGACTGCGGCATCAGCTGAGTACTCACTGCCAGTAGCAGAGGTGTGAATGCCTCAGTCCTGATGGATATACACAATAGCACCCTTTATAGACACCAATGTACTTTTTCCTTATCCTCAATCCACCACCTACATATATAGTCTCAGAATAAAAATACCATTGACATTGTGATTACTAAAAACTTTTTTTCTGGGGGAGGGAGGAAGATGGAGAAGGCAGGGTAGGTCTTTTTTGTCTTTATTGGTACAGAGTCAGTACTTTAAAATCTTGTAAAATATCCTCTGGGAACCAACTTATTGAATGGTTCAGTTCATTTGCTTTGCTTCCAATTTTTAGGGATTATTTTCTGAAAAGTTAATTTTGCTTACTAATCATGTAAAATATTAAAATGATTCCAAAATAAGGCCCTTTCAGATAAGTTTAGTTTTTATCCAATCTTCCTCCCTTGCATGATAGGTAGATATTAAAATATGCATCATTTATTTTTCCATTTAAAAAATATAAACATATATTTCTTCGTTTTTCCTAAGATAACTGATAACATACTATGATGGTTAATTTTATGTGTAAACTTGACTGGGTCATAAAGTACTCAGATATTTGGTCCAAAATTATTTTGGATGATCCTATACATGTAGTTTTGGAAGAGATTGACATTTAAGTTGGTAGTCTGACTACAGCAGACTGCCCTGCCTACTGTGAGTGGGCTCATCCCATCAGTTGAAGGTCTGAACCAAAAAGCCTGGCCCCTTTTCCCTTACAAAGAAAATTTCTTGTGCCTCACTGCTTTGAACTGGAACATTGTCTTTCTCCTGACTTAGGATGTGAATAGAAACATTGGTTCTTCCTGGCCTAGAGCCTGCCTATAATTACACTGTCAGCAATCCTGGGTCTTTGACTTACCTACTCATCCTGAAGTCGTGGGGGTTTGTCAACCTCTTGAATATCATGTGATCTAATTCCTTAATTTATACATACATACATACAGAGAGAGAGAGAGAGAGAGAGAGAGAGAAAGAGCATTCCTGAGATAAGACCAAATAAGAAATTATGAGCCAATTATGAGAAATTAAAATATATGTTTCATGACTTAAAAGAATTAGTTTAGCTTTACAAAGGGTTTGTGTTCAAAATCAAATCGGTACTTGCTGAAATTATTTTCCATCATCTGGGCAAGAAAAAGTGAGAAGTAAGGTTTAAAGCTATTATGTAAAGATGATTTTACGTTTTCTTAATTTACATTTTACAAAAAGATTTGTCATCTCCCACTGTAGATCTCATCTTACACAGTAAATAAGACGTAAAATACACTAAAATGCACTACCCTTGACTTATGAAATGATCAAGTTTCAGAATAAATTAGTGAGCTTCTAAATATCAAAAGCATGATAACATATTAAATAAATCAACATTAACAACTGCTTAACAGTGATAAAATATACTTTTATTTACTTTGTTGAGTCAGAGGGTCATAAAAAAATTATTGCTAAAGTAGATATCAGGAAACAGACAGGTGCTTTAGAAGTCCAGTTACCTTGGAATTTATTTAAACTAAGAGAAAAAGGTCATAATGTTTTCATGCAATACACACTTGGTTCTTTAAATAACAATTGTGACAAATAGCAGAAAGAATTAGGAATGCTGCACTGATGATCCATACAAAACACCAAACATTTTAGGTTGTACATAATTAAAGAAATATCTTACTTTTCGAAATACTGTAATAGCCAATACACAGAGGCATGCCTTAGGTGGGCATAGGAATGCAGTTTTAAAAAGGAAAAAAAAAAATCACACTGGAACTACTCAATTTCTTTTAAACCACTGAGCAAGAAAAGCAACATTGAACTTCCATACTGATTTTACACAATTTCTATACAGTACCTTGACTTAAATCCAAGAGCAAAAGTTAAAACTCTCCTCCTCTATTTTTGGTAAACAACTGCACGGTAAACTTAGATGACTTTTCCCCCTGGATTTTACCTGGGAGTGGCCTTTTTAATATTTTATTTAAAAGAGGGCAGGTTTGGCACTTTTATACTGATGTCACCAATGTTAATATTTCTTGGGATCTCAGGAAGATTCATATTCTTTACAGCTGATACAGCACGGGCTGGAGCTCCCGCTAAGCCAGCCTGCATACAGAAGTAAATAAAAGAAAAAGAAAATGTACAACTCAGGTGTAGTTCATCATAAAACACTTATAATGGAAGACAATGAAAAAAGATTTTCACATAACAAGTTTAGAAACCAGATGGTAGTTTGAACTGATATGAGATGGTTACTCTGAATACTAATCTATAAAGAGAAAACAGTTGACACATTTAAAAATACAGTAAATACATGCAATAATAACAATGTAAAGATTTAAATACAAATTAATGGGTACTACCTAGATATGACAGGCAATATTCACAAAACAAAAGCTAAATCTTTACCTATATTTTGATTTAAGTGACATATAAGCCCAGAGCATAATTTACATTAGTTTCCTTATTAAACATCTCTTGCAAACAATCATGATTTTTTTCTTTTAAAATGGCATTTATTATCAATATGTGCTTCAAAAAATTAATAAATTATACTTTAGTTTCATTATTCAGGGCTAAACCCTTATAAACATTTCAAAACAACAAAATTGTTTTTTTTTTTAAATTGTGGGGGTTCTTCTAAACTTTTATAAAATTTCTAGAACACTAAAAAGGAAAAAAAAATAAGGATTTTTAAATGAAGTCTGAATCCAAAGATAAAAGTTTTACCTAAAGATGAAACTGCAAAACAAAAAACAAAAGATTTTAACTTTAATGCATTAGTAAAACTTTTAATGATTAAAAATGTTTTATATAGATTCAACATCATATTTAATTTGTAGCATACAGTTATAGAGAAGGAAAAGCATATGTAAATGAATGAAATTTAAAATTTTCAGTCAGTACCACTAGTGCACAATATTTGGCTTTCCACTTAACAGGAATACTTAAAATTTTTGAAATAATTTTGGAAGAAACTATGCTTAAAAATAAAAGAAAAATTCATGTATATAATTTTTCTGAATGTGAAAATCAATAGCATTCATATTTCAGGTATAACTTATATACCAATAAAATTTCAGCACTTTTATGTAGTAAAACATAATAGCACCACTTCAATATAATAAAGCAAAGCCAACAACTCAAGAGAGTTCAGTGGTATCATCTTGCACAAAAGTAGAAAATTAAGTACTAACAAAAACAAATCTTCCAATTTGTTTAGATTACATATATGTAAGATAGTATGAGAAATTACGTAGTTTTTAAAGTCCCTTTTCATAATTTTATTTTTTCTTTTATGTAATCCTACCTCTTTTGCTAATTAAAATAATAATAATAATAAAGCTGTTACCTGAGAAAAATCTTGACTGATACAAAATAGGCCAGTGTAAACTATTTGCTGAATAAAGGATACAAACATTGTTAAGCAATGAAATAAAAGCCATGGATCATCAATTCAGAATTGGAAATAGAAAAGTTAGTAAAATAGTGTTAATAATAGATATGGTGCACATAGGCAATAAGAGTTATCTAGATGAATCAAAAACTCCATACCCAAACTAAAGACTATGCAGGGCTGGATAATTCAATTTTTATTATTTAATGGAGTTTAGCTGTTCTTAATATACAACTAAAAATTCGATTGACTTCTATATTTATACCTACCTGAAGCAGAGAAATTTATGTAATACCCCACTTCCCTCCTATTCCTTCAAAAAATGTATACTTAGGGTAGTAAGCACCATATTCAAAAGTTTCTTTAATTTAATCATTTCAAGTTAAAGGTGTAGCTACCAAAATTTAGAATAGACTACGATCAAAGAAGAATTCAGCTCAAACAGGTTTACCACCCTGTAAACATTCTTTTACCAGAAAGCATGTTGTCTGCCAAAGGAACAAAAATTATTTTACAAACTGCAGACATTATGGAATTAGCATCATTTTTCCAGGTAAAGGGATTTTGTAATTTTTCTAATAAAATGCCAATATTTTCACTTTGCAATTTCCATAAAGATACAAATTATAAGTGGACTATAGAATATATTGATAAAATATTTGGACATAATTATTTTAAAAGTTATGAAGTATTAAAGGATGTTATTGTGAAAAAGAATATGTAGGTGTGTATTTACTGGATTTTATGGTTTACATTTATAAATAGTAAAACATAAATATTTTACTATTAAATTAAATGTCATAAAGCCTTATTTTCCACAATATCCTTTACCATGTATAGCTAAACTAAACTTAAGCAAGGAAAATGAGAATTAAAAAAAATTATCTTGTTATTTCATTAGGTTAAATTGTTTCTTTTTGACTAAAAATGGAGTTTGGTTGTGGATTATTAATAAGAATATATAAATTCAATATAGCAATTGATTTAAATAGCATGTATGTGCCATGTTCTTATTATATACAATCAGAAGTTTCTAAATACAACAATCTATAATTCTTCTAAACATAAGCAGCAAGCCATAGACATGCAAAGGATGGGAACTATTTAGAACACGCAGATGAATTAAGAGAATCAAATTATTTCTCAAGCATGTTCAATACATTTGTGTAGTATATCATAAATTGAAGTAGTAAGAAATTTAAATATTATAACATATGTTAAGTTTTATTTGACATTTTAAGAAATCATATTGTGAAGAATATTAAATGTGAAGAAGAAAAAATAAAGACTGTTGATTAGAAAGCAGATGCTTAAATAAACTGTCAATTTTGATATATAAAAACTATGGCTTAAAAAAAAAGGACTATGTTACTCAGGCAATCAACACCAGAACGGTCATGAAACAAATTTTGTTTTCAGACTTCCATCAAAGTAAAGTCTGAAACATTTTTATTAAAGAATAAAATGTAAAGGAAGTAATCTGTGATTAGAAAATCCATTTGCTAACACTGAGGTATAAAGTAATTTTTATCTTGGTTAAATTTTTTTTCTAGTAAGATATATGCAGAGCAATAGGATAACTTTTACTAAAACTTAACTTTTTTAACACTAAAATTTACCGAAATTATTTACCTGACTTGTTAGTAGTACACACAATTTAAAAATATAAAGGAAGATATTCCTGACAGTACAACATAGTTCTTAAAGATTTAAGATTACATAATTGACACAAAGCAAAAAGAAAAAGAATGAAATTCTACTAGAGAAATAACTTGTTTCGTCTGTTATACTTGAGCACCACCATGGCAGGTAAACTGCAGCAACTCCACTAACAAAAACAAATATATGAATCCAAAGCAGTTAAGAGTATGAAACTGGATGAAAGAATGAAGTACAGTATATAAAAGAATGGGCATGTTTTCTCTCCCATGAGATTAAATTAACAGAATTAAGAGAAAGAAAACAAAATGAAGTCTGCAAGTATACCAAAATGAGGCCAAACAGATAGAAGACTTATACAGACATACTCTTGGAAATTTCAAGCACTTGAATCACAAAGATAGTAATGGATGGATATGATTTGTTTTTTATTTTCTTTTTAAATTGCCAGACCCAAAAATAAACAAAATATGAGCAAGCAAAACTGAAAAAGCAGCATTGCTAAAATATATTTCAAAGAACTGGAAAGCTCCCCTTTCCTCATGCAATAAGCAATTAACTTTCCTGAAGGGAAATGGGAATTAATAATCTTATTTCATCTAAGACATAAAATACCATCTACCACCTTAAAATAGTTTTTGCAAGCTTGAAATATAGTATAATAAGATGGTAGCTGGAATCATTTGTACATACTAAATTCTTTCCTCAACCTTCTGCTGGAAATTGCTAAGTGCGTATTCATAAGTTTGACCTAACAGGAAGGTGAAAGAACACCAACATTAATAAATATGATATTAAATGGTTTCAGACTCAAAATCATTAACAAAATAATGTCAGATTTTGAATGCATGCTTTTGAGCAAAACAGAAATTTCAATGTTTTAATTTCTGAATATGAGGCATAATAATTTTTAATCAGGATTTACAATAGGCTTGTTCTGTACTTCAAAGACAGTGCTTTAACACTGTAATTATAAACACATTAAAAATGTTGATGATGTGAGCAAAAACTAAAGGATTTTATAAACAATTTTATCAAAATTAGAATGTTCAAAAATTTTTAAATCTTAAAAAATTACTAGTCATTTTATAAATTATCTTCAGTTATAGTTTTAATTTCTAACAGAATTTGCCTGTATGAGTGAAATAAATATAGCAGACTAATGACATTCCTGGATTTATTACAACTAGTTTGATCGTAAATGGATCTTAAGGGTCCCTCACCATGATTCTGTAGAAGTACAACATAAATGTGCACATCAAGGGAGAGGGGCAGAATCAACTCATGGCTGACCTTCCCGCCATCTTTATCTTAAGGTCACTTTTCCTACTCTCTACTCTTTGAAATCAATACCTGAATTTTTAAAAAGCCAATTAATAATTGTAACATATCCAAGTGGTTGATGGTTTCTTTGATAGAAAATTGCAGATTAATATAAACTAAATACTACAACATAGAAATTGGCAGTGCTCTCAATTTATAGAGTGAATAGGGTACCAAGTATTTTCCATAACAGAGACAAAATAAAATTGAACACTGGAACCAAAAACGGTACTCCAGCTTCATGATATAGCCCATAATCTTATTCTAAGATATTACAAAGCCACCTGTATGTTGCTACTTCTCAAAACACAAATAATGCAGTAGCTGAAAAGCATGCCAAATTCTCATGTTTTTTCTAATTAGTCAACTGGATAACCTACCTTGTTAAATTTATAAACTGTTTTTTCCTCCATAAGACTCAAGTAAGGTATTTTCAACTGAAAGTTCTTATTGGAGGCATATAAATATTTTTATCCTTTCCTGAAATTGCTTGTTGCCAAAAAAACTGCTCATCACCATCTACACAGAACTCTCAAAAATGTAGTTTACTCTAATTTATGGTATGAAACATATACAAAAAACTGAAGAAAAAATAATTTTGTAAAGCAAGGACTCTATTAAAAACACTTCCAATATTTGCCAATATACTTTGCAAAACTTTTCAAGCTTCAAGAAATTTAATTGATTCTAATTAGGATATGTTTGGATGTCAGAAGATTTGCTACAGCAGAAATCCAGTGTTTCTTGGTAATATATTTAATCCTATTTTTAGAGCACTTCATCAAGTTTTAAGAGATTTCTGATTTTAATTTTTGTTGGCCACTATTAACATGCACTTGCAGGTCAAAAACTCTAAAGGCAATTCTGTTAAGACTTTGGAACTGAAAACCATTTTGGGGGGAAGAAGTACTATTTAACAGTCATTATTCTAAGACTTTACTGCTTCCCACTTTGTATGCAAAACTCTAAAAGTTCAGCTTTGGGTTTTTAAATTCACAGCTTCCAAAACCCAGCAGGCAATTTTATGTTAGAATCCTAATTTGGAGATGGATAAAACATTTGAAAGTTAAATTAAGATTGGTTCTGTCACATCATGCTCAAAATATACAAAGTAAATTGTCATTTCTACAAATGCAATTTGTCAGTTAAATGACAATATTTTAAAAAGGAACAAAAAAATTTAAACTTTCCTTTTACAATGCAGGCAGACAAAACAGAACAAACATGACATCAATGATATACTAGTAAAATACACTAAGTCCAATAAAAGATGAAGAAACTACAAGGAGAAACTAGAATGGAAAATAGGCTACAGGGACTATATGGGTTCATTAACACAAAGAATTTTTGAGTCTGGCCTAAATGATTAATTGCCTTTGACATCATTTTGCTTTCCCTTTGGTAAAGTACATTTTTCTCAAAGTCAGCAATACCTTGTCTACCTGTCCTGTCTGGGAGACTGAAAGATAAAGGTCTGTAAGAGAGAAGAATGGAAAGAGCTAGAAAGATCAGGATGTTCAGAAAAAAAGAGGACTGATTTTTTTTAAAAAAATAGTGACTAAATTCAGACTCATTTATCCATCTTAAGAATAACATGAAATATATAAAAGCTAACAAGCCTCCCCAACCTCACCCTCTACCTCCGCCCCCAGAGAGTCATTTCATTTTTAGGCAGATTCCTGAGTACCTCTTAAACTTACCAAATCCCACCAACCTCCCAGTTTAAACCCTCCTCTCCCAAGATCCCAATGTTATAGTAAACCAGAATAGATGAAAATACATTCAGAGTATTTCTGTTTTCTCCTCTTTGAGGATCTGGTAGATCTTTGTTTTTATCTGTTTAGGTGTTGGGAATTAAACTGGAAGTGTATGACCTTTGAACCAATGTAATAAAATCTTTTATTTCTGACAAGCACCTAGATAAATCCACATTATATTCAGAGTGGTTTTTTAAAAGATGAATGCTACTCCTAAAGAACTGCTTAGAATTTTAAAAATATAATTATCAGTTCTTCTCATCAATCATGATATTCAGAATTTTAATTTTCTTTCTTCTTCAGTTTTTGCTTTATAAAAATTATAACAAATTTGGTAAGAGATTAATAAGTCTATACTTTGCTCTCAAATAATTTGGGTTCATCTATAGAGTTATATTTCTTGATAAATCTAACCAGTTGAAGTAAAATAAAAATTAAAAATATATGAAAACTTTTCTCATTTCAATGTGTCTGGAATAAAGCTCACAGCCATCTAAACATACTTAAAAATACAAACATTGCTGGAAGATTACGTTAAGTTGACATATTTTTCAACACTATTTCTTAAACTATGATAAGGACTAAATGGTCTCACTTTGACACACAAAAAGGTATTTCATCATTAAAATATTAGCAGGTACCCTATGTAGAGAAACACTTGATAAATGTACAACTTTGTGGTTTATTCCCAGATTTAAAACATGCCTTCCTTTAAAGTACAAAAAGAAAAACTAATATGGTCACAGATAACAACTGGTTATATGTGTTAGAATATGATCAGTAGATAAATAATAGAAGCATGCACCAGTGTCTATTTAAATAGTGCTGTTTCTGCAAAATATTTTTTAAGTTAGGGCAATTTCATAACTATAATATTCCCATCAAAATGTAAACTGCACTTCACTGCTCTTTATAGATAAGAAAAACTGCTTTATTAAAATATTTTTAGTGGACAATCAAAAAGAAAATACCTATAATACTGTAAAAACTATACATAGTTAACGCTAAAGAGCAAAAGAAAAAAGGGGGGGGGGACACCACCAATGGGAGGAGGTAAGTACTTAAAAATGTGAAAATTCCAAACAAGTGGTCAATATATTTTTACAGATAATTATACAAAATTCACAAATTATTCATTCACATTACACCTATTATTAATGAATCATGTCACTGCTCCTTTGCATTTAAAATTTATAACTGTACAAGCTTTTTGAAGCAATGTTTAGTAATTTACATACATTTCAAATTGTCATTTTAAGACTTTACAAACTGTAGTGTAGATTTTGCAATGAGTCTTTTACTATACTAAATAGTATATTCAATTGTACTAAATATTTGGAGTCCTTTTCTTTGTTCTAAAACAAAATTTTCTCTATTACCCTACATTATGCTTTCTTCATTCAAACTCCAATATTTTAAAAACTGGCTACAGAACATACAAAATATATACAGTCACTTAAAACATTCCTAAGTTTAAGCTCTTTGTCATCACTACAAGCCTCTCCCCTTAGGAAAGTCAATGGGAATTAGCGACTTTAGATGAGGAGAAATACAGGACTATTTTTACTTTAAGAACTCTGGAAAGGGTTTTTCAGAAAGCCTCAATTGTTGCTAACCCTCAAATTTATTTTAATCCATCATCTTTTATTTCCATAATTCAAATGAGCCAGAATTGTGTCAAACTGATTCTTTAAAATGCCAACAGAAAATTTTTCAGAACTCACCTTTTGTACATTAATGCTAGTGTATTAATTAATCCTTTGCTGCTTTTATAGCAATATTTACTTTAAACCAATCAAACATGTGAGCTAAAAGTAGAAGTATCAAATATAAGAGTATGAAAATTTTCTGATGAAATTTCTAATACAGCATTGAATGAGATATCAAGACACTTTACCTTTCTAAACTTTGGCTAAGATAATAAGACAGCACCGAAATAATGTGAATTTGAGTGGCCTAGCCACAACATGTTCTGCTGACATTCAGCCTAGTTTTTGAGGAAATAGTCACTAGATTTCTAAAGTAAAGTAGGGTTTTATACAATACAGAAGTGTGAGTATCCTTAATTCATACATTCTAACACTGAATCAAATAGCACAAAGTTAGCAAAGTAAACCCAAACTTTCTTTTTATAATGCCATAAAAATCATAAATATCTGCATCAATGTATTAAAATGTGGCTTAACTAATTTTTCAGTGACCTTTGAGAAAGTCCAGAATCTAAAAATTGAGGTACTGAATTTGTTTTTTCAGTGTGCACTCAGACTTTCCAAGCACATAATCTGAAATATTACTTCCTCATAAGAATACCATCACCTCTCCTTTCCCTTTCCAGAAAGAATTTGGAATTGTGTTTATTAACCAAGGCAGTTACAATTGTGGCTAAAAGAATAATAACATAAAGCTAGTTGTTGGATAATAGTCACAGGACATTTAACATACTAAAATGTGTATATTCCATTTCTAAAACCTGAATAAACAAACCAGCTGTACCTAAAGGGTGATATTGAACGACAAACGGTGAAAGTTACATACCATGCATTATTTATGATCATGCTTAGAACCGTCATTAACTAGAGCAAAATTTTCCCTTCTTACCTCAGATTTCTCCAGTTTATTTTGTGCATCAATTTGTGTAACAATCTCATTCATGTTGGTCTCCAATACCATTCCCCCCATCACCATTTCTGCAAGAATATTGTGAACCTAAAAGAAAAAATACAAAAACATAAAGAAAATCTCACAAATGTTTCATAATTTCAGTAACTTTTGTTTCAAAACTGCTGATTCTATTTTATAAGTAGTAAAAATAATTGAGGGCTCATAATCCACTTTCATCACTCCTGTGAACCTTTAGGCAGTTATATAAGCTCTTTAAGTCTTAGTTTAATGGGCTGAAAATCAGAAACAAGAATATACATTCTACAAAGGACTGTTGAAAGGATTAAATGAGGAAATCCATGGAAATACCTGAAACAAAGTAACTGATAAATACTAACTTTAGTAGTCTTCCCTTATCTATACTTTCACTTCCTTGGTTTCGGTTACCTGCAGATTTCTTTGGTCCAAATATATTAAATGGAAAATTATAGAAATAATTTGTAACTTTAAAATTGTATGCCTGATGAAATTCTTAGGCACTCCACTTCATCCTATCCAGGATGTGAATCATCCCTTTGCCCAGTGTATCTATGCTGTATTATGCCACCCACCCAACATTATGACGACTCTATAATCCAGGATCACCTGAAACAGTTCTGACTTCAGGTCAACAGATCAATAGTAATCTAATGCTACGTCACAACGCCTACATCATTCACTTCATTAAATCTCATCATATAGGCACTGTCATCTATCATTATCAAAAAATAAGGGTGAGTACAGTATATTTTCAGAGTGTTACCATAATAACTTTTATCACTGTATATTGTTATAAGTGTATTACTTTAATATAATAGTTAACTGCTTGTTGTGCCTAATTTATCTTAAATTAAACTTTATCAAAGGAATGTATGCATATGAAAAATGTAGTATGTAATCTGGATCTAGATTATCTCCCAAAGTTCCACATTTTAAAGGCATATGTTAAAGGCACCAGTTTGTGGCACTTTGGGGAGATGATGCAACCTTTAGGAAGTAGGGCCACCTGGAAGGAGGTTGAGTCACTAGGGGTACCCCCTTGAAGGGACTATTGGGATCTAGCCCTTTCCTCTTATTCTCTTTGCTTTCTGGCCACCAGGAGGTAAAGAGGTATCTTCCATCACACAATCTCATCATGATATATCATGCTGCCACCGGCCCAAAAAATTAGAGCTGAGTGTTCATGGACTGAAATCTCTAAAACTGTAAGCAAAAAACAAACCTTTCCTCCTTTTTTAATTGATTATTTTGTCACAGTGATAGAAAGTTAACCAACATACGTAATATCTGTGGTATAAGGCATCTACTGGGAGGCCTTGGAACATGTGTGAAAAGAGGAGCTACTGTACCACTATTATGATAATATCAAAATGATATTTCATTCAAGGTCAGAGCCAATGAATAGATATTCATTAAAATTTCTATTCTAGAAGTAGAAATACCCCTTCTCTTTGTAAAACAAATTCTTATGAGCACAACTGATAAGGCTCATAAAAGTGCAGTAATTCCCCTACCTATAATAATGTCATATTTAATACTCAAAAAATGATATAGGAAGGCTTTTTATATCAGATTCTTAGTTAATAATTGTTAGGTTACAATATTATACTGTAGGCAATTTAAAAAACAATGAACACACTGGGAAAAAAAGAATTTTCTTTTTATTGTAAGTAATTTAATAGTGTACCCTCAAAACACTCTACATATAAATATTCAGAACTTTTATTATAAATATATCTGAAAATGACTAAAAATAGTGTCTTCCATTAGAAAGTAAAAATATAACCCAGATATTTTTTCATAGTGTTTACTGGACAAAAATTAAATAATTCAGAGCTGAAATAAGTTCCATAAGATAGTATACAGTGCTACAATTTTTTTCAAAAACATAATGTGATAAGGTTAAGAGTACAGACTCCAAAATTATATAGGTATGAATACTGACTCTACCACTTATTTGTATGAACTTCAGCAGTCACATCACTTCTGAGTCTGTTGTTACCTTATTGACAAAACAGACAAAAACAATACAGTGTTTATAGAGATGAAAACAGTATAGGTATCTTCTAGGGTTAGCCTAACAATTAAATGAATGAGTCATGTAAGCGCTTAGCATAGGACTTATTACGTATTTTTTAAAAATTAAGAAAAGCTTTAAATATATTATTCAATTTTAATTCTTGTGTAAGATTTCAAACTAAAACTATCCTATCGTTTACTCACTTTTCCTTTTACAAAGAAGAACAAATGTACAAATTTTGAAGAAAGATTTATATAAATTACTTTTTTCCAGGAAATAAAATCAAATCAGAAACCACAATTTTTTTTGAAACTAGTGCTAAATACTATCACTTCTACTACCATCAATACTGCACTAGATATCATTTTTTAAAGAAATGTTTTGATGCTATACTTACGTGATATGATTTTATTCTCACATTTGGTTCAGTTGAGGCACATGATCTAGTATTTGGCAAACCAATAATTCAAACCTAAGTCTAAGCTACCCAAGTCCAATTCCCTGCTTTCTTCACTAACAATAATGATTGTAATTGATATAGCTAATTGATTAAAGGTCAAGGTGATTAAACATATAATAAAATTATCTTAATTAATTGCTAATAGGTAGAGGAAAAGTGTTCAGAAAGGCTAGAGCCAATGAATAGATATTCATTAAAATTTCTGCTTTAGAAGTAGAACCACCCCTTTTCTTTGTAAAACAAATTCAAATTCTTATGAGAAAGCACAATTGATAGGCTTATAAAACTGCAGCAATTTCCCTACCTCCTTAGCTCAGTCTCTCTGTGGGTTCATGACCTTCTTATACCTTTATACATTGCACTACTGCTTTTCCAGAAACATCCCACAACACAAGTGATAGATTAGTAAAAAACAAAACAACAACAAAAAAACTATACATTTCAGTATTATAGGAAAAATCAAGGAGGTTTAGAATATGGGTGGCCTAAAAATGGGGGTAATACCCAAGAAATTTGAAGAATATGTGTCAATTTAAGTGATAGGAACTAAGATGCAAATTGATTCTCAAGGCAAAGGCAAAAACAACTAGGACAGCAAATTTAGAAATCCAGAAGAGACAGAAAATAGAAAAGTAGGGTCCAGTGAGTTATATCCTTAAAGAAACATAATCCTATTTATTATTAAGGGGAGGAGGGACAAAGTTTATTATTCCTATAATCTCAACTACACTCCTGTGACCAAAGATAGGGGTGTGTGTGTGTGTGTGGGTGTGTGTTAGATAGGTGGGTGGGTGGTGTAGTTCTTCCCATATGATCAAAGCAAGCATGAATTCCGCAACAACAAAGCTGGGTGTCCTATAATTCAATGCAATGCCGACATCATCTACTGTCAGAGCTCAGTGTATTCTAAAGGGAAAGGGTTCAGTTCCACAAATCAGCCCTCTATTTTAGATGCTTCTGACTGACTGACTATACACTGAGTGTTATGGTTTGAATGTGAGGTGTCCCCCTAAAACTAATGTGTGAGACAAAGTTCAGAGGAGAAATGACAATTATGAGAGTCTTAATCCAATCAGTGAATTAATCCCTTAGGATTAATAGTATCTGAAAGTGGATAGGGTGTGGCCGGAGGAGGTGGGGCATTGGAGGTGTGCCTTTGGGTATATATTTTGCACCTGGAGAGTGGTATATCTCTGCTTCCTGATCATTTTGTGAGTTGCTTCCTTCTGTCATACTCTTCGCCCTGTTCTGCCTTACTTCAAGCCCTGAGAAATGGAGCCAGCTGTCTAGACTTAGACCTCTGAAACTGTGAGCCCCCAAATAAACTTTTCCTCCTCTATATCTGTTCTTGTCAGGTCATTTAGTCACAGCAGTGAAAAAGCTGCTAAAACCACTGGGGTTCCTCACTACCCTCTCTTGGAGTTCAACTATTTGCTAAAGCAGCCCAGAACTTAGGAATGCACTTTACTTATACTTACTGGCTTATTATAAAGAATATTACAAAAGATATTAAGAGATGGACAGGGAGTTAACAGTACAGGAAGGGCTGCAGAGCTGCTTTGCCCACTATACGTGCGCCATCTTCCAGGAACCTACATGTGTTCATTTATCTGGAAGTTCTAGGAACCCTGTCCTTTAGCATTTATAAAAGCTATATTATGTAGGCAAGATTAACTAAATCTTTGGCCACTGGTGATCAACTAAAACTTCAGTCTCTCTTCCTAAGCTGAAATTATCAACCCTGATTATGTATGGTCTTTCAGATGACCATTCCCCACCCCATCCTGAAGGTAACTAGGGTCTGCAGGGCACCAGTCATCTTACCAATATACAAAAGGCAGTCATCACTCTGGAGATTCCAAGGTTTACAAGAGCTATTTGGCAGGAAAAGAGAACCATGACCAAATACAGTCATCCCTTGGTGTCCTGGGGGTGGGGTGGGGAGAAGGCTGGTTCCAGGACACCTAAGGAAACCAAAGCAGAAACTCAAGTTTTTTGAATAAAATGTAAAAGTATAATCTAGGTACATCTTCCTACACATCCTTCCATGTACTTGCATCATTTCTAGATTACATATAATAATTGATGTAATGCAAATGTCACGTTAATCATTTATACTGTATTGTTTTGGGAATAATGGTAAAAAAAATTTGCACATGCTAGATGCAATAAAAATTATTTTGGATCCACAACTGGTTGAAGTCAAGGATGGAACTCATGGACAAAGAGTATATATATCTGAATGTGTTTGTTGTGTGTGTGTGTGTGTTCACTATACATCACAATATCACAATTATAAGGATAATAAATGCCTAAAGACAGTATTCTTAATGAAGAGGTAATAAACATTACAGAATATGAAAATTCAGGGGGATAAGCATGTACCAAATGAGAATTATTCATTAGAAGACTACTCCAGTATTATTAAGCATATAGTATCCATAGTGATATATGTCACAAGGAGGAAAAATTGAGAAACTGAATATAATATGTCTAGGGACAGAAGAATTCATGTTCCAAGAACTGGAAAGAATTTTTATAAATTTAAATAAGAGAAAGAGAATGACAAAGGATGTGCTTTTAGCTCAGTCCTAACTTATATGGTTGACAAGAGTCTGGTAGTTTGTAATTTTATTTAAAACAGATTTTTGTGGAAATAAAAAGAACAGAGTGGTAACATCTTTATATTAAACTCATATGTTAAACTATTTGGATATTCAGCTAAGATAAGTTAAATGAGTTTTTACCCTTTTTCTGAATTTTTACAAGTTCTCAATTATCTAAGAAAATAGTGTAGTGAGAAAGTTATGTCATTGTTCTAGACTGATATGTTTGTCTTTCCACAAGGACAAATTTACTGAATATCAATAAATTCATTAGCTATGTCAGTTTCATCACCTGATTTCACTTGGAACATGAATTCTTCTGTCACTGGACATATTATATTCAGTTTCTCAGTCTTGACCATGGCAACTACAAGTTCTTTATTCCACTGCAATCTTAATTACTAATATCTATAACATTAATACTTCATACTTCACACATCATACTTCAAAAAGTTGTTATTAGGCCACAGAGAGGCTGAGAAAGGGGTAAGATGGCCAAAAGACTTAAAATAGGCATAGGAAAAACAAAGGCGAGTAAAAACAAAGAGCCCATACAAATGAAATCACTGTAGGTGGTTCATATAAAAGGGAAAACCCAAACCCAAGAGTGAGATGTCAAGGCAAAAGGGTCCTGAGGGAAATTTCCAAGTGAGTAGTATTAAAATGGAAGGGGAATGAGGTGAAGAATTGGGACAGAGCCAGTTCATTGCCATGATGATCTTTTGGGCACAGACCATGATACTTAAACCAGAAGGTAGGATGGGTGAGCCATCTCCTAGTCTCAGGCATACCTCCTTTTATGGGTTCTAGATGAGGTGATCATATCATCCATCTGATGTTCCTGATAAGCTCATATGCCTGTTTTCTTTAGTTGATCTTGAGAATCATGGGTCTATGTACCCCTGATTCTATTTGGTAAGTTCACAGATGACAACTATTTGTTAGCACAGGTAAGTTATTTATCAGTCTTTGACTTATGCCTTGTGACTATGCAATAAGTTTTGTGTGCCCAACATCAAGATGTTATCTACTTGCACAAACAAGGTGCCAAGTCACTCTACCTTAGCATTTGTATTCAAATTGAAGTAACTCAGGACAAGGCACAGCCTGCTCTTTATGAATGGCAAATATCACATTAACAATGTATTTCTACTGTGTATGTATGTTTTAAATATATGCTCCATCTACCCACCACATAGCTACTTCTGAACATAGACATAACTTCTGAGTTTCATTTCTATGTTTTAAAAAAATAGCAATACAAGCAAATGATAAAATATTTAAGCCATACAGAAACTTGTGTCAACAATCATAGTCTCTAACACACTCTGCATCTGTTATTAGGTCTCTCTATCCAAAGATATTCAATTAGCTGTATCTTATACATCCTCCTACTAAACTTATTATGTGTGTGTATGAGTAACTAATTTACACTAGTGAGATCATACTACACATATATACATATTCTTTCCTACAAGAAAATAAATATGCTATTTTAAGGAGAGAATGAGAAGCTGACTTAAAATAAAAAAAACTGGTGCCTGATATATGTACAAAAACGATCAATGAAACTGTGTTGACAAGAACATATAACCAAAAAATACAAAAATATATGATGGGGACTCTAATCACCATAAAACTAAAAATAGGAGAAATCTATAGATTTTTAAAAATACGACCACTTAGTAAAAACCAATGGAATCAACCAATACCAATGATGTGTTCCCACTGAGATTTTTTTTAAAAATTATATGATTACAAACTTGGATATGTCCAGAAATGTTTTGGAAATGTACCCATGCATACCTTTTAATAGCACTTATCTTAAGGATCAGACTAAAGGACTGAGTGAAAAAACACCTTTTATTTTATAGTTTTCTTTTGAAAAATTTTTAACATGTGCACCTATTACTTTAAAAAAATTAAGCATGCCACTTTAAGTATGTCTATGAAGAAACTGGAAACTTCTGCTTAAAAAACTATATTTAAAGACTAAATGATCTCAATATTATTTTATTAATATTTATATAAAGCACATTTTGGGTATCTAATAAATAGTAAACTTTTTTCTTTTCAAAGTTATTTTTATCAATTAAGTTAAAATTCAAAAGAAATGAACATGGTATTTACTTGTATTAATTAGTTTTCACTACCCCACAATCAGTAAATAATGTGTATTAAATATTTAGATGGAATGCTTCCAGACACTTGAATAAAGCCTACATACATGGTCACTGGACAGTAGAACAAAAGTTAATCACATATATTTCACTTTAAATAGTCAGAAGCCCTCCACTAGACCAAATCAAGAATCTGAAAAAGGATAAAGAAAAGTAGAAGATCCTATTATACAGATTCCTTTCATTACATTATTACCCATTTTCACAGCCTAAAAGCTATGCACTTTGCTATAATTTTAGCTAAAAATGAGGTCCTCAATACCACAGTGTAAAATTTTACTATTTTAACACCTGACTATGGGGTGGTCAAACAAAATACAGTATGTGCATTCTATTTAATACTTGCCTTAAAAATAAAGACAACATTATGCATTGATATTAAAGGATCTAGAGATAGATGAGTTTAAATAAAGTACGGCATAGAACATAGAGAAAAAGTCTAGAATCCTACCCTTGCTCAAACATTAAGAGATTAAACTTAAGAGATGAAACTTCAGAGAAGCAGTGTGGGTGGCAGTAAGTAGGTATGAGGAGAGGGGAACAAGGTGAAAATTTCATATTTGATCAAACAGTCTTCAGTATTATTTGACTCTTTCTAAACAAAATACTACTGTTGTAATTTTAAAATAGTAAAATATCTGACTAGGTAACACTAATTTTTCTTTTTTTAAATTCTGGAAGATAAGAGGAAGACAGAGACAAACAGACATTAAAGTTCATGAAACAACAGCAAACTATTTAAGGACAGAGATAAGTCACGTCCTTCACATAATCCTGCTGTATTAAGCATTCAATAAATATTTTACGATGTGTTTTGCAAAGAACATTTCATTTTGTTTACACAAGGAAACTAAATAGGAGTTAAGAAAAAATGAGACCAAAGCAGAGTGGTAAATCTACTCTAAAAACTAGTAAAGCACATTGCTTTTATTATTAAGACAGAATAGCTAAATGTTATTTTAAATTATTAATTTAAATTACTTATTTATTTGCTTCTGTAAGTCATGACCTTTCTAAATAATCTGATGATAAATGTTTTTAATACATATATACTCATTTGATAATTAATGAAAACTTGCATTTACAATTGTAAATGATCTAAATATTTTTCTTCATATTTTGGTATTTCTTCAAAATCATGCTACCACCGATGATAAAAAAAAATTGTACCAATTAAATATGGCCAATTAAATCATTACAAGTTATAGAATATAATATGTACCCTAACCTCAGAATATTAAAATATGGAATAAAATATGCATTTCAGGATCTCAAAATATGGTATTTTTCCATCCGTCTTTAGCTCTGTAAGAGTTAACAGATGAAATAAAAGCTATGATGAAAAATATTAATAAGAAAATGGGTGTCTTTGGGTTTTACTAAAGTCACTACTGATATTAAGAAAATGTTTAGTTTCTAAAATATATCTCCAAATATCTTTACCTGAATTTTGTTAAATAAAAAAATATTTAGGGCTGGGGATGTGGCTCAAGCGGTAACATGCTCGCCTGGCATGCGCGGAGCGCTGGGTTTGATCCTCAGCACCACATAAAAATAAAATAAAGATGTTGTATCCACTGAAAACTGAAAAATAAATATTAAAAATTCTCTCTCTCTCTTTCTCTCTCTCCTCTCTCTCTAAAAAAATATTTAAAAATTCAGTGTAATTGTTTTCCAAGAAGATACTGGACATATCAAACTGTTACACAACTCAAAATTTTTACTTAATTATGTTTTTTTCAGTACCAAGGATTGAAATCAGGGGCACTCAACCCCCGAGCCACACCCTCGGCCCAATTTTATATTTTATTTAGAAACAGGGTCTCACTGAGTTGCTTAGTGCCTCGCTGTTGTTGAGATCTCGAGATCCTCCTGTTTCAGCTTCCTGAGCCTCTGGCATTAGAGGCATGCACACTGGGCCCAACACTTAATTATCTTTTTAATTTTAAGAAAGTGTTTGCTAAGTTGGGCATGGTGATGCACTCCTATAATCCTAGGGGTTTGGGAGGCTGAGGCAGGAGGACCATGAATTCAAAGCCAGCCTCAACAACTTAGCAAGACCCTGTCTCAAAATAAAATATAAAAGGATACAAAAAGGGCTAGAGATGTGGCTCAGTAGTTAAATGCCCCTAGGTTCAATCTCTAGTACCAAAAAAAAAAAAAAAAAAATCAGTTCTATAAGTAACTTGACTAATATTATCTTTTTTCCCCTAAGGCTGAGGATTGAACTCAGGATCTTGCACATGCTAGGTATATGCTCTGCCACTGAGCTAAATTTCCCAACCCCTTGACTAATATTATCTTGAGATTAATTCAATTTAAAAGGATCTAGTAAAAGATGACTACCCACCCCCCAAAAAACCCTATATTTTTATTGAGTATTATATTATGAAAGAAACTCCAAGGTATAAAGATTTTGAAAAAAATTCAAAAGAAATCTAGGACTATATTTTATCATTCTATCAAAATTCTGGTAGTATTTTCAAAAAAAAATAGCAAGGGAAAATATATAAAATAGTGGCAATAGTAATAATGAAGACATTTACTAATAACTGAGTGAAGGAAAGCAGAGGGGGAACAATTCAAAGTAACAGATAAAATTTGAAAATGCAAAATATTTAGGTATGACTAAAAAAACTAGAAAGCTGTTCTATTTTCTATTCTGTATCCTGAAGAGCTGCTTATTTATTATGAAAGACACAGGTGTCCATTAAACAAAGAAACAAACAAACAAAAACCTCAGAATATGCCAGCTCTATTTCTACACTTTCTAGCTTATGTGTTATTTTTCACTTATATTTAACATTACAGTTTTTTTTTTTTGCTTGTTTTAATTGCACAAAGGCTATAACTATCAGGGTTCAGTTAGATTATCTACAGATTTACTCTTTCTTTACTCTTCATCTTTTAATATGCTTCTCCTTCATCACTTGACCTCCTCTGTACAAAGTACCCACTTTAGAATTTTCTTTAGTGAAGACCTACTGGTGGCATATTTCCTCATTATTTGTTTTCTCCATATTCTTGAAAGATATTCTTGTCAATTCCAGAATCACAATTTGGCAGTTATTTTCATTGAACACAATGTCTTCTAACTGCTATTGCTGCTACTGAGAAATTGGTTGCCAATCTAATAATTATGTCTCCTGTGAAGGAAATTTATCTTTTATTTCTAGGTGCTTTTAGAAGCTCTTTCTCTTTTATCCAACTTTGCCATTATTAGTCTAAGTGCAGGTTTCTTTCTATATAGTCTAATGTGATTCTTTTACCTGCAGATTATTATCTTCCATTAATTCTTGAAAATATCAGACTTTAGAAACTCAGATAATGAATCTGTTTTATTATTTTCTTTTTCTCAAACAAAGAATAGATGTTGATTAGATCTTTCTCACTCTATCCTCTATGACACAAAGGCTATCTTTCACATTTTCCTCTCTTTCTTTTTTTGGGGGGTTCTCTTTATGGTTCATTATAGATAATGTGTACTACTTACTCAAATATGTCTGATATATCACTAAACCTATCCATTGAAACTCTTGTGATATTTCCTCTTAAAAATTTATAAAGTTTTTTTTAATCACTTGGGTCACTTCTTATACTTTATTCAGTGCAATTTTTATCAGGATTAACACTTATACAGAAGCTTCTTTCTCTTCCTTCTTTATTGGGAGTAAACTTTAAAAAAATTATTTCTCTATATATTTTTGGTTGTTGATGGGCCTTTATTTTATTTGTTTATTTTTATGTGGTGCTGAGAATTGAACCCAGTGCCTCACACATGCTAGGCCAGTGCTCTACCAACTGAGCCACAACCCCAGTTGGAAACTAAACTTTTTAACAACTTGCTTAGCAGGCAGGGTAGGAGATGGTGTTTCTGTGGTCAATTTTCTGTGCTGGAGGAAAAGGATAGAGACTGGCATACTAACACTAAGCTATCAGGAGTTTGATTACAGAAAGGAAAGACTGAGTAAAACACATCAAAAATAATGGGAATAATGGGAATAAAAATACTTATGATAATCAAAGTAAGTTGCAAATATGGCAAAGAAGGTTAGAATAAATTATGTAGTGTTGTACTAGATGGTGAAGTATTAAGAACTAAATGGGCTTGTTTGGTTGGTTGTTTTGTGGTGCTAGGTATGGAATCCAGGGCCTTATGAATGCTAAAACATGTACCTTACCACTGAGCTACAGCCCTACTGCAATGACTTTTAATATATATAATTTTTTTTAAAGTTTTGTATGTGTGGCATGTGTACATATAAATCTATTTTCCAGCTCAGTACACTAAGAACCAGGAATACCATCACCTCCATAGCAATGAGCAAACATGGTGCCCACATGGTCACTTCCGAACATCCTTTTCCAGTAAGAGGAACCAAGATTCCTTGAGAAATGGCTGTTTGAGGTCTGGAGCAGAAAATATAGAAGATACTCCATCCACTGAAAAGGCCTAAAACAATGGCCAGCCTTGTAATTATGAACATCTGAAGACTATGGTTTCAATATATTATCTCCCTGCTAAAAGGAACTAGGGCTACTAGAAGACACGATGGTTCATCTGGAAAAGGGAATGAATAAAACAAGTCTAGAACATCTAACTGTACCAGAACACAAAGCAGCCAGCAAGATCTGTGTAGGATCAAGTCAAAAGAACCCAGAGGACAATCTGAAGGGAGTTCTCATGGGTCAAAGATGGACAGTATGAGCACCAAAAGGAATGATATCAGCATTTGATTAAAATAAATCAAAATTAATTAAAATTCTGTCACAAGGACACTAATAACATCAATTATAATGTTTGGTGGGTATTAGGAAAGCAAACCATTACGGAAACTGTTAAATATAAAGTGAAATACTCTAAAATTTATCCTTCCTTTCCTATATAAACTGTGCTTTTTAAACCCATCATTTCTGCCTTAATGTATTATTTCATTCAAATCACTTTTAGTGTATTAATATTCATATTTTTAATTATATTTTCTCTTTTTCCTTAATATACTTAGTTTGGTTGCATTTTATTTGTTCTATTCCTTCCCTTTTAAATAAGAGATTTTACTGTACTTAAACTTTCCGTTAACAATTACTGTCTGGCCTCTCTCTACTAATTGAACACATAAGATTTTATTATTACTTGTAAAACAAATATTAAGTCTTTCTTCACCATTGAGAAATCTTGTTTTCCAACTAAAATGCTCTAGTTATTCTCTAATCTCCTTTCTCCCAAGTGGATAAAATCTTCAAAATACTTTTACAATATACAGTAAATGTACTCTTCAAAGTCTCTACTCTTTTCCTTCATGTTTTCTATCTCTTCATCTTTCAGTCCTGTTTTGAGGTTCTTTCCTCCATCTGATCTTCTAATTTCAGTCTCAATTATGCGACTGTCCTCTTCTTTTAAACATTTTAGTCTGAAAAACATATTTTTAAAACCTTGGAAGAGTTTTTATAGTCTCCTTAAGTACTTTCTTTCTTTAAATCATTTTTAAAATGTCATGAGTCCCTCTACCTCCTCCAGGAGTTCTTTTTCAATGAAGCCTCTGTTCTGACTGACAGTTTTTCCCCTCTCTCTGGTTGAGACAGTAGTCCTTCTTCTCTGTTGGATTACACGTATTCAGCTCTAGTTACCAAGCTATTAGTAATGGCTAGACTCCTTTAGAAGTGAAAAGAAAAGGTCTCTCTGGCCTGTGATTTAAGATCAGGTTGTCAAAACTCCTTACTCACAAGAAATCAGGCTAAAAGAAAACACTCTGCTCTTAAGTCTAAATTTCCCCTGCCTCAATGGTAGGAAAGACACTTATGCCACCCATTAGATCTCGTTCTCTGATCATAGGTGAGTGGGCGGAAGAATGCAGATCAGAGAGAGAAAATATATTCAAAGCTGCCACTGTCAAATTCATACACCCTTCAAACCAAGCTCATCCTAGAATTTTCAGCTTTCTTGCTCAACCAACATGATTTTTTTTTTTTTTTTTTGGTCCCAAGTAGTGGCAACAACCCAGCGTTTTCCAATCAGAGCCTTACTTTTCAGGACATGGGCAGATAACTCAGCTGAGAAAATAAGCAGAACCTCTCAGCAATCTTAAAAGGGACATGTAGTATAAAAAAGAAAGTAAATCAAGTTATCCATATTTGTAAGATTGTAGAGGTTATTAACAAAGCATTAACTTAAGTGTAATAAAGATCCTGACTCAATTCTTTATTTTTTAATATTTTTTAGACGTTGATGGACCTTTATTTTATTCATTTTACCTATATGCAGTGCTGAGGATCGAACCCAGTGCCTCACACATGGTAGGCAAGAGCTCTATTACTGAGCCCCAGTCCCAGCCACCTGACTCCATTCTTGATGTTTGATGGCTCATAGCCCTTGAGCCTCATCAGCCTCCCCTCCTCTTTTGTCTACTTCTGGACAAGCTGATTAGGCCTGGGTTCTCCTTCCTTTGCACTGATGGGAAAGCTAAATCACACAAAACTTGACCCATATGCAGAAACTTTTACTCCAGCCTCATCCATAACTACCATAAAACTCCTAGCCAATTGTTCCCTGTTCTTACCATAAAACCTCATTATTTGAGTAATAAACTTCATATCCTCTCATGCATCACCAGTCTGGATACCCAACTAATTTTGAGTGTGTGTGTGTGTGTGTGTGTGTGTGTGTGTGTGTAGTAGTAGTAGTAGTTGTAGTAGTTCTACTACTTCATGGTGAATGTTAGCTTTTGTGACTGATATAGAAATTAATAAAGATTTTTTAATGAGAAACTGGTAACCATCATAAAAGAAAATACATAACACTGGCTTAGGGATTAGGTAGAAGGCCACATGGAAACAGTTATATTGGAGGCTACAAAGTTAGTGATCCATGTTTGTAGTGCTAAACTAAGGGGATGAATTCTCTACAACTTCTCCCTTTCATCCATTGAGTTGTAGCTCAGAAGCAGCCTGAGATGGTATGCAAAACTCTACATTTACCTCTAAGAAAAAACTGAGCTGAGCCAGTGAGAAGATCCCTAACAGATGGAAGTCCAAGGCTGCTTAAAAGTGAAAACAATCCCATTTTCAGGCTAGCATTATTTTGGACAGAAAAAGTTGAGACAAAAAGTATCTACTTGACTAGTCTCTAACTCTTGGCATCCTGAAATCTACCTCAATACATTGAAAAAAAATTAAAACAAGAGCTCAGCCCAAAGAGAAGAGACACAGCTAATTTTGGCAGGTTCCAATACACTAACAGATTGTTAAATGAAAGGAGAATATATACACAATATATGTGTTCCCGCCTTACTTTTTTTAAAAGATACATTTGTTTCTGTACATTTGTACAAAAAAATCTAGAAATATATATATTCTACAATGCTAACACTAGGCAATCTCTGTTATCCAGATGGCTTCACTTATTTTTCTCATCTTTATTTTCTGATCTAAAATGAAATTATATTAACATAAAATAGAAGTTTTAAAAACATTGTATGCCGGGGCTGGGGATGTGGCTCAAGCGGTAGCGCGCTCGCCTGGCATGCGTGCGGCCCAGGTTCGATCCTCAGCACCACATACCAACAAAGATGTTGTGTCCGCCGAGAACTAAAAAATAAATATTAAAAAAATTATCTCTCTCTCTCTCCTCTCTCACTCTCTCTTTAAAAAAAAAAAAAACATTGTATGCCATATATATTAGATATGAGAACTTAATTTCCTTAAGGAAAGCTTTCATTCTCTAGTAACAAATATAAGAACTTTACTACTACCACACTTCATAAGAAAATCTTCAATTTACTTAAAAATTGCTAATATATTACCTAAGCTGATGACTTGAGCAGCCATTTTAAATTTTTAATTATGTGCTGGAACATAATTTTGATTACTGTGAGCCCTAAGACCTGAAAACAACAGTAGCCTTTTTTAAGTGTGAAAAAAACTTGAAATATATTAGAGAAAAGCAGAACACTAAAAGTAGATTTCTAAAAATATTAAGTTATCTGTTCAAAGTGAGTTCATATATAAAATCAAATCATTTAGTAAAAGAGAAATTAAAAATTGTATTCTTTTGATTATCACAAATAATAATAAAAAAAATTCTTGTGCTATATCTTGATTGTGGTAGTGGCTACCTAACTATATATATTTGCCAAAACTCAGTTAACCACATGCTTATAACTGCTGACTATTAATATATATGTACTACACTTCAATAAAGCCAATGTTTTGTTTTTTTGCTAAAAATTTTTATTATTTATAATTTTTATTTAATGGCTTAATCACTCAAAAAGATCAATCAGATTATGCAAACTTAATACAAATAAAACCCTATACCTAAGTAGAATCTCTTCCTACTAAATTCTATATTACCAAACCTAGCAATATTGTTTAGAAACCTCAGTAAGATTTTTTTCTCATCTTCAGCTTTCAATAAGTCATCAAGTCCTCTATCAATTCTTTCTTTCATCCCCATCTTAGTGCTTTAGTTAATTTCTTTCTGGAATTTCCAAGAGATTCTTACTCGACTTCCCTATCTAATCTTCTCATTACCGATTCAACCTCCATAATGCAGGAAAAAAATCTCTTGCCAATACACTCCCAAAACAACAACAACAACAAAATAATAATGCCAACAGAAATTTGTTTAAAAGCACCAAATTGTTTCAGAATAAAGTACAAAGTCAATGGCATTAATCGTTCTTCAAAATCAGGCCTCTTTCACTTCTCACAAAAAAGCCTGTATGTTGTCTCTGCTGGTAGGGTCATTCTTTCTTTTCGTACTGGTAAGATATCTATTAATTATTTAAAATTCAGTTTAAATGTAATTTCCTCCATTATTTTCTCCCAGACATAGGCAGATAGTTCATGTGTGTTCCTAGTAACACTATACACACTTGTTAAAGCCATTTTTTCCTGCATTAGATGCAAAAACTCTTTAGGGTGTGAATTTTCACTACCAAGCACAGTACCCAGCTCATGATAAAAAAATATTTATGAATTAAATAATAAATAATGGAATAAAACAGTATTATTCATTAAACTCATTTTCACGTTGACAAATACAGATTTATGTTTTTCTTAAAAGTTGAGATTTGACAATATACAAGTAGTACCTTGTCTACATGGAAAATTAAATCCAGTTCACACACATTTTCAAAACATTTGTCTAAGGTTTCCACGAATACCTACAGAAAAAAACAAAAGAAAAAATGTTGGGTAGGTATATTCAAATTTATTATCTATAAGGCAGACAATTCTTAATTTTGAACCAAAACTTTTCTAATTATACATCACATTTTCCATTTGAAAACTAAAAACTGTATTAAATATAAAGTTAAAAAACACTTCTTCAAGTAAGCTACATGTAGGCTACTTTTTAATGTACAAATATAAGAAGGATTGGAGGGAAAGAGAGGGAGAATGGGGTTATTAATGATGGTAAAATGTGATGACCATTATTATCCAAAGTACAGGTAAGAAGACACGAATTGGTGTGAATATACTGTGTATACAACCAGAGATATGAAAAATTGTGCTTTATATGTGTAATAAGATTTGTAATGCATTCCACTGTCATATAATAAATATATGTGTATATATATAAATATAAAAACAATCTTTTCTAAAAATTACTAAAACCAAAAAATCTCAGCATCATTTCTTATTTTAAAAATATTTTTTAAAAGTACTTTATACAGGTTCCTTATCTTAAGGTAAATAGGAAAAAAATCTCATTAGAAATAGTTATCAAGAAAGATAAAATTTTTAATTAGCAAATCAGTATAAAATACCACTAAAAATTACATGCAGAAAAGAGTCTACACCTTAGAATCAGACTTACCTGGGCTTAAACTCTGGCTGGAAAAAACATTATATAACGCGGAGAAGAGTCACCTCAGGAGACCAAGGTTCAAACCCTACACATTTTCCCCAAATGGCCTGTTTTTAGGACTAGACCTTGGCCAACTCCTGAGAACTAATCTGTAAGCTTCTGAATGTTCTGTCTAATAAGAGTGTTTTTTTGTATCCCTGAGATCTTGGGCCTTGATGTAGCAGATTGGTGAACACCTGGCTTTTTCTCTGGGGGTCTGGAGCTTAAATAACCAAGATCAGTCCTGCAGGTAGTATACACCTATGTGATTGACACCCAATAAAATTCCTGGACACCTAAACCTGGATAAGCTTTCCTGAGTGGGAACACTTTGCACTCATCGTCACATATTCCTAAAGGAATTAAGCATGTCCCATATGATTTTTCCAGACTTCCCTGCTGATTTTTTTCTGTAGATCCTTTCATTATAAGAAATCATAACCATTAGTATATAGCAACTTCTGAGCCCTCATAACCTTAACAAATCATGGAGACCCTTGAAACAAACCTTAATAAATTAATCTCTTAAATTCTACCATGGAATGGTCGTCTCTTAACTATTGCATTCCATTTCTATTCCCATTACACCTCTCAGTGGTAGCCTTCACAAGATAGAGTGACTGTACTAGGACTTTATTGTCTATATTGGGACAATATTAAGAATAAATAGAAACAGTTACCAATATCTATTATGCAAACTAAAAATTATGATCACCCTACACAAAGGTGAGCTTATAGGGCAAGGAGTAAAGAGTAGTCTTCCTGCTCTAAGTGCTCCAACTTTAGTCTAATATCCATAGATGCACAATCCAGGGTTCTTTCCTGTCATTTAGGTTGATGAATAAGATAATTAAAAAATGTAGCTATATTATCATCTGACTATAATTAACATTGTCTTAGTCCAGAAGTTGGCAAAGTTTGCAAAAGGCCACACAATAAATACTTTAGGCATTGAGGCCCTTAGAGTCTAAAGGCCTCTAAACAAATGAGCATGTTTATGTTTAAAAAAACTTTATTTATCAAAATAGGCAGCAGGGGCTGGGGATGTGGCTCAAGCGGTAGTGCGCTCGCCTGGCATGCGTGCAGTCCTGGTTCGATCCTCAGCACCACATACAGACAAAGATGTTATGTCCGCCAAATACTAAAAAATAAATATTAAAATTCTCTCTCTCTCTCCCTCTTTCTCACTCTCTCTCACTCTTTCTTAAAAAAAAAAAAAAATAGGCAGCAGCCTCGACTTAACCTGCAGGCTACAGTTGGACTTAGACCAGTCACTAGGAGAAAGACAACAACAGTACATAGTTTTACTCATAGTTTCATTTGTGAGAAGCAAGTAAGTTATTAAGATAATCAAGAGTAAAGAATACACAAGTGCATTCTGAAACTTACTGTTGGTACTCTTCCTTTTACAGAGCTCCTAAAACCCTTGAAATCTCCAAAGTGATCTCTCTCTCAGGGATTGAACTCAGGGCACTTGACCACTGAACCACATCCCCAGCCCTATTTGTATTTTACTTAGAGACGGTCTCTCAGAGTTGTTTAGAGCCTTGTTTTTAAACTTGTGATCCTCCAGCCTCAGCCTCCAGGATTATACCTGGCTATGATATCTCTTTTTATGCTAATGAGAGACGAATGGCTGGGGACTCCGGATGGCCTGAGGATGGGGGACACGGATTGCAGGAGAACTAATCTCTTGATTAGAGACTTGAAAGTTTCAGTTCCACCCTACCTTCCAATCTTCAGGGAGGTGAAGATGTTAAGCATCAATAGCCAATGATTTTTTTTAATCAATCATATCTACTTATCTACACCAAAAAGAACTGGATTCAGGGATCTTCCAGATAGCTTACAACAAAGAGGAGATGGAAACTACACTCCTCCCACAAAACATTGTCCTATCCATCTCTTATCTGTATCCTTCGTAATATCCTTTATAATAATGTGTAAATGTGTTTCCCTGAGTTCTGAGTTGCTTTAGCAAATTAATCAAAACTCAATTTATTGCTGGTTGGTCATAAGTACTGGTCACAAAAATCTACTTGCAACTGGTATCTGTATTAGGGGGTAGTTTTGTGGTCCTCAACCTGTGGGATATGACGCTTCTCTAGAATTGGCAGAATAGGACACCTAGTTAGTATCTGCTGCACAACTGCTAGGTGAGTGTGTGTGTGTATACGTGTGTGTGTATGTGCGCATGCGTGTGCATTTCCACACACACATAGTATCAGAAATACTGTGCTGAGTAACTATGTTGAATAAAGGGGAAAAAATGAGTTTGTCTTTTTCTTTTACAACAGTTGGGCCTCATGCTTTTAGATTACTGCAATTTTGCGGTAGAAAATAAATATTATTGAGCAGCCACCCACACTCCCAACTTGATCTTTTTTCTCCTGAAGATTTTGTAGACATGGTCTCTGAAACAACTTCATTCCTTCTATACATTGTTCCATTATGATACAACAGGTTCCTTTATGAGGACTGAATTGATGCAATGTTGCTTGATCACTGATGAAGCACTTAAATGTTAACTACCTGGGGAAAATAATAAGAAGAAAACTTTTCCCATTGAGAAAGCACATACTTAAGTCAGGAAATTCATCTGGAAAAATAAGAGGCCAAGAATAGCCAAAGCAATCATTAGTGAGAAAAGTGAAGCAGGAGGCATCACAATGCCAGACATTAAATTATACTACAGAACTATAGTAACAAAAAAGGCATGGTATCGGCACAAAAACAGACATGAAGACCAATAGTACAGAACAGAAGACACAGCGACAAACCCAGCTAAACACAGTTATCTCACACTAGACAAAGGTGCCATAAACATACATCAGTGAAAAGATAGCTTCTTCAACAAATGGTGCTTGGATAACTAGAATTCCATATGTTAAAAAAAAAAAAAAAAAGAAATTAAACCCCTATCTCTCACCCTGCACAAAACTCAACTAAAAGTGGATCAAGGATAAAGACATTAGACCAGAGACCCTGCACATACTAGAAGAATAAGTAGGCCCAAATCTCCATCATATTGGCTTAGGAACTGACTTCCTCAACAAGATTCCTAAAGCAAAATGAAATCAGAATCAATAAATGGGATGGATTCAGACTAAAAAACTTCTTCACAAGAAAAGAAACCATCAAGAATTGAAACAGAGAGCTTACAGAATGGGAGAAAACATTTGCCACCTGTAACCACAGAGCATTAATCTCCAAGATACATAAAGAACTCAAAAACCTTAAAACCAGATGCTGAACATGGCAGCGGGCACGGAGAGATCAAGTCTCTGACCTCTTCAGCTGTGCAGGCATAGGGAGTCGTAAACAGTCCAAATGCTGTTTGCTTAGGATCACTAGGCAATGCTGAGCTGACGTGGATCTGGGGTGAACAGTCTGGGCCTCTCAGAACACACACTGAGCCCAGATCGGCTGAATTCAAGCTCCCGTTCGCCTGCTTCCCGCAAACAAACAGCTGTGACTCAGCACTAATCCATCCGGCTGAAAAAACTGGTCAGCCCTTCTGATCCTACGGAGGTAAATGCCAACTGAGCCTTCATAGGCAGTGGCCACAGGTTTGAAACAGGGCTTGGGAGAGACAGTAAGGACCCACCCATTGCATTGGTCACCCGGCAAAGGGAAACGAACTGTCGCCATTTGCAAGAGATACCACCATGGCAGAGAACTGACTTCATCAGACTGCGGCGGAGGAGATAACTTCATTGAAACCTGTGGCTACAGGTGTGTAATCCCCTAGCCTTCCCTCTCCACACATTGGGGAAACCTTAAGGGCCCCTCCCAGCTCTCCCGTAAGGGCCCCTCCCAGATCTTCCGTGAGCGCGATAGCCAGACCAAGGGAATCAGAAGTGGCGTCGGACCCGCGGCGCCGAACTCCCGGCTACCGGTCCCACCAGTGCTGACAACTGAGATCTTTTGCACCAGCTATCGGGGGCGTGGCTACCAGAGGGCAAGAAAAATTCACTGAGGATTCTCAGCTCCAAGCTCTACAAACTTAGGGTCTGAGGGAGAGTGTGCCTAGTCGTTCATGAAAACAGGGCTCCCGGGAGCAGCAGACCTGGCGTGTAGCCAGTATTGTGTTGAGCGTCACCGGTGAGAGGGGCCTGGCTAGAGGAAAAGTGGGGAAGTGACTAGACACAAGAGGAGGCCCTAGGGACTCAGGATTGGAGACTCGCCCAGTCTGGGAGGAGCTGCTGCACAGTGATTGATTCCGGCGTATTGACAGGAGAAGCTTGGCCTGGTGGGCACAGCTCCACCTACTGGAAGAGAAGTTAATCAAACTCTAAGCATTTATTAGGTTTTTTTTTTATTTGGGTTTTTTTTCTCATTTTCATTTTTCTTATTGTTTTTTAAATTTTTTTTAAATTTTTTCTTCTAATTTTAATTTAAATTTTTTTATTATTATTTTTCAAAAAATTTTTTTCTTTTTTTATTTCCTATTTTTTTTCTTCTTTTGTCTTTTCATTTCTTTTCAATTTTCTTATTCCTCCTTCCTAGAATTCTACCTGCATACTCTCATTCTCTTTAGTGACTTCTTCCCTTCCCTTCTAATACCTTTCCTCCCAAGCATCAAATAAATTTATAGGAGTAAATAGTAACTCAGCAGTCAAACAGAACAAGAATTAGCATGAGCAGCATGAAAAACCAAGGGAGAAAAGGAGTACAAACAATGCAGGACAGCCTAAATATTCAGGAGGACCTAGAGTCATCAGAAAAATGGTCATATAAAGAACTCAAGGAACACCTTAGACAGATGGAATGGAACCTTAAAGAGGATATGAGACAGCAAATTCAAACATGAAAGAACACATTAAAAACTAATTACATGAACAGATAAAAGAAGAAGTTAAGCATCTTTATCAGGAGATAGAGATAATAAAAAAAAATCAAACAATAATTCTAGAAATGAAGGAAACGATAAACCAAATTAAAAACTCAAATGAGAGTATCACTAACAGAGTGGAGCAAGTAGAAGCCAGAACGTCAGATAATGAAGACAAAATATATCATCTTGAAAAGAGTCTAGCCAATTCAGAAATGCAGGTAAAAAATCACAAGTAAAAACATACAAGAGATATGGGATAACATAAAAAAAAAACAAATTTAAGAGTCATTGGGATAGAGGAAGGTATAGAGATTCAAACCAAGGGAATAAGTAACCTGCAGAATGAAATAAGTACAGAAAACTTTCCAGAAATAAAAAAAGAAAAGGATATACAAATTGTAGATGCATACAGGACACCGAGCATACAAAATCACAGTAGACCAACGCCAAGACACATTGTTATGGAGATATCCAATATACAGAACAAAGAGAAAATATTAAAAGCTACAAGAGAAAGGAGGCAGATTACATTCAGGGGTAAACCAATAAGGTTCACAACGGATTTTTCATCACAGACGCTGAAAGCAAGAAGCTCATGGAACAATGTATTTCAAACACTGAAAGAGAATGGATGCCAACCAAGAATTCTGTATCCAGCAAAATTAAGCTTCAGGTATGACAACGAAATAAAAATCTTTCATGATAAACAAAAGTTAAAAGAATTTGCAGCCAGAAAACCAGCATTGCAAAGCATTTTGAGCAAAACACTACACGAGGAAGAAATGAAAAACAATAACCAAAACCATCAGTAGGAAGTGCCTCAGTAAAGACAGAGGGCGGGGGGGGGGGGAAGATAATAATGGAGAAACAAACTAAATTAAAAAAAAAAAGGATAAATAATCAAACGTGGCTGGAAGTACAAACCATATATCAATAGTAACTCTAAATGTTAATGGTTTAAACTCTCCAATAAAGCGACATAGGCTGGTATCATCGATTAAAAAAAACAAATCCAACAATATGCTGCCTCCAGGAGACACATCTGATTGGAAAAGACATACACAGGCTGAAGGGGAAACGATGGGAAAAATATACCACGGACACGGTCCTCGTAAGCAAGCAGGGGTGGCCATCCTCATATCGAATAAAATCGACTTCAAGACTAAGTTAATCAAAAGGGATAAGGAAGGACATTATATACTGTTAAAAGGAACCATTCACCAACAAGACGTAACAATTATCAATATTTATGCACCAAATAATGGTGCTGCGATGTTCATAAAACAAATTCTCCTCAAGTTCAAGAATCAAATAGACCACAACACAATAATTATGGGTGACTTCAACACACCTCTCTCACCATTGGACAGATCCTCCAAACAAAAGTTGAATAAAGAAACTATAGAACTCAATATCACAATCAATAACCTAGACTTAACTGACATATATAGAATATATCAACCATCATCAAGTGGATATACTTTTTTCTCAGCAGCACATGGATCCTTCTCAAAAATAGACCATATATTATGCCATAGGGCAACCCTCAGTAAATATAAAGGGGTGGAGATAATACCTTGCATTTTATCTGATCATAATGGAATGAAACTGGAAATCAATGATAAAAGAAGGAAGGAAAAATCCTACATCACATGGAAAATGAAAAATATGTTACTGAATGATCAACGGGTTACAGAAGACATAAAGGAGGAAAACAAAAAATTCTTAGAGATAAATGAAAATAAAGACACAACATATCGGAATCTATGGGACACAATGAAAGCAGTTTTAAGAGGAAAATTCATCGCCTGGTGGTCATTCCTCAAAAAAAGAAAAAACCAACAAATAAATGAGCTCACACTTCATCTGAAAGCCCTAGAAAAGGAAGAGCAAAACAATAGCAAATGTACCAGAAGGAAAGAAATAATTAAAATCAGAGTGGAAATCAATGAAATTGAAACAAAAGAAACTATTGAAAAAATTAACAAAACTAAAAGTTGGTTCTTCGAAAAAATAAATAAGATCGACAGACCTTTAGCCATGCTAACGAAGAGAAGAAGAGAGAGAACTCAAACTACTAACATACAGGATGAAAAAGGCAATATCACAACAGATGCTACAGAAATACAGAAGACAAATAGAAATTATTTTGAAAACCTATATTCCAATAAAATAGAAGATAGTGAAGACATCGATAAATTTCTTAAGTCATATGATTTGCCCAGACTGAGTCAGGAGGATACACACAATCTGAACAGACCAATATCAATGGATGAAACTGAAGAAGCCATCAAAAGACTACCAACCAAGAAAAGCCCAGGACCGGATGGGTATACAGCGGAGGTTTACAAAACCTTTAAAGAAGAATTAATACCGATACTTTTCAAGTTATTTCAGGAAATAGAAAAAGAGGGAGCTCTTCCAAATTCATTCTATGAGGCCAACATCACCCTGATTCCGAAACCAGACAAAGACACCTCAAAGAAAGAAAACTACAGACCAATATCTCTAATGAACCTAGATGCAAAAATCCTCAATAAAATTCTGGTGAATCGAATACAAAAATACATCAAAAAAATAGTGCACCATGATCAAGTAGGATTCATCCCTGGGATGCAAGGATGGTTCAACATACGGAAATCAATAAATGTTATTCACCACATCAATAGACTTAAAGATAAAAACCATATGATCATCTCGATAGATGCAGAGAAAGCATTCGACAAAGTACAGCATCCCTTTATGTTCAAAACATTAGAAAAACTAGGGATAACAGGAACTTACCTTGACATTTTAAAAGCTATCTATGCTAAGCCTCAGGCTAGCATCATTCTGAATGGACAAAAGTTAAAGGCATTCCCTCTAAAACCTGGAACAAGACAGGGATGCCCTCTATCACCACTTCTATTCAATATAGTTCTCGAAACACTGGCCAGAGCAATTAGACAGACGAAAGAAATTAAAGGCATAAAAATAGGAAAATAAGAACTTAAATTATCACTATTTGCAGATGACATGATTCTATACCTAGAAGACCCAAAAGGGTCTACAAAGAAACTACTAGAACTAATAAATGAATTCAGCAAAGTGGCAGGATATAAAATCAACACGCATAAATCAAAGGCATTTCTGTATATCAGCCACAAATCTTCTGAAACAGAAATGAGGAAAAACACTCCATTCACAATATCCTCAAAAAAAATAAAATACTTGGGAATCAACCTAACAAAAGAGGTGAAAGATTTATACAATGAAAACTACAGAACCCTAAAGAGAGAAGTAGAAGAAGATCTTAGAAGATGGAAAAATATACCCTGTTCATGGATAGGCAGAACTAACATCATCAAAATGGCGATATTACCAAAAGTTCTCTATAGGTTTAATGCAATGCCAATCAAAATCCCAACGGCATTTCTTGTAGAAATAGATAAAGCAAGCATGAAATTCATATGGAAAATAAAAGACCCAGAATAGCAAAAGCAATTCTAAACAGGAAGTGTGAATCAGGCGGTATAGCGATACCAGATTTCAAACTATATTACAGAGCAATAGTGACAAAAACAGCATGGTACTGGTACCAAAACAGGCGGGTGGACCAATGGTATAGAATAGAGGACACAGAGACTAATCCACAAAGTTACAACTATCTTATATTTGATAAAGGGGCTAAAAGCATGCAATGGAGGAAGGATAGCATCTTCAACAAATGGTGTTCGGAAAACTGGAAATCCATATGCAACAAAATGAAACTGAATCCCTTTCTCTCGCCATGCACAAAAGTTAACTCAAAATGGATCAAGGAGCTTGATATCAAATCAGAGACTCTGCGTCTGATAGAAGAAAAAGTTGGCTCCGATCTACATATTGTAGGGTCGGGCTCCAAATTCCTTAATAGGACACCCACAGCACAAGAGTTAATAACAAGAATCAACAAATGGGACTTACTTAAACTAAAAAGTTTTTTCTCAGCAAGAGAAACAATAAGAGAGGTAAATAGGGAGCCTACATCCTGGGAACAAATTTTTACTCCTCACACTTCAGATAGAGCCCTAATATCCAGAGTATACAAAGAACTCAAAAAATTAGACAATAAGATAACAAATAACCCAATCAACAAATGGGCCAAGGACCTGAACAGACACTTCTCAGAGGATGATATACAATCAATCAACTAGTACATGAAAAAATGCTCACCATCTCTAGCAGTCAGAGAAATGAAAATCAAAACCACCCTAAGAAACCATCTCACTCCAGTAAGATTGGCAGCCACTATGAAGTCAAACAACAACAAGTGCTGGCGAGGATGTGGAGAAAAGGGTACACTTGTACATTGCTGGTGGAACTGCAAATTGGTGCGGCCAATTTGGAAAGCAGTTTGGAGATTCCTGGGAAAGATGGGAATGGAACCACCATTTGACCCTGCTATTGCCCTTCTCGGACTATTCCCTGAAGACCTTAAAAGAGCATGCTACAGGGATACTGCCACATCAATGTTCATAGCAGCACAATTCACAATAGCTAGACTGTGGAACCAACCCAGATGCCCTTCAATAGATGAATGGATAAAAAAAATGTGGCATCTATACACCATGGAATATTACGCAGCACTAAAAAATGACAAAATCATGGAATTTGCAGGGAAATGGATGGCACTAGAGCAGATTATGCTTAGTGAAGCTAGCCAATCCCTAAAAAACAAATACCAAATGTCTTCTTTGATATAATGAGAGCAACTATGAACAGAGCAGGGAGGAAGAGCAGGAAGAAAAGATTAACATTAAACAGAGACATGAGATGGGAGGGAAAGGGAGAGAAAAGGGAAATTGCATGGAAATGAAGGGAGACCCTCATTGCTATACAAAATTACATATAAGAGGTTGTGAGGGGAATGGGAAAATAAACAAGGAGAGAAATGAATTACAGTAGATGGGGTAGAGGGAGAAGATGGGAGGGGAGGAGAGGGGGGATAGTAGGGGATAGGAAAGGTAGCAGAATACAACAGTTACTAATAGGGCATTATGTAAAATTGTGGATGTGTAACTGATGTGATTCTGCAATCTGCATTTGGGGTAAAATTGGGGGTTCATAACCCACTTCAATCTAATGTATGAAATATGATATGTCAAGAGCTTCGTAATGTTGTGAACAACCAATAAAAAAAAAGATTAAAAAAAAAAGAATAGAGGACACAGAGACTCATCCACAAAGTTACAACTATCTTATATTTGATAAAGGGGCTAAAAGCATGCAATGGAGGAAGGATAGTATCTTCAACAAATGGTGTTGGGAAAACTGGAAATCCATATGCAACAAAATGAAACTGAATCTCTTTCTCTCGCCATGCACAAAAGTTAACTCAAAATGGATCACCATTTGACCCAGATATTGCCCTTCTCAGACTATTCCCTGAAGACCTTAAAAGAGCGTACTACAGGGATACTGCCACATCAATGTTCATAGCAGCACAATTCACAATAGCTAGACTGTGGAACCAACCCAGATGCCCTTCAGTAGATGAATGGATAAAAAAAATGTCGCATTTATACACCATGGAATATTACGCAGCACTAAAAAATGACAAAATCATGGAATTTGCAGGGAAATGGATAGCACTAGAGCAGATTATGCTTTGTGAAGCTAGCCAATCCCTAAAAAACAAATACCAAATGTCTTCTTTGATATAATGAGAGCAACTATGAACAGAGCAGGGAGGAAGAGCAGGAAGAAAAGATTAACATTAAACAGAGACTTGAGATGGGAGGGAAAGGGAGAGAAAAGGGAAATTATATGGAAATGAAGGGAGACCCTCATTGCTATACAAAATTACATATAAGAGGTTGTGAGGGGAATGGGAAAATAAACAAGGAGAGAAATGAATTACAGTAGATGGGGTAGAGAGAGAAGATGGGAGGGGAGGGGAGGGGGGATAGTAGGGGATAGGAAAGGTAGCAGAATACAACAGTTACTAATAGGGCATTATGTAAAATTGTGGATGTGTAACTGACGTGATTCTGCAATCTGCATTTGGGGTAAAAATTGGGAGTTCATAACCCACTTCAATCTAATGTATGAAATATGATATGTCAAGTGCTTTGTAATGTTGTGAACAACCAATAAAAAAAAAACTTAAAACCAAAAAAGAAAACCCCAAATAACTTAATCAATAAATGGGCACAGGAACTGAACAGACCCTTCACAGAAGAACTACAAATGCTCGACAAATATATGAAAAATGTTCAATATCTCTAGCAATTAGAGAAATGCAAATTAAAACTACACCAAGATTCCATCTCACTCCAGTCTGAATGGCAACTGTCAAGAATACAAGTAACAATAAATGTTGGCAGGGATGTGGGGGAAAAGGTACATTCATATATTGCTGATGGGACTGTAAATTGGTACAGCCATTCTGAAAAATCAACATACTACAGTAACACGGCCGCATCAATGTTTATAGCAGTTTAATTCACAATAGGCAAGCTATGAAAACAACCTAGGTGCCCTTCAACAGATGAATGGATAAAGAAAATGTGGTATGTGTACACTATGGGATATTACTCAGCCATAAAGAAGAACAAAATTATGGCATACTCTAAGTGAAATGAGCCAAACCCGAAAAACCAAAGGCCTAATGTTCTCTCTGATGTGCAGATTCTAACACATAAAGGGGGTTCACTGAATTAGACGAAGGGGAATGAATGGAAGGGAGAGAAGATGGGAATAGGAAGGACAGTAAAATGAATCAGACATAACTTTCCTATGTTCATATTTGAATACATAACCAGTGTAACTCCACATCATGTACAACCACAAGAATGGGAAGATTATACTCCATGTATGTATAATATGTCAAAATACTCTCTAGTGCCATCTATATCTAAAAAGAACAAATAAAAATTTTAAAATAGAAAAAAGAAAAAGCATATTTACTTCTGAAAGTCTTTAATTTAAAAATGATCTCAATGCTAATTTATAAAATCATACTTAAAAGTTAGGTAAGTAAAGCCATTTAACTTCTAACTCTCCTTAATAAATTTTTACTGAAGTATAGCATACATACAGAAAATCACACAAATTATAAGACTATACCCCACCACAAATTCCCAAAGAGTCAACATAATCTGCATAATTAAAGCCCAAATCAAGTTTTAGAATATTGCTAACACTACCAAAGCCCCACTCATCATCCATCGGTACCCATCAAAGGTTATCACTTCCTACTTTTTAACACTACAGAATCTTTTGCTTATTTCTGAATCACATTTAAAAGGGATCATATAATTGGTACTCTTTTGTGAATGGTTTCTTTTATTCATTGTTTTTTTTGTGTGTAATATTCTCTCAGATTATTACATAATAAAATGCTTGCTCATTCTCATACAATATGCCATTGAATGTATATGCCACAACTTGTTTATCCATTCTACTACTGACATAAATTTGGTTATACAATATGGGGCTATTACAATTAGTACAATTAAGAACATCCTTATGTCTTAATGAATGAACCTACTGAATGTATATCTAGAGCAGAATTGCTGAGTAAAAAAGTAATGTGTTCAGGTTCAGCATACAATGCGCTAAATAAATAGATTTTCAAACTAAATAAAATTACTCTCAAAATAGCAGTATATGAAAGTTCCTGTTGTTTCAGATTCTTGTCAGTACATATACTGTCAACTGTAATTTTAGTCCTATTCATGGATGTGTGTAGGTAGATGATGATATTAATTTGTATTTCCCTGATAGCCAATGAGATTGTGAACCATTTCACTTTTATTAGCTATTTAGATAACTTCTTTTTAATTCCTATTCAAGACTTCTGCTCATTTTTCTATTGGTTTGTTTATCTTATTCTTATTGATATATAGGAATTCTTTATATACTCTAGATACTGTCGTTTGTTATATGTACATATTACAAATATGTTGTTCTACTCTGTGACATGCCTTTCATTCTCCGAATAAGTATCCTTGGAAGGAAAGAAGTTTTAACATCCAATACAGCCCAATTTTTATGTTTTTCCCCTTTATGGTTAATATTTTTTTAATGCTCAACTTGAGAAAACTTTGCCTACAATAGGGACAGGAAGATTGTTTCACAAAAGAAAATTGAAGTTCCATTATTTTAGTTTTCATGTTTGTACCAAATCCATCTGGAATTAATTTTTGTTTACTGTGCATGGTCTTCCTTAATTCTAAAATAATTTACTAATATCAGAACAAAGATTACTATCAGAACAGAATTTCCAGTATCCCTTCACCAGTTCCACTGCTTTTATTCACTTACATGTACTTATAGAACATTATCATAATTTACTAAATGAACATACTATGTTGGGAAAAAAAAAGAAAAAATATTCTTGAGAACACTAAGTGTGCCACCAGTGAACTCAGAATGGCCAAAACCATGGGCTGCCTACAAAGGCAATATGGTAGAAAGATGAAGACATATGCATTGAAACTAAAGACTTGGCTTTAAATTCCTGCTGTGCTGCTATCTATCTTTATAGCCTTGAGCATTACTTAACTTCTTTAAAATATCAGAACTTTATAGTGAAAAAACTACTTAACTTTCTGGATTATCACAACAATTAAGTTAAACCATTTAAATAGAATACCCAGCACAATTCCTGAAGATAGCTAACAAACAGCACCCAGTATTATGTATCTGGAATAATAATAAAACTACTGTTGTATTATAATTTTATAAGGAAAAAGAAAGAGGTAAATCTAGAAGAGACATGGTAAATAGCACCCTCTTGTGTTTCGTTTAAAGAATGATAAGAGTTCCAAACCAATTTCACTCTTAACAGGTTATCTATCAAGTAACTAGCCACTAAAGTCCATATAACACCAAAGACTTAATTTCTGGCCTCAAGGAATTCAAAGACTAATGGGAGAGGAATTACTCTCCCATTAGTCTTTGCATTTTCTAAAAGAATCATATTTTTTAAGTTTTATTTCATTTTAATAATTACCAAAAATTAATAATGCTTCAACATAAATATAAAAGCTAATCAGAAAAATGCCACATCTATACATAAAAAGGATTCCTACCCCACCCCCTTCCCTGCCCTAGTACTGAGGATTGAACCCAGGGCCTCATGCATGCTAGACAAGTGTTCTACTATTGAGTTACAGCCTGAGCCCAAAAGAGTCCCCTTTTCCTGTTCTTTTGTTTAATCAACAGAATTTTTCCTGTGTTTCATTAAAAAAAAAAATCTATATACTCAGGCACCAAAGGATAACAGAAAGACAATTTGGTACTTAAGAGTATTCAAGAGGCTAGATATGTAGCTCAATGGTAGAATGCTTGCCTAGCATGCATGAGGCCCTGGGTTCGAACTCTAACATCACCAAAAAAAAAAAAAAAAATTAAAAAGTACTTAAAGAAAGTCACATATCACTTAATAACAAAGGGTTATAGCTTAAGAATTATATCATTAGACACTTTATTCATTGGGAAAACATTGTACAGTATACGTCCACAAAAGTGGATGGTATAGCCTATTACATACTGAGGCTGTCTGTACATATACATGGTATACTCCATGTATCTGAACAAAACAACCTGAGATTAAATCAAACTCAAGAGAAAATGATGCAATTAAGAGAATACTGAGGGTTAGGATATAGCTCAGCATGTCTAAGACCTTGAGTTCAATTTCCAGCACCACAGGAGAAAAAACACATAAATGGTGAATATACGATATATGAGGCCACTAGAAGTTTAACACAGAATACACTGTTTTACTCTAAACATTTTTCCCCCCTGTGAAGGAGCTACTCTAATGTAACAATGAGTTACAAATAACAGTAAATAATAAATAAGTAACAATAAATAATAAGTGACAAAATGAATAAATATAAAGAATTTAGCCAGGCATGGTGGTGCATACCTGTAATGCCTGTTGATTTGGGAGCTAAGGCAGGACCCTGAGACCCTGTCTAAATAAACAGAGCGGGGGATGTGGCTCAGTGGTTAAGCACCCTGGGTTTAATCCCTCATACCAAAAAAAAAAAAAAAGACTCAGAATAACATTTCATAAAAGAAAGCATTCAATATATGTAAATATTAATTTTACACATTAATTTTACATTATTCCTTTGTTTTTGAAAAAATGTGCCCAAGAAAAAATAAAAATAGATGCCAAAATATATCCTTAAGTGGAGTTTCTGAGTTAAAAAAAAATAATTGATTTCTGGGTTTAGGAAATTGTTAAAATTCAGGAGAAATAGATCCTGCTGCTCTACAATAATAAATGAAATTATAAAGGGTTAAAATGTATCAGGGTAATATACATAATTTAAACAGATCAATTTCAAGTGACAAAATAGAAGACGCCATAAAAAGTCTACCAACCATGAAAATCCCAGGACTGGATGGATACACAGCCGAGTTCTTAGAGACCTTTAAAGAAGAATCAATACCAATATTCTTCAATTTATTTCAGAAAATAGAAAATGAGGGAGCATTTCCAAACTCATTCTAAGAGGCCAATATCACTCTGATTCCAAAACCAGGCAAAGACACATCAAAAAAAGAAAACTTCAGACCAATATCTCTAATGAACATAGATGCAAAAATTCTCAATAAATTCTGGAAAATTGAATACAAAAACATATAAAAAGGATTGTGCACCACGATCAACTGGGATTCATCCCAGGGATGCAAGGTTGGTTCAACATACGAAAATCAAAAATGTAATTCATTACATCAATAGGCTTAAAGATAAGAATCATATGATTATTTCAATAGATGCAGAAAAAGCATTTGACAAAATACAGCACTGCTTCATTTCAAAACACTAGAAAAATTAGAGATAACAGGAACATATCTCATCATCATAAAGGCTATCTATGCTAAGCCCCAGGCCAACATCATTCTAAATGGAGAAAAATTGAAGGTATTCCCTCTAAAAATGGAACAAGATAGGGATGCCCTCTTTCACCACTTCTATTTAACATAGTTCTTGAAACACTGGCCAGAGCAATTAGAATAAAGAAAATAAAGGGATACACACAGGAAAAGAAGAACTCAAGTTGGCTTATGATATGATTCTATACCTAGAAGACCCTAAAAGTTTCACCAGAAAGCTTCTAGAACTAGTAAATGAATTCAGCAAGTAGCAGGATATAAAATCAACACCCATAAATCAAAGCATTTCTGCACATCAGTGACAAATCCTCAGAAAGGGAAATGAGGATAACTACCCCATTTACAATAGCCTCAAAAAAAAAAAAACATACTTGGGAATCAACTTAACAAAAGAGGTGAAAGATCTATATAATGAAAATTACAGAACCCTAAAGAAAGAATTTAATTAGACATTGGAAGATAGAAAGATCTACCTTGCTCTTGGATAGGCAGAATTAATATTATCAAAATGACCATGTTTCCAAAAGCACTATACAGATTTAATGCAATCCTGATCAAAATCTCAATGACATTCCTTATAGAAATAGAAAAAGCAATCATGAAATTCATCTGGAAAAAATAAGAGACCCAGAATAGCTAAAGCAATACTTAGCAAGAAGAGTGAACCAGAAGGCATCATGATACCAGACCTTTAACTATACTACAGAGCAATAGTAACAAAAACAGCATGGCATTGGCACCAAAACAGACTGGTAGACCAATGGTACAGAATAGAGGACACAGAGACTAACGCACAAAATTACAATTATCTTATATTCGACAAATGTGCCAAAAACATGCACTGCAGAAAAGATAGCCTCTTCAACAAATGGTGCTAGGAGAACTGGAAATCCATATGCAACAAAATGAAAATAAACCCCTATCTCTCACCATGCACAAAACTAACTCAAAATGGATCAAGGATTTAGGAATGAAACCAGAGATCTAAGTCTAACAGAAGAAAAGGTAGGCTCTAAACTCCATCATGTGGGATTAGGCCCCAACTTCCTTAATAAGACTCCTTTGGTGCAAGAATTAAAACCATGAATCAATAAATGGGACGGACTCAAACTAAGAAGTTTCCTCTCAGCAAAAGAAACAATCAGTGAGATGAATAGAGAGCCTACATCTTGGGAGCAAATTTTTACCCTTCACACATCAGACACAGCACTAATTTTTAGGGCATATAAAGAACTCAAAAAGCTAAGCACACACAAAAAAAAACAAATAACCTAATCAATAAATGGGCCAAGGACCTGAACAGACACTTCTTAGAAGAGAATATATAATCAATCAACAAATATATAAAAAAAATGTTCATCATTGCTAGCAATTAAAGAAATACGAATCAAAATCACTCTAAGATTTCATCTCACTCCAGTCCAAATAGCAGCTATTATGAATACAAACAACAATAAGTGTTGGCAAGGATGTGGGGAAAAAGGTACACTCATACACTGCTGGTAGGACTGCAAATTGGTGCAGCCAATATGGAAAGCAGTATAGAGATTCCTTGGAAAAATGGGAATGAAACCACCATTTGACACAGCTATCCCTCTCCTCAGTTTATAACCCAAAGGATTTAAAAACAGCATACTACAGGGACACAGCCACATCAATGTTTATAGCAGCACAATTCACAATAGCTAATTGTGGAACCAACTTAGATGCCCTTCAATAGATGAATGGATTAAAAAATGTGGCAGGGGCTGGGGATGTGGCTCAAGCAGTAGCTCGCTTGCCTGGCATGCGTGCGGCCCGGGTTCGATCCTCAGCACCACATACAAACAAAGATGTTGTGTCCGCCAAAAACTAAAGGAAATAAATATTAAAAAATTTCCTCTCTCTTTCTCTCTTTAAAAAAATGTGGCGTATATACACAATGGAATATTACTCAGCATTAAAAGAGAATAAAATCATGGCATTTGCAGGTAAGTGGATGGAGTTAGAGAAGATAATGCTAAGTGAAGTTAGCCAATCCCAAAAAACCAAATGCCAAATGTTTTCTCTAATATAAGGTGACTGATTCATAGTAGGATAGGGAGAGGGAGCATGGGAGGACTAGATGAACTCTAGATAGGGCAGAGGGGTTGGAGGGGAAGAAAGGGACATGGGATTAGAAATGATGGTGAAATGTGATGGTCATTATTATTCAAAGTACATGTATGAAGACACTAACTGGTGTGAATATACTGTGTATACAATTAGAGATATGAAAAATTGTGCTCTATATGTGTAATAAGAATTGTAATGCATTCCACGGTCATATAAATTTTTTAAAAAGGTAAAAAAATAAAACAAAATGTATGAATATCTTTTTTAAAAAGGGTTAAATTGACATGTTATATGACAGAGAAATTATTCAGTGCAAGAAAAGGAGCCATGGATTTAAGAATACTAATAGTGTTCCCAGAGACCTTAAAAAAAACCTTTTTAGTCACCAGCAAAATGTTCTAGAGAAATGCAACTTGGTTTATTTAGTTCATGCAAACAATAAAAAATTACCACTAAAATACTGAATATACCAACAGAGGTAAGGAAGATAGGTCGAACTTAAAACCAAATCAATTGAACAATAGCTATGAATGAAGCCTATGTCATTCTCCAATAGGTACTGTTGAATGTTCTATTTGGAATCTTTAAAGTATGATGTTGAAGGTGTGTAAACAGCACTCAACTCAGCCTATGATGAGTTTATAGACATTCACATGCCAATATTAGTAAAAATAAACATTTACTGTGTACCTCACACATACTCAAGTCTTGGCTTCAATATAAGGAAATTAAGAGTTGCTGAAAGGACCATCTACCTTCTATATCATCATAATGATTCTGAAAGCGTTTACATCAATGACTCTTTTGTGATTTGTTTTTTAAAAGAAACCTAACAAATTAAATACATATTATTGTCACTGTTGCAAGTGTTCTAAACAGATGATTTTACTTGATCCTTCATGTAATCTCATAAGACAGATACTCTTACTATCAACCATTTGCAGAAAAGTAATCTAAAGCAAAACGTTAACTACTAACAGGTAAATGGCAGGGTCCTAATTTAATCTAAAAGGTCTCAATGCAGAACTCACCTTCTTATTTACTATTTATACCCCTCAAATAACAACAAAAAATAGTACTTTGTTTTTAATGTAGGAAGTAAGAAATTACATTTTTTTAAAAATATAGAAAATTATATAGCAAAAATTTAAAATGTTTATACTTAACAGATAATATCCCATTTGCAAATTCCTTTAAAATAGAAAAATAACAAAAAAGTGGCTCACAGCATTCATTGAAGTACATTCAGTAAATTCTCAATGGTTTTACAGTGCTTTAACCATACAACTAGACAAATCCATGAGAACATAAATTCAATTTATGGGAATTATAAACTAGTCCAGTTGGCAGGGGGACAGAATTTCATCTACCTAAATCAGATGATAAAAATTCAAAGAAAACATAAAAATAAGAACCAAATGAAAAGTCATTATGTGTCTTTGGAAACCAGGAGGAAGACATCTGAGTACCTCAAAAAAGCAAAAGAAATGGAAAACACAGAGCAGAAGCTGTGTTGTTGGCCATAATGTGTCAGAAGACAATAGAGGGAAGTCATATTATTGAGACTTTGACCTAGGGAAAAGGGTTTTTTTGAGACCAATCCTATATCTATGTAATGGAGTGTCTGCTACAGTATCCTCATTAGTATGTGGGAAAGAATTAATATCAGGATCTGTCCAAGGCTTCTAGAGTCAATAGATAACCTTAGAAACTAAAAAAATGGTTGCCTTGCTAGTGAAATGATTTTTAGTTCAATCAAAGGAGAAACCAAGTCAAGTTAAAAATAAAAAATAAACCAAAATGACCGGGAATACACATTATGTTTCAATAATAACCCTGAATGTGAATGGCCTAAACTCATCAATTAAAAGTCATAGATTGACAGAATGGATTAAAAAAAAAAAGATCCAACAATATGCTGTCTTCAAGAGACTCGTCTCACAGGAAAAGACATCCATAGAATAAAGGTGAAAGTGTGGGAAAAAATGTACCACTCACATGGGCCACATAAACAAACAGGGGTTTCCATCCTCAGATAAAGTGGACTTCAAACCAAAACTAGTGAAAAGAGATAAAGGACATTTCATACTGCTTAAGGGATTCTACATCGAAAGATATAAAACAACCATAAATATCTATACTCCAAACAACAAGGAAGCTAAGTATATCAAACAAACCCTTCTCAACTACAAGAACCAAACAGACCACAACACAATAACACTAGGTGACTTTAATACACCGCTATGGCCACTGGATAGATCTTCAAACAAAAACTAACCAAAGAAACTATAAAATTCAATAATACAATCAATGAGTTAGACTTAACAGACATATATAGAATATTCCATCTATCAATGAGCAAATACACTTTCTTCTCTTCTCAGCAGCACATGGATACTTCTCCAAAATAGACCAAATGTTATGCCACAAAGCGAGTGTTAGCAAATACAAAAAAAAAAAAAAACAAAAAAAAACAGAGATACTACCCTGAATTCTATCTGACCATATATAGAATGAAATTATAAATCAATGATAAAGTAAAAAATAGAAGGTATTCCAACACCTGGAGACTAAACAATACACTATTGAATGACGCCTGGATAACAGAAGACATCAGGGAGGAGATTAAAAAAAATTCTCAGAGGTAAATGAGAACTCTGATACAACTTACCAAAATCTCTGGTACTATGAAGGCAGTGCTAAGAGGAAAGTTCATCACATGGAGTTCATTCATTAAAAGAAGAAAAAGTCAACAAATAAATGACCTGACTTTAAAGACAAGCCCTAGAAAAAGAGTAGCAAACCAGCACCAAAAGTAATAGAAGATAGGAAATAATTAAAATCAGGGCAGAAATCAATGAAATTGAAACAAAAGAAACAATTCAAAAAATGACAAAACAAAAAGCTGATTCTTTAAAAAAGAAAAAAAACCTGACAAACCCTTAGCAACACTAATGAAAAGAAGGAAAGAGAAAACTCAAATTACTAAAATTCTTGATGAAAAAGGAAATATCACCACAGACACTACTGAAATACAGAAGACAATTAGAAACTATTTTGAAAATTTATACTCCAGTGAAATAAAAAAACCTCAAAGATACCAACAAATTTAGAGGCATATGATCAACCAAACTGAGTCAAGATGATATACACAATCTAAACAGATCAATTTCAAGCAAGGAAACAGAACACGCCATCAAAAGCCTACCAACCAAGAAAAGCCCAGGACCAAACAGATTCACAGCTGAGTTCTAAATGACCTACAAAAAAGAATACCAATATTCTTCAAATTATTCAATGAAATAGAAAGGAGGGAACCCTTCCAAACTCATTCAATGAAGCTAATATCATCCTAATACCAAAACCAGGCAGAGACATATCAAGGAAAGAAAATTTTAGACCAATATTCCTGAAGAACATTGATACAAAAATTCTCAACAAAATTCTGGCAAATCACACACAAAAACATTTTAAAAATAGTGCATCATGATCAAGTGGGTTCATTCCAGGAATGCACGGTTATAATGTAATTCATCACATCAATAGACTTGAAGATAAGAATCATATGATTCAGCCTCCTTATATCAGAAAAATCATTTGGCATTTGGTATTTTGGGATTGGCTAATTTCACTTAGCATTAGAAACAGATGAACTCTAGAGAGGGCAGAAGGGTTGGAGGGGAAGAGAGGGGATAGGGGGTTAGAAATGACGGTGGAATGTAATGGTCATTATTATCTAAAGTAAATGTATGAAGACATGAATTGGTGTGAATATACTTTGTATACAACCAGAGATATGAAAATTGTGCTCTAAATGTGTAATAAAAATTGTAATGCATTCTGCTGTCATATATAAAAAAGAATCATATGATTATATCAATTGATGCAGAGAAAGCATTTGACAAAATACAGTACTTTTTCATGTTCAAAACACTAGAAAAACTAGGGATGGTAGGAACATACTTTAATACTGTAAAATATATCATCATTCTAACATCATTCTAAATGGAGAAAAATTAAAAGCATCCCCTACAAACTGGAACAAGACAGTGATGCTCTTTTTTACCACTTCTATTCAACATCGTCCTTGAAACTCTAGCCAGAGCAACTAAACAGACGAAAGAAATTCAAGGGTTATGAATAGGAAAAGAACTCAAAACTACCATTATTTGCTGATGACCTGATTCTATACGTAAAGGATCCAAAAAACTCTACCACAAAACTTAATAAATGAATTCAGCAAAGCAGAAGAATATAAATCAACACCCATAAATCAAATGCATTTTTATACATCAGTGATGAATCCTCTGAAAGACAAATTAGGAAACCTACACCATTCACAGTAGCCTCAAAAAAAAAAATTAAATTAAATACTTGTCTTTCACCTCTTTTGTTGATTCCCAAGTATTTTGTTGATTCCCCTCTACAATGAAAACTATAGAACACTAAAGAAAGAAATTGAAGAAGACCTTGGAAGATGGACAGATCTCCCATGCTCTTGGATAGGCAAAATTAATATTGTCAAAATGGCCATACTACCTAAAACACTATGCTGATTCAATGTGATTCCAATTAAAATCCCAATGTCATTCCTTATAGAAATAGAAAAAGAAAACATGAAATTCATTTGGAAAAATAAGAGACCCAGAATAGCCAAAGCAATTCTTAGCAAGAAGAGTGGAGCAGGAGGCATCACAATACCAGACCTTAAAGTGTGCTACAAAGCTATAGTAACAAAAACAGAATGGTATTGGCACAAAAATAGACATGTAGAACAATGGTACAGAATAGATGATACAGAGACAAACCCACATAAATACAATTATTTCACACTAGACAAGGTGTTAAAAACATACATTGGAGAAAAGATAGCCTCTTCAACAAATGGTGCCAGGAGAACTGGAAATCCATATGCAGTAAAATGAAACTAAACCCCTATCTCTTACTATGGACAAATCTCAACTCAGAGTGGATCAAGGACCTAGGAATTAGTCCAGAGACCCTGCACCTAATAGAGCAAAAGGAAGGCCCAAATCTTCATCACATCAGATTAGACCCTGACTTCCTTAACAAGATTTCTATAGTGCAAGAAAGCTGGGAATGGAACTACCATTTGATCCAGTTATCCCACTCCTTGGTCTATACCCAAAACACTTAAAATCATCATACTATAGTAAGTAACATAGCCACATCAATGTTTATAGTAGCTCAATTCACATTCCTAATTTTAATAATTATACTGTATTTATGGAAGATATTAAATTTGAGGAGTCTGGGTGAACATATATGGTATGTGAGAATTCTTTGTATTATATACTCCATTCTTTTGTAAGTTTAGAATAATTTCAATAAGGAAAATTTTTTTAAATTCTAAAAAGAAAAAAGAATTTTGTTGGTAATAGGGATTGAACCCAGCGGCACTTTACCACTGAGCATGTCTTCAGCCTTTTTTATTTTTTATTTTGAGAAAGGGTCTTGCTAAGTTGCTTAGGGCCTTGTTGAGTTGCTGAAGCTGGACTTGAACTTGCCATCCTCCTGCCTTAGCCTCCTGAATTGCTGGGATTATAGATATGTGCCACTGCACCCAGCTAAAAAGAAAAAAAAAATTATATTAAGCTCAAAGGTCACTTTCCTATTACTTCCTTATAAACAACCATTCTACACTAGGAAATGACCAGTTTACCTTAAATCAAAGGAAAACAGTATCATAGGCTTAATTTTTCTCTCCTAAATCGATATTATGGAAGAGAAAATAAATTTTAAATGCTTCCCAGCTCCAAAATTCTGACTGTAAGTATCTAAGTTCCAAAATATACCCTTTATCACTTTGAAATCAGGAATAATGTGTCCATTATATTCTATGCCCTATGCTGGCTGCTTATATTCATTAGCTCTAATTCTTTTTTTTAAAAAAAAAGATGGCAAGGTAGATATAAATATTTCATCAGCTCTAATTTTTACAAAGTGCTGTCAAGATAAGGATGTATATCATCACTTACTAAAAAGAAAACTAGGAAAAGAAGAAGCTAAGTAATTTTCCCAATTGTTAGATTGTAGACCTAAGGCTCAAGCTCATACTATCATCTGACTCTACCTTGACACCAACTTGACACCATGATGCTGCCCAAGACGACTGCTATCAACAAAACATGTAGGTATTATCAAATTTTATACCAGGATTAATCATGAAAAAGTGGTAATAAAAAAAATTGGAAGCAATTATTTTATTTCTAATTACTGGAAACTGAACTTCTCAACCATGAAAATAAGAAAAAGATTAATACTAGGCAACTTTAATAGTCTCCAAATTGTTTGTAGAAATCTTTTCCTGGTTTCCCACATATACATGAGAAACAAATATTATTCAAAATATTCCAGAAACAAGAATATGGCTAGTAGACAAAATCATTCTAAAATGATCCTGGGCATTCACAATTCACTCTAGAGTGCCTAGAAAAGAAGTCTGCTGGGCCAGATCTCCCTCTTTTTCCATCAGTAGGAACTGCACAATAACTCAATTTCCCATAGAACCAGAAGTTTGTTTCACCTCCACAGAGGAGCCACAACTTCCCATAATCTCCAAGGACTGGGTAGGTTTTCCCAATTTTTAAAACCAGGTGGCAACTAATCCTAGATATCCCAGGCTTAAACAGCATATCTGTCACTCCACTACGGACAATCCTTTCAAGCCTATTCTAATAATAAAAGGACAATGATGGGCTGGGGGTGGTTCCACAGATATACCACTCTATGTTCAGTAGGTCCATAGCACCTGCCTTAGCATTAATTTGCTATGGGATAATGGGAAAATCAAGGGATCTTTTCTCATTTAAATATTGTTGGCTTACAAGTTTCCCCAATTCAGCCTATTTCTTATCATATAAATGTGCTACCATGTAAAATTCATCCCATGCTATCACACAACAAATAGGATAGCATGGCAAGGTAGATATAAATATTTCTTTCACAAAAATTTCTAAAAATGAGAAAGTTAGAAAAATAAAAGGAATCCTTTATCTAATTGGATAGTAATAAAATAGTTCATATGCCTTTCTTAAAAATATACGCTTTAATAAAAACGTTAACTGAAAAACCAAACTACCATACATCAATGATCTAGTCACAATCATCTGTACAATATCTTTTTTTTTTAATTAATGCTCACACCTACTTTATGGGTTGATATTATTACCTCCACTTCGCAGGCAAGGAAAATTAGATAGGGTCAAAGAGCTTAAAATAACTTACCAAAAGTTATATACCTAGATATGACAGAACCCGGATGGATTTAACTACTACAAGATACAAAACTGCTTTAATTTGCTGATCTTTCTAACAACCTTAAAAGATCTATAGGCAACATGTTTGAAACAAGCATATTTCAGACAGAGGTGAACAATTTTAGGCCTATGAAGATGAAATAACTTGGTCTATATTATACTAAATTAGCAATAGCAGCCATAAATAAAACAATTTTACAAAAGTTAGATTAACAGTAATATAATAATAACAAATACTATACACAGTGCTTTGATTTAAAAACATATTCTAACACTGTAGTCAAAACATCTTTCTAAACATAAAGAAAAGTTTAGCTGTTAATTTTTTCACTACAAATGAACAAGTCTGATGCTGTGATAATTGTTACACATAATATAGAAAACTAGTAGGAATTCAGAACGAGCCAGTGAACATTTTATGCTTCAACATTATCAGTATGGCATAAGAAACTAATTGGAGACAATATGACCACTTATAAATAACTCAAACAACCTAACATTAATATTTAATGAACTTTTATTCTAGGTCTGTAAATATTTTAACACTTCCAACGAAGACATGCTACAACAGAAAGGACTCCTCAAAAAGCTAGGTATTAATTCTGAAATTTGCTTACATGGTAATCAATATCGCAACAAAATGGTATATATCAACAATAAAAAAGGAGTTTTCTTTTTCTTTTCCAATTTATGAAGAACTGGGGGATAAAGCAAACAGAGCTGATTATTCATTTGGGTTTTACGATATTAAAAATTCCACATAGAATTTACTTATAATGCCTTCTCCTAGATACAAGATATAAAGTAAAATCTCAGACAACATATGCATACTTTAGGAACACTAACTCTTTGCACAAAAATTTTTGCCTCCAATTATCATTTGAATGGTATCATTTCAAACACCTAAAATATAACAATTATAAATATATTTAGTAGTTATACATTGATACTTTCTTGATCTGTTCTTAAAATATGTAAGACAAAGAGATTTGGATCTAAATTTTTGGTTTATAAATTTTTCACTTTTACTTTTTACATGAAAGTTGCCTTTCTCAAAAACCAGAAAATGAACAAATCAAGAAAATCAGTTTTAAATAAGCTCTAAAAGCTGTCTGATGAAAGAGAAGCAAACATAATAAGTTTTTCACTTGCATCTTTGTTCATTCAATGTTTTTAGAGTGACTGACTCATGCGTGCTCAGCACTCCCTCTTAAGTATTTAATCACTTTAAGTAATCAAGGTGAAAGACAAAAACTACAGAACTTCCAATATGTTCTTTGTAGTGACAGACTTGGTAATTGTAAGGTAGACTATAGACTTATTTCCAATTGACTCCCATAGAAACACTCTATAAGGTCTTTTGAAAATAGCTTTAGTTGACTTTTGTAATGGGAAAAATGACACAATTCTCCTGAAATTCTGTTTTAACTTATTTAATATCAAAACAAATTCTTGGAGTGAGGGGAGTAGCTCAATGGTAGAGCATATGCTTAGCATGTGTGAGGCGCTGAGCTCAATTCCCAATCCAAAAACAAAGAAAAAAGATATTGTCAATGTTTGAACATTAATGGCTAAAAAATTCTGCAAAACACAAAAGATAGTTTCCACTTTCCACATCACAGAATGTACTTCAGATACACGTAGGAAATATGTAGGATATTTGTTCTTTGACAATTCCCCTCCTAATTTCCCTCTAAGATATACCAACTATTCTGTCTTAATAATTAAGTTGAGACACAGCATCAAAAAAATAATCAGAGGTGACTACTTACTCTCAGGACACAAGACAAAAAAAAAATTTTGATTTACTTCTAGGAAAATTCACATGTATTTTAACTGTTCTTAACTGCAATATTTCTCTTCAACAGAACAGACTGAATTTGAAATGAAATACTTTCTCCTCTTTTACCTCTTAACACTTCTAGTGGTTAGCTCAGATAAGTAAAAGACAGTATGCGGAATGTAGTATTTATCTACCATGTATATTAGTCAGAGACAACTGAGTTATAAAAAGCAGAATTCCATATTAAAAAAATCTTGTTCTGTAGAAATACAAAGATACCTTAAAATAAAATGTATATAATCAATTAACTACTCCATATATGAAATAAATAAAGAAATGTAATAATGAATGAAGTTAGAAGGCAATGGCAGTACATAGTCCTGATCAACATTTAACTAATCCATATGTAAGCCAAATGTGGATTCCATTTCTTTATTAAAAAAGAAAAAAAAGGGGCTGGGACTGGAGCTCAGCAGTAGTGCGCTCACCTAAGCACGTGCAAGGCCCTGAGTTCGATCCTCAGCACCACATAAAAATAAATAAATAAAGATATTGTGACCAACTAAAAAATATTTTAAAAAAAGAAAAGAGAAGAAAATTCCAGGAAACCAAAACAAAACAGTATTTTTTAAGTAGTGGAATAAAATGAACATACGTTCAAGGATCTTGGGGCTTATTTAGTATCACAAGTTCAAAAATATTTTTGAATTTTCTTAGAGCTTTACATATTAAGAAAAATGTATATTCTACCTCATTATATTTGTGCGCACGAACACACACACATTTATCTTAAAAGTGTAATTTTCTCACCCCATCACCTCCGAATTAAAAAAAAAAATACCCTTGGAATATTTCCCATAATTATTTTGTTTCATGTAATTCTGATACCTATCCCTTCCTCAAAACCTGGAATTAAAGATTTGAGAGTAATCTGGTAATATTAATAGGTCCAATTATCATTTAACTACTTTTTATTCTTTGCTTTATTGACAATTTTTAATATCTAAAGCTTTAACTACTTCTGATATTTCTAAGCTTGGTTTCTCAGAATTTATTATGTTTTCTGCTTCTGCATGGGTTAATTTCTCATTTATTCTATAACATTAGAGATCAAACCATGTCTCCTTACCTGATTTCAAAAACGTAAAACTTATTGGACAAAGAAAACTTCCTTTTGACATGCAGTTTTCTCCAACTTACAATTACCATCACACCTTTACATTTTTGTACTATTCAGAAAGAAAACATAAATTCTGTGTGTTCCTTCATAATAATCTTAATTCAGTACAATTATTTCCAAAAACTACATATTTTGGAAGTTAACTTTTTAATAGAAGGTATTATAAAGAGGAAATACAAAAATCCTAAGTGTATACAGAACTTACTGGTTTTCATAAATTAAACATAACAACTTAGCTCAGATTTTTTTAAATGGTGTTAGTAACTATTATATTTATTTAGTAACTTCTGTACCATTTAGTAACTATTATATTTTAAGTTCTAGCTAACTCCTTTAACCTTTGATATTTTACATAGAATGCTAAATATGAGGCTTTAACTGTACTCACTCATTCACTAGCTCACTTACTCTTTCAGCAATAATTGTTTGAGTACCCACTATATGTATGAAGCCACTCTATACACTGGGAATAAATAGGTAAACAAAATAAATGAAAATCCTAGCCATCACAGAGCTTATATTCTAATAAGGGTAAATGATAACAAAAACAACAAAGTAGGTCAACTATATACGATATTGGTGATAGGTGCTAAGGAAAAGAATAATAAAAACAGGCAAGGGGTTAGGAAATGTAGAACTTTTAGGAAGAATGGCCAGAGAATACCATATTGAGAAGGTTATATCTGGGTCAAAATCTGAAAGAATGATGGAGCTAACAATGGGAGTATCAAATAGAAAAACATTCTAGGTGCAAAGATCAGCAAGTACAAAAGGCTCTGAGATACGGGCATGTCTAGTATATGTGAGAAACAGCAAGGAGACTAAGCAAAGCGGAAAGAAATTTTGGATGATGAAGGAATTAGATGATGAAGTAAGATAAGTAACAGGGGACAGGAGTCAGATCATTCATGGCAGCATGGTTAAGGAATCTGGCTTTTACTCTGAGTGAAAAATGAAGTCATGGAAGAATTTTGGATGAAAGAGCATAAGGCATGCACTTTAATAATGTCACTCTGGTTGTTGCACAGAGAAAAGACCAAAGAGAAAACAGACAAAACAGTGAAAGCAGGGAGACCAATCAGAAAACTACTAATATAATCCAGGCAAGAATTATGATGGCTTGGACCAAGGTGGTGGCAGTGCAGAAGGAAGTAATCAGTCAGATCCTGTGTATCCAATAGGATTTGTGGAAGAAACAGATCTGGGAGGGATCAGAAAATCAAAGTCAAGGAAAAGCCAAGATTTGGCTGGTTCAACTGGAAGAGTGAAGTTACTATTAAATGATAAGGGAAAAGTGCAGGAGGTACAGATTTTTGATGGACTACTACAGTTTGGAATATGTTAAGTTTGACGTCTTTATAAGATACCCAAAGGAGCTACCCAATAGGTAGTAGAAGAAAGGTCTAGGCTGAAGACTTAAATGTTGATGTCATCAATACATAACATTTGGGTAAAATCACCTAGCAAATGAATAGAGCCAAAAAAGCGAAGACATTCAAGGATGGAACCCTAGGTCTAAACATTATCAAAGTTTAGATTAGGTAAGCAGGTTGTCCTAGAAACCAAATAAAGCAAGTATTTCATCAAATAAAGATGAGAACACTTGGATTCAGCAACAGTAAGGTTAGATGTCTGACTGGAGGGCTTAAGAGAGAACAAGAGAAGAAAAATCTGAGATAGTATATCCTTTTTAAAAAGTGTTTTATTCTCAAGGGAGGGAACAAAATGAAGCAATGGCTGGAGAGTGAACTAGGGGAAAGATTCTTTTTTTTTTTTTTAAATGAAAGAACATCTTGTAGGTTGGTAGGAATGATTTAAAAGACAGGAAAAAATAAAGATATAAAAGAAAAAAAGGAGGATTGCTAGAATGATGACAAGGTAAAAACTACTATAGGAGTGCATGAATTGGCCTTAGCAGAGAGCATGGTGAGTTCCTTTCTCACAGAAGACAAAGAAAAATACATAGACATAGATGTAGATAGCTAGGTAGATAGTGGAAGCCTGCAGAAATTCTCTTCTGATTGAGTCAATTTTATCTTTGATCTAAGCAGCAAGGTGGAAACAGTGCTGCAGGTTTGAGCAGAAAGCAGGATACATCAGAAGTCATATAGAAGTATGAGAGTAAATAAAATCTGATTACTGGGTAGCATTAAGAACTCATGAGATTAGGGATCATGAATTAAAAGTGAGACCAGGTGTGCAACAAAATGAAATTAAATCCCTATCTCTCACCATGCACAAAACTCGAAGTGGATCAAGGACCTAGGAATTAGTTCAGAGACACTGAATTTAATAGAAGAAAAAGTAGGCCCAAATTTTCATCATGTTGGATTAGGCCCCAACTTCCTTAATAAGACTCCTATAGCACAAGAATTAAAATCAAGAATCAATAAATGGGTTGGATTCAAATTAAAAAGCTTCTTCTCAGCAAAACAAACAATCAGTGAGGTGAATAGAGAGCCTACATTTTGGGAGAGAATTTTTACCACATGTACATCAGATAGAGCATTAATCTCTAGGGTATATAAAGAACTCAAAAATCTTAACACCAAAAAAACAAATAACCCAATCAATAAATGGGCCAAAGAACTGAACAGACACTTCTCAGAAGATGATATACAATCAACAAATATATGAAAAAATGTTCAACATCTCTAGCAATTAGAGAAATGCAAATCAAAACTATTCTAAAATTTCATCTCACTCCAGTCAAAAAGGCAGCTATTAAGAATACAAACAACAATAAGTATTGGCGAGGATGTGGGGGAAAAGGCACACTCATACATTGCTGGTGGGACTGCAAATTGGTGCAGCCAATATGGAAAGCAGTATAGAGATTCCTTGGAAAACTGGGAATGGAACCACCATTTGACCCAGCTATCCCACTCCTCAGTCTATACCCAAAGGACTTAAAAACAGCATATTACCAGGACACAGTCACATCAATCTTTACAGAAAGAGATAATATTTTCCTGCCAAACAAAGCAGCACAATTCACTATAGCTAAATTGTGGAACCAACTTAGATGCCCTTCAGTAGATTAATGGATAAAGAAAATGTGGTGTGTGTGTGTGTGTGTGTATATATATATACACACACACACACAATGGAATATTATTCAACATTAACAGAGAATAAAATCATGGCATTTGCAGGTAAATGGATGGAGTTGGAGAATATAATACTAAGTGAAGTTAGCCAAACCCAAAAAAACAAATGCTGAATGTTTTCTCTGATATAAGGATGCTGATTCATAATGGGGTTGGCGGGGAGCATGGGAGGAATAGACAAACTCTAGACAGAGCAAAGGGGAAGGAGGGGTGGGGGGGGCATGAGGGTAGGAAAGATGGTGGAATGAGATGGACATCATTACCCTAAATACATGTATGAAGACATGAAAGATGTGACTCTATTTTGTGTAAAATCAGAGATATAAAAAATCATGCACTATATGTGTAATACGAATTGTAATGCATTCTGATGTCATATATAACAAATTAGAATAAAAAAAATAAAGGAAAAAAGTGAGACCAGGAAGTATGGTTGTTTCTTTTCCTCTAAATATTTTCACATGTATGAATGCAGGCAAGGAACTAAGAGTACAGAGCTAAGATTATAATGACAGACTGGAATTTAATCTGAGGAAGGAAAGGTAGGATGGCAGGATCACAGAGTAAAAAAAATTTCTAATTCAATTTTTAAAATGAAGGGACCTGATAGGCCCAAAGGCTTGTTGAAGGAACTAATATGAAAAGATAAGAGGTGTTGATAAAAGAAAAAAAAACTGAAATTGAGATTATGAAATGACTGAAGTCCAGATAAAAATAAGGTCTAGGAATTATTAGTAAGATGATTTAGAAGGCAAAATTCTTTGGAGGAAGAGTACTGGGTTTCAAGAAGACACCAGGCTATTGGAAAATTTATACACAGAAACACTGAAATCACCAAGAATTATAAACAGTCTTGGAGTTCATTTTCAGTGAACAGAAAATAAAATCTGTTAGGAGACAATTCTCTGTGTATTTCATGTTTCTGCAGATACTGTGAGTGGAAACACGCTATCTTTGTTTTTACAGCATGCTATATACCAAACATCTTTAGAAAACTGAGAGCATCCTCCTCCAGAGAAAAACACGAAGAAAAAGACAATATTTTCCTGCCAAACAAAAGCAGACATGTTCTGTGCCCCTTATCAAAATTCCAGATCCCTAAGCTTGCGGTTTCTTGTATGTAATTCAATATACTGTATACACACACGTCTCTCCTGGCCCTCTTCACGGCACTCCTCAAACTGAGGAATCAGTGAAAGCAAATGTTGTTATTTTAACTGATCTTTTTTTTTTTTTAATCATGTTTTTGCCATTAGTAATAAAGTCTTTTATCTCTGGCCCAGAAGTTTCCTATCTTATGCCAACATCCATGAAACTATGAAGGTTAACTTGTCAGCTTGCAAACAAAGTAAAATCTCAGACCTTTGACAGTTTGTTAACAGAATCTCCAAGAAATGGGAGATAGAAAGAGATGACTGCAACCAAATGCAGAAAAGGGATAATATACGATAAAATCTGGCGTTATTTTAGAAGAGAGAATGTTCTGGAAAAAGCAAAGAGCATACCTCCAGGCTCAGTGATATAAAAAAAGCAAGAGAAAACAGCTACTACTTGAGAGGGTTGAAGGTAGTATCATAAGAAAAGGAAGATTTAACTTAGAAAAAAAGTGAAGTAATATAAATAGAGATTAACGATAAAAGTTGTAGGGACGTTAGAAAAGATTTTTCAGGAGACGGGAAGTAGGTTTTAGAGTCAGATTTGGATACATGTGGTGAGAGATCCATGAGTTTTTGGCTCCTCGTGGTAATTCACATGAACAGGAAAAAAGCATGACGAAATCAGTTGAGATTAGTTTTAATCAGATTAAATTAGTCTGCTTATTTCTATAGTCTCTATTCTTTCATCCACCCAAAAGCTTATGAAACACTTTTTTTTTCCTAATCGTACAAAACATCATTCCAGGGGGAAAAAAATCTTTTCAGTGCTATGAATCTAATCCAGGGTCTCAGCATGCTAGGCAAGCATTCTACCAATGAGTTACACTCCAGTTCTTAGAAAATTTTATACATAGAAGTTTCAAAAAACATAAAACTGTTACTTAAAACATTAAGAAGCAGTTGTTAACTTACTTGAATTAGATCTAAAATGCCGAGTTCACTTTCTGAAGAATCCACACAGAAGACAAAATATAGGGTGGCATAATGTCTATAAATCAGTTTGTTGTCAGATCCTCCAATTAATCTAAATGACAAAACAAAACAATTGAAATGTTAAGGGGAACAAAATTCAAATCATTTGCATTAGCTCAAACAAAGTAACAATATGTTTAAAACCTCTTATAAAATGAAACATTCAAATGAACTTATTTCAGAAACTAAGTAAATTAAGATGACTATTTTCCTCAGAAATGTCAAGTGAAAGAAGCCAGTGTTTAATTTTAGTTCATATATTCAGTGAACTATTCACTGATTACTAGGTGCTAGGCACCGAAAGTACATAAAGATCAACAAACAAATAAGATTACCAGATGGTAGATGACTGTACATATAAAATCAAAATAGGACAATGCCATATTGAAGGGTTTACTATTTCAGACTAAAGATTAAGAAAGAGTGACATTTAGGCTGAAATCTACTGACTAGCAGCCAGCCATGAAAAAACTTAGGGATGAACATTCAAACTAAGGTAACAACTAATAAAAAGGCCACTTCATCAAGAACAAAGAATGTATGTTTCTGAGAAGAGAAAAGAAGGCCAGTGGGCAAGAAAGGATTAGTGAACAGTGAAGTAAAAGGAGGAGGTAGAAATTAGATCACAGGACATTTTTAAGTGCTTACTAGATTTAACTCCATAGGTCACAGTAAATTACACAGCTTAAGACTCACTAACAACTAGGAAAGAAAAAAAGAATGACATTTCTTAAGTTTTAGATTTACAACCAAGATCTCCTCCAAAAATACATTGTTTTGAAATACAAACGTCAGAAAACTAAGCTAATACATAAATTTTTTCATCAAATACTTTCATTATATTGACTAGAATTTCAGCATTTTAAAATAATAACTCAGGAATCAGTCAAGATATTTTTCTAAATATAGTTTAGTTATATCATAGTTAAGTTTACAATAAAAAACTCACCTCCTCAAAAACCTCTTAACACTAACAAATTTAAAAAAAATCAAGGCAAAATGTAATCAAAGCTAACTGAAAATTCAAATAGAATACAGGAAAACAGCATGTGTTTAGTAACATTAAACTTATGAGTTTTGTAGAAATGACTTCCCTAAGTACATGTTTCCTGTGTCCTCTAATAGCAAAGGTGAAATGACCTCTGAAAATAGTTAAGAATTCCTTCTATGCTAGATAAGATATTTAGAAGTCTACTTTAAAAATTCTGAGATTATATTTATGATTATAGCCACAACTGTTCCCTGAAAGGAACAAAAAGAACACAAACAGCAGGCTTCATTTCTTTTAGAGTAAGTAGTATAGTGATTTTCTAAAATTTTTCTTTTGCTTTGAAAGAGGTCCAAGTTTCTGAAGATTCATAGTTGCCAAATGGCCATGAATCTTATAAAAAGAAACCAAAATTAATAATATAGTAAGTACATATTTTGCTTTTAAAACCATAATTTCATCTTTATAGTACAATACTGATAGGAATGCTCTGTGAATGCAAATAAAACACAAAATTTTAGAAATATTTGTAGTCCAAGTTGCCTCATTTTAGGAGATAAACTGAGGTCCAAGAATATGAGCAAGCTGATTGAGGAAATTAGCTTGTCAGTCATGAAACTAGGACTAAGCTAGATGTGTACAGCTTTCTACTCCTATGAGATGAGAAATTAAGAGGCTGAGATGAGAGCAAATAATAGCAAAAACTACAAAATCCTACAAAAGTTTATGAGAATAACTACAAATAAAATTTAAATATGGAAGCAGGTACATTTTATCTCCATCATTAAATCAGAAATTTCAAGTTAGCAGTAAAACTTAACAAATTGTAAGTATGCATTATATATTTAGGTGTGGCATGATATAAACTTTTAAGAAATGCAGGCAAACTTTCTACATGATAAAAGTAACTTTTGGTCAGATAAGAATGAATTCCAGGGCTGGGGATATGGCTCAAGCGGTAGCGTGCTCGCCTGGCATGCGTGCGGCCCGGGTTCGATCCTCAGCACCACATACAAACAAAGATGTTGTGACCGCCGATAACTAAAAAATAAATATTAAAAAATTCTCTCTCTCTCTCTCTCTCTCTCTCTCTCTCTCTTTAAAAAAAAAAAAAAAAAAAGAATGAATTCCATTACCCCAACTACTTTTTCACAGTATCAATCATATATACTAAGATAAAAGTCTAGGTTTTGCCTAATCAATCTGTGAATATTCATACTGAGACTAAGCCACCATTTAGTTTGAATTCTCAACCAAGAAATGGTTTTGTTGTTTTGTTTTTTGATACCAAGGCTTAAACCCAGGGATACTTAAACATTATGCCATATCCCCAGTGCTTTATATTTTTTATTCTAAGATAGGGTCTCCCTAAATTGCTTAGGGCAACTTAGTGGAGGGCCGGCTTTGAACTTGCGATCTACAGCAACCTCATATATGTTAATGGCTATAGAGTACTTCTTAGGGTGAACATTAATAAAAATTTGGAGTAAGTCAGGTACAGTGGGTTGGAGGAACGTTGGAACCTGAGGCAGGAAGATCCAAGTTTCAGGGTAGCTTGGACAACCTAGCAAGATCCTCACTAAGGGCTGGCTTTGAACTTGCGATCCTCCTGTCTCAGCCTCCTGAGCCACGGGGAAGAAATGTATTATTAAGTATATTAATTACATAAACAGGAGGAGAAATATTTATAAAAACAGTGATGAGCAAACTATTTCCATAGTATCTATTAATTTTAAAGAATTTATAATACTTGAAAAGCTAATTACAAGTAATTTTTATTTATTCATTTTAAAAATAGAGAAGTCAGCTGAATTCTAATTTATACTATAGGTATGTAGACACATAGATTTATTTGAAAAACAAACTTTAGTCTTTTTTATAATATGAGAATAAAGGATAAAACTAAATTTTTTTGGCGGGGGGTATCGGAAACAACCCAGGGGTTTGTGCATGCTAGGAAAGCACTATACCACTGTGTTCCGCTCTATCCCTATTATTTTTATTTTAAGACAGGATCTTGCTAGGTTGTCCAAGCTACCCTGAAACTTGGATTCTCCCGCCTCAGGTTCCAACGTTCCTCCAAGCCACTGTACCTGACTTACTCCAAATTTTTATTAATGTTCACCCTAAGAAATACTCTATAGCCATTAAAATATATGAGGCTGCTCTAGATTTGTTTATATAAAAAGTTTTTAAAAATATTAAGCAATAATAAGCAACATGCCAATAAGCATGTTTGCTGGTATAAAAGTACAATTTTTGGTAAATGCAAAATGAATTTTCTAGGATATATATAAAACTGGGAAGGACTAAGATTGGGAGAGGGAGACTCAATTAACATTTTATACTTCCCTATAATGTTTCAATTATTACCATAAAAATAAAATTTATGTAAAATGTCCTTACAAAATTTTTTACAACTTAAAAGATTCTTTAAATTAGACTTATAACTAATATAGGTAGTAATCAATTATCTAAACCAAATGATAAAAATGAGGAATCTTTTCCCATTTTATTAAATAATATATATTCAATTACATAGTTAAAAAATTAGAAACACTATAAATGCTTTACTTACAATCCTCCTTCTAGGAAATTACAAACATTTTCATCTCTCTTAGATACCAAATGGAAAGTCTCCCGGATGATTTGCTGTTGTGTATCTTCACTCTGAGAAAGAATAAGTCATATACATTAGGATTGAGTTTATAGGTTTAACAAAATCTTCAGAATTTTTAAAAATAAAATACAGCAATATTGGAGTGAGAATTCCATCTAAGAGAAGTCCTTGGAAAAATGACTTGAGTTATACTTTACAGAAGCAAAACCCAACTTTTTTTTGATGAAAAAAGAAAAACAAAAAACTACCAGTATAGTAAAAGTAGCTTATTTCTAAATTTCAAAAACTAACAAGAATAACAAATAAATTAGAAATACTAGCCAAAGCAAAACTAGATACCAACTAGCCAAAGCCCACTGTTTTACAAATGAGTAAAATGAAGAAGTAAACAGAGATGTTAGAATTAATTCATGTAGCCAATCTATATTTGAATGAAAAAATAATGCAGAAGTTTGGAGATAGACTGAGGTAAGAGTTCCTCCACTTTACTTATCTTTATATAACCATAAGCTAAAACCAAGAATTGGTTAATTAAATATTTATTAAACTCAACCAAGTAATTCACATTCCAGTTTAAAAAAAAAAAAAATCAGCTTCCCAACACTGCGAGAACTGAGCAAAATTACCTCAACATGCCTCATAGTACAAAAAAAAAGTGTAACACTACGTACAAAAAGAGCATAAAAATATGACAATATCCAATGATGAGAAAGATGTGGAGGCAAACTCTCATCCCACATATGTTAAAGTAATGAGTACAATCACTTAGGAAGTTTATTTACAAGCATTTATTTTTGCTCCTCAATACTATTCTACACCATATGAAATCCTTGGTTTTGAAAGTCACAAACACTTAAATATTGGTAATTACATATATCTAACAAATTCTTTTTTATTGATTTTTAATATATTGACAGTGGAATGCATTACAATTCTTATTACACATATAGAGCACAATTTTTCATATCTCTGGTTATATATAAAGTATATTCACACCAATTTGTGTCTTCATACATGTACTCTGGATAATGATGTTCATCACATTCCACCATCATTTCTAACCCCCTGCCTCCTCCCTTCTCCTCCCACCCCACTGCCTTATCTAGAGTTCATCTATTCCTCCCATGCTCTCCCTCCCTACCCAACAAAGAATCAGTCTCCTTATATCAGATAAAACATTTGGCATTTGTTTTCCTGGGATTGGTTAACTTCACTTAGCATTATCTTCTCCAGCACCATCTATTTACCTGGAAATGCCATGATTTTATTCTTTTTCATTGCTTAGTAATATTCCATTGTGTATATATACCACATTTTTTTTATCCATTCATCTACTGAAGGGCATCTAGGTTGGTTCCACAGTTTAACTATTGTGAATTGTTCTGCTATAAAGATTGATGTGGCTGTGTCCGGGCAATATGCTGTTTTTAAATCCTTTGGGTACAGACCAAGGAGAGGGATAGCTGGGTCAAATGGTGGTTCCATTCCCAGTTTTCCAAGGAATCTCTATACTGCTTTCTATATTGGCTGCACCAATTTGCAGTCCCACCAGCAATGTATGAGTGTGCCTTTTCCCCCACATCCTTGCTAACACTTATTGTTGTTTGTCTTCATAAAAGTTGCCATTCGAATTGGAGTGAGATGAAATTTTAGAATAGTTTTTATTTGCATTTCTCTAATTGCTAGAGATGAGAACATTTTTTCATATATTTGTCGATGGGTTGTATATCCTCTTCTGAGAAGTGTCTGTTCGGGTCCTTTGCTCCTTTACTGATTGGGTTACTTGTTTTTTTGATGGTTAGCTTTTTGAGTTCTTTATATACACTAGAGATGAGTGCTCTGATGTATGAGGGGTAAAAATTTGCTCCCAAGATGTAGGCTCTCTATTCACCTCACAGATTGTTTCTTTTGCTAAGAAGAAACTTTTTAGTTTGAGTCCACCCCATTTATTGATACTTGATTTTAAGTCTCGCACTATAGGAGTCTTATTAAGGAAGTTGGGGCCTAATCTGACATGATGAAAATTAGGCCTACTTTTTGCTGATGATATGATTCTATACTTAGAAGACCCAAAAAGTTCCATCAGAAAACTTCTACAACTAGTAAATGAATTCAGCAAAGTAGCAGGATATATCAACACCCATAAATCAAAGACATTTCTGCACATCAGTGACAAATCCTCTGACAGGGAAATGAGGAAAGCTACCACATTTACAATAACCTAAAAAAAAAAAAAAACTTGGGAATCAAAACAAAAGAGGTGAAAGATCTATACAATGGAAACTATAGAACTCTAAAGAAAGAAATCAAAGAAGACCTTAAAAGATGGAAAGATATACCTTGCTCTTGGATAGGCAGAATTAATATTATCAAAATGACCATGTTTCCAAAAGCACTATGCAGATTTAAGGCAATTCTGATCAAAAACCCAATGGCATTCCTCATAGAAGTAGAAAAAGCAATCATGAAATTCATCTGGAAAAATAAGAGACCCAGAATAGCTAAAGCAATCCTTAGCAGAAGGAGTGAAACAGGTGGCATCACTATACCAGACCTTAAACTATACTATAGAGCAACAGTAACAAAAACAGCATGATATTGGCACCAACTAGACTGGTAGACCAATGATACAGAAGAGAGGACACTGAGACTAACCCAAAAATTATAATTATCTTATATTAGACAAATGTGCTAAAAACATGCATTAGAGAAAAGATAGCCTTTTCAACAAATGGTGCTGGGAAAACTGGTAATCCATATACAACAAAATGAAATTAAACCTCTCTCACCATGCACAAAACTCTACTAAATTCTTAACCCATGCACCAGGAGATACATAGACTATTAAAAAAAGCAATGTTTGTTACAACAACAAAAAAAGATGAAAACAATTCAAACGTCCACCATTTGCAGAACAGATAAATAATGACATAATAAGATCTTATAAATTATATCCTTATATATGAATGATTCTTAAAAACTTAATATGGCAAAGAAAGTTTTAGCTTAATCCTCCATGACAAAATACCACAGACTGGATAGCTTATATAACAATATGTATGTTCTTGCAAGATTCAGGAAGCTATCAGTCCAAGACCAAGGTGCCAGCATGGTCATTTGTAGAGAAGTGCTCTTCTGCTATCCTATAATTGACCACTTTCTCACTGTGTCCTCACATAGCAAGGAGAATAGAAGAAGCAAGCTGTCCAGTACTACTTCTTATAAGGGAACTAATGCCACAAAGAGGGTCCCACATCATGATCTCAGTTAATCTAATCATTTACAGAAAAGTCCATTTCTGACTACCATTACATCAGTGTTGGAACTCCAACATTGTGGGTAGACACAATTTAGTCTACAGCAGAACAGAAAAGCAAATACCAAAACAATAAACCATCCCACTAATATAAAATTCAAAATTAAGCAAAACTAAACAATATGTTATTTTTAAAATATACATAGACTATAGGTAATAAAAACAAATTATAAAGTAAAATCAAAGGAATGAGTAACACATATTAAATTAGTTTCACAAAAATTATATTTTCCAACCACATTTCAAATAGGTGAAAAAATCAAACTACTTTCCAGATAAACTGGAAAGGAAGAAGTAAAACTATCTCTTTTAAGAGATAATAAGATTTTATCCCCCAAAAGCCGTATAGATTAAAAAGAAAAAATTGACAGAGCTAATAAGCAAATTCAGCAAGTGAAAAGATACAAAATAAACACACAAGAAACCATTAACAATAAAACCTAAAAAAAATTAAAAAGCAAATCCCATTCATATTTGTGATACTGTCCAAGAAAATCCAATAAAAATAAAAACACAATACTCAGGAATACATTTAATCAAAGATGTACAAGATTTGTACACTGAAAACTAGAAAACAATGCTGAAAGATATCCATTCATTTTATAAGACTAACTTAACACTCATACCAAATCAGACAATGAGAAATGAATCATAGTACAATCTCATTTTCAAACATAAACAGAATTTATTTTTAAGGGATTTAAGTATTTTATTAAAATAGCAAATAGCAACAACATTCCTTTTTGATCATTTCAAATATATACCTATTGCTCTAGCACGTGTGAGGGCCCTGGGTTTAATCCTCAGCTCCACATAAAGATAAATAAATAAAATAAAAATATTTTTATACACTATTGAACTGGGATTGTAGCTCAGTGGCACAGCACTTGTCTAGCACTAGGTTCCATTCCTCAGTACCACATAAAAACAAATAAAATAAAGGTACTATGTTCATCTACTTAAAAAAATAAATACTATTGAGATACACACATTTAAGTATAGGAAATAAAGTAAGAGCCACAGTTTCTGAATCTTGTTAAATCAGATGTAATAGGACAAATTGATATTCAGGTTTCAATAACATAGAAGAACACATCATTGCTGAGTTAACAACAGTCAAGGCAAAATGAAATAAAAAGTAAAGCATGATATCTATCTACTCATGAACATACACTAGTTTTATGTACAGTTTGAGCTATATTTGTCTCCCATCCTCTGTAACCCCTAATAGGGTATTTCAGTAGACTTTCTTTAGCATTCTAGAGAATGTAGTCTCTTCTACTTATTGTCTTCCTTCAGTAATTCCAGGTTATTATGGGCAGTGAATCTGCATTTACTAACTTCTGTATACTTAAAGCTGATGGAGCATTCCAGTAAACAAAGCATGGTTCACCTTCAGTAATACACAATGACCCAACAACATCCCCAGTGGAAATCAAGGATAGACAGACATTCCCATGTTCATTTGTCAAAAGAAAACTTCTTTGAGATCGCTCGCTGGCCACCATTGACCACCCACCGTTTGCCCGGCGCCTTTTGCCTGCCCATCACTCATTGCCCGATGTCCACCTGCTGATAGCCGGACAACTGCCTGCAGACCACCTGCAGTTCACCCACTGCTGCCTGGAAATCCATTGTCAGGGTACTCGCAGGTTTGGTTACATGTGGCTGCCGCCATCTTAGGACACCAGCCAGGGCCTGGGATGAGAGTCGAGGGCCAAGTGACCTGCAGGTTTGCTTCCACCACTGCAATCATATCAGGGCGCAGCAGCTTCTGTCTGGGGACACTAGTTAGGGCCTGGAGATATAATGTCGGGGTACCTAGAGGTCTGGTTGCACCTGAGGTCTTTCTGCTGGGTGTGCAAGTGGCCGCCATCTAGCTGCCTCTTTGCAGTGTTGTACCTTTGTGTAAGCACATCCCTGGTGGTTTCTCTCCGAGCTGAAACAGCATTGAGATCTTGGGAGTGCAACAAGTAAGAGCCTGGGCAATCTGGAGCCCAGATCAGATTACAGCTGGGTCTGCATGGGCAAGTCTGGGCCTGGAAAACCTGTGCAAAGCCAGAGACCAAGGGCAGTTCCCTGGGCAGAGAACAGGTTGGAGAAACTGGGCTCTCTCCAGCTCAGTGAGTCCTGAAGTGCGGGGACAGAAGAGGCCAGCTATAATAGGTGGAAAGACTGGAAAAGGGTGTGAGGGCATCTTGCTATTGGCTCACCCAGCCAATCATCCAGCACCCACTGGACTAGAGCTATCATCAAACTTCAGACAACCCCACCTTATCAGCAGAGAAAGGAAATGGAGAAAATGTCTGAAAGTCAATGAAAGCAATCGATGAATTTTCCATAGAGACCACCCCCACATCTCTACCACCCTGAAATCCAAATATTTTTCTTGCATAAATTTATTGAGGAATGGGATGTCTGAATAGTATATTACAGTTTTATTTTGTATTCTTACATTTTTGCTTTTTTTTATCTGTATATATTTATTATCTCACTTATCTGTCTCCCTGGATTCTCTTTCTCATTTCTCTCATGCTAACACCCAACCTCTATTAATTCCTCCCTTGCTCTTTCTATAATTTTTTAACTCTATCTTTTGTCCTTGTTCCTCATAAACATCACATCCTATACTACTTCTGTTCCTTTTTTTTCCATCATTATAAACCCTTTTAGCAAACTTATCGTCAATACTGTAGACAATAATTGAACACATCATTTCTGTTTATTGTGACAAACTGTAGATGCCTTAATAGGAGCTATGTGGTTTAAGATTGTATATTATTTGCATTGGGTGCTGTTAATACTGATCTCCCACTTAAAGATGAGGTACTGGAAGCATTCAGGGACACTATAAAACTACAGGGTAGAAATTGTAGGGCCTTAGATCCATACCGCTAATGGGAAGACACACAAACAACATGACAAGTGCCTCAAACACATTAACATGTTCCAACAATAAAACCCACAGACAACACAGTAGAATAAATGTCAGAGAAGGAGTTTAGAAGTTACATAGTTAAACTGATCTTTGAAATAAAGGATGGTATGAGAGAAAAAATACAGGAAGTGAAAGATCACTTCAATAAAGAGGCAGAGATTATAAAAAGAAAAATTTTTATTTTTATATTCTCAGCAAACAATGAACCAAATTAAAAACTCAATGGAAAGTGTCACCAACAGACTAGACCACTTGGAAGATAGAACCTCAGGCAATAAAGACAAAATACACATTCTTGAAAATAAAGTTGAGCATACAGAAAAGATGGTAAGAAATCATGAGAAGAACTCCCAAGAAATAAGGGATAACATGAAAAGAGCAACTTCAAGATTTATCAGCACAGACAAAGGCATGGAGAAGGAAAATCAACTACAAGAGTTATAGGACTCAAAATGTACACATTTAGGCACATTATAATGAAAATGACTACCATGCAGAAAGGACAGAATTTTAGAGACCACAGAGAAAAAAATAAAATTACATATAGGGGGAAACCAATTCAGAGTTCAGCTGATTTCTCAACCCAGACCCTCAACACCAGGAGGTCTTAGAATAATATATATCAAACACTGAAAGAAAATGGATACCAGAGGGAATTTAATATCCAGCAAAACTAAATTTCAGGTTTGAAGATGAAATAAAAACTTTCCATGATAAACAAAAGTAAAAGGAATTCACAATTAGAAAGCCTACACTACAGAATATTCTCAGCAAATAATCCCTGAGGAGTAAATGAAAAAAACAATGAAACCAGCAAAGGGAGGAATTACACTAAAGGAAAAGTCAATCAAAGGAGAAACAGTCAAATTAAAACCAAAATAAACCAAAATGACCAGGAATACAAATCTTATTTCAATAATAACCCTGAATGTTGATGTCTTAAACCCATCAATCAAAAGGCGCAGACTGGCAGACTGGATTAAATTTTAAAAAACCCAACAATATGCTGTCTTCAAGAGACTCACCTCACAGGAAAAGACATCCACAGACTAAAGGTGAAAGGTTGAAAAAAATAATATTACTCACATGGACAGCGTAAACAAGTGGGGGTTTCCATCCTCATATCAGATAGTTAGTCAAAATGGATAAAGAAGGACATTTCATACTGTTTAAGGGAATTATATATCAACAATACATTACAATCGTAAATATTTATGCCCAAACAATGGAGCATCTATATACATCAAACAAACCCTTCTTAATTTCAAGAATCAAATAGACCACAATATAACAATACTTGATGACTTTAACAGACCTGTCTCACCACTGGATAGATCTTCTATTCAAAAACCAAACAAAGAAAACTATAGAACTAAATAATGCAATCAGTGGTTTAGACTTAATGGACATACATAATTTCATCCATCAATGATCAAATACACTTTCTTCTCAGGAGCACATGGATCCTTCTCTAAAATAGACCATATCTTATGCCACAAAGCAAATCTTAGCAAATACAAAAAATCAGAAATACTACCCTGTATTCTGTGAGACCATAAAGCAATGAAACTAGAAATCAATGATAAAAAAGAAAAAAAATAGAAGCTACTCCAACAGCTGGAGACTAAATAACATGCTATTGAATGACAAATGGATAGCAGAAGAAACAAAACAATACTTAGAGCTAAATGAGAACACCAATACAACATATCAAAATCTTTGGGACCTATGAAAGCAATGTTAAGAGGAAACTTCATTACATTGAGCTCATTCATTTTTAGAAAGTCAATGAATAAATGACCTGACAATACATCTCAAAGCCCTAGAAAAAGAATAAAAAATCAACACCCAAAGCAGTAGAAAACAGGAAATAATTAAAATCAGCATGAAATTGAAACAAAAGAAACAATTCAAAAAATTTGGCACACAAAAAAGTTGTTTTTTTGAAAAAAAATAAATAAAATAGAGAAACCCTTAGCTACACTAAGAGAAAAGGAGAGAAAACTCAAATTACTAAAATTCATGAAGAAAAAATAAATATCACAATGGACATTACTGAAATACAGAAGATACTTAGAAACTATTTTGAAAACTTACACTCCAATAGAAAATCTCAAAGACACAAACAAATTTCTAAAGACCTGATTTACCCAAACTGAATCAGGAGGACATACACAATTTAAACGGAGCAATTTCAAGCAATGAAATAGAAGATGCCATCAGAAGCTTACCAACTAAGAAAAGCCCAGGACCAGATAGATTCTCAGCCAAGTTCTATAAGACCTTCAAAGAAGAATTAACACCAGTACTCCTCAAATTATTCCATGATATAGAAAAGTAGGGAACCTTTCCAAACTCATTCTATGAGGCAAGTATCACCCTGATACCAAAACCAGACAAAGACACATCAAGGAAAGAAAACTTCAGACCAATATCCCTGATGAACATAGATGAGAAAATTCTCAATAAAATTCTGGCAAACTGCATTTAAAAACACATTAAAAAGATGATGCAGCATAATCAATGGGGTTCATATCACAGGGATGCAAGATTGGTTCAACATATGAAAATCAATAAATGTAATTTATTACATCAATAGACTTAAAGACAAGAATCAAATGATCATCTCAATAGATACACAAAAAAGCATTTGACAAAAATATAGCACCTCTTTATGTTCCAAACACTAGAAAAACTAGAGATAGTAGAAACTTATCTCAACATAGTAAAATCTATCTAGGTGCTAAGCCCACGGCCAACATCATTCTAAACGGAGAAAAATTAAAAGCATCCCCCTAAAAACTGTTCAAGACCGTGATGCTCTCTTTTACCACTTCTATTCAACATTGTCCTTGAAACACTAGCCAGAGCAATCAGACAGACCAAAGAAATTAAAGGGATATGAACAGGAAGAGAAGAATTCAAAACTATCAATATTTCCAGAGGACATGATTCTATATTTAGAAGATCTAAAAAATTCCACCAGAAAACTTAGCTAGAACTAATAAATGAGTTCAGCAAAGTAGCAGAATATAAAATCAATACACATTAAATTAAATGCATTTCTATACTTCAGCAATGAATCCACAGTAAGAGAAATTAGGAAACCCACCCTATTCACAAAACTCTCAAAAATTAAAAAAAAAAAAAGGGCATCAACTTTACAAAAGAGATGAAAGATCTCTACAATGAACACTACAGGTACCAAAGAGAGAAAATGAAGAAGACCTTAGTTCAGAAAGATTTCCCATGCTCTTGGATAGGCAAAATTAATACTGTCAAAATGGCCACACTTCCTAAAGCTGTATACAGATTCAATGTGATTCCAATTAAAATCCCAATGTCATTCCTTATAGGAATAGAAAAAGCAATCATGAAATTCATTTGGAAAAATAAGACACCCAGAATAGCCAAAGCAATCCTTGCAAGAAAAGTGAACCAGGAGGCATCACAATACCAGATCTTAAACTATACTATAGAGCAGTAGTAACAAAAACAGTATGGTACTGGCACCAAAACAGACAGGTAGGCTAATGGTACAGAAGAGAGAACTCGGAGGCTAACCCACAAAATTACAATTATCTTATATTAGACAAAGGTGCCAAAAACATACATTGGAGAAACATCGCCTCTTCAACAAATGGTGCTGGGAAAATTGGAATCCACATATAGCAAACTGAAATTAAACCTTTATCTCTCACCCTGCACAAAAATCATCTCAAAGTGGATCAAAGACTTAGGCACTAGAACAGAGACCCTGCACCTAACAAGAAGAAAAAACAGGCCCAAATCTTCACATGTCAGCTTAGGACTGGCTTCCTCAACAAGACTCCTAAAATACAAGAAGTAAAATCAAAAATCAATAAATGGGATGAATTCAAACTAAAAAGCTTCTTCTCAGCAAAGGAAACAATAACATGAAAAGACAGCCTACAGAATGGAGAAAATCTTTACCACATGAATATCAAATACAGCACTAACCTCCAGTATATATAAAGAACTAAAAAAACTTAACCCCAATAAAATAAAATAACCCAATCAATAAATGGGCTAAGGAACTGAACAGACACTTCTCAGAAGAAATATAATCAATCAACAAACATAAAAAGTTCATCATTTACAGAAATGCAAATCAAAGCTACTCTAAGATTTCATCTCAATCCAGTCGGAATGGCAATTATCAAGAATACAAGCAATAATAAGTGTTGGCGAGAACATGAGGGAAAAGGTACACTCATGCATTGCTTGTGGGACTGCAAACTGGTGCAACCACTGTGGAAAGCAGTATGGAGATTCCTCAGAAAACCTGGAATGAAATCACCATTTGACCCAGTTATTCCACTCCTCAGTTTATACCCGAAGGACTTAAAATCAGCATACTTCAGTGACACAGCTATATCAATGTGTATAGCAGCTCAATTCACAATAGCTAAACTATGGAACCAACCTAGATGCCCTTCAACAGAAGAATGGACAAAGAAAATGTGATACACAAAATGAAATATTACTCAGCATTAAAAAATGAAATTATGGCATTTGCAGGTAAATGGATGCAGCTGGAGAATATCACACTAAGCAAAATAAGCCACACCCCAAAAAAGCAAAGGTTTAATGTTTTCTCTGATTAGCAGATGATGCAGATGTGGGTTGGGTAGGGAAGAATGAAGGAACTTTGGATTGTGCAGAGGGGAGTGAGGGGAGAGAAGGGAGTGTGTAAATGGGAAAGATGGTGGAATGAGATGGATTTTATATGATTCCACTACCAGTGCGACTCTGTACCATGTACAGCCAGAGGAAGGAGAAGTTGTGCTCCATTTATGTACAAAGTGTCAAAATGCATTCTACTTTCATGTATAAATAATTAGAATGAATGAAAATTAAAATGAAAGAAAAAAGAAACCTTTTCAACTCTATAGGTTATGAATTCATAGCATAAATTAGACAAAAGTATAAGAAAAGAGGGAAGACTATGGGGTACACAAAGCATATATTATTTTAAAGAGTTAAAACTGTCTATTATAAGAAGAAAATGAAATAAAGTAGTTGAAATATGTTAAACACTTTGTAAAAGTAAAGTTTTGCAAGTTCTAAATACAAGGTAGTTTGGGAGAAAAATTCAGTACAGTCCCTGACCTTGGACACACACCTGAAAATCAACTACATCTTCTTCTCCTCCTTCTGTGGACATCTTTCTCAGGAGAGATTATCTATAATTCAAGCCAATATCTTGAAATTCTGTCCCTGATAGCCTGTCCTCTAGGGGGCAGTGACCAGGAATCTGACAGTTTAGATAATACAAGAGAAATGGCCCTTAGGGGCACTAAGTGTAATGTCCAGGCAGTTCTGAAAATCCAGGACATTTCCTGGCTTTCAAGGTGCCCAGTGTTCTCTCTGTATATCTTCTAGCACCCATACATCAGAGCTAACAGTCTCCAAAGCATAGGAGACGGAGCCTAGAAACCAACCCCAATAATCAAACACAATTCATTTTTTAAAATGTGCATAAAGTATCACTAAAGTGAGTTGATTCTATCAATGCCAAGTTGATTTAATATTATAAAACTGATCAATGTAAATCTCTGTATCAACAGAATATTAATAGTATGATTATACACAAATTTGGTTTATTCATGCAAAGAATAATACACTGTATTAAAAATGATTATAACTGAACCTAATATGTCAAAAGTCAATCTCAAAAACTAATGAACACAATTTTTTAAAAATTTAAGTTCCAAAAGAATATATACACTGTGACTATCTTTGTAAAGTTCAATAAGATGCAAAACAATAATTGTTTAAGAACAAAAAAAATGGGGGCTGGAGTTGTGTGTGGCTCAGCGGTAGAGCGCTCGTCAAGCATGTGCGAGGCCCTGGGTTTGATCCTCAGCACCACATAAAAATAAAATAAAGGTATTTGTCCAACTACAACTAAAGAATAAAAAAAAATTAAAAAAAGAACAAAAAATTATATCAAAATGAAAAGAGAATATTTTTAAAAATTCAGTGGGGTTGGGGTTATAGCTTAGTGGTTGAACACGTCCTTAGCATGTGCAAGGCCCTGGATTCAATCCCCAGCACCAAAAAATTAAATTAAAAATTTAAGATAGTGGTTATCTCTGAATAGAGAGGAAAACAGAAAACCTTCAAAGGTATTAGTAATTTTTCTTAAATACAGCAATTAGGTTATTATTGACTATAATTTACATATATTTAACATGTAAATATTCTTTTATATATACTCAGCATTTCACAGAAAAGAGGTAGGAAGAAGAACAAAAGCACTGTGTGAGACAGCTGCCCTCTTCCTTCCTTATGTGTGCTTAATCATATCCCACCCACTTCCTTCTAGTCTTCATGTAGAGCAAAATGCTCTACATGGATCATCGTATCTACCTACTCTTGTGGTTTCACAACAGTAGTATGTTACTATCTTCCTAATTTTTAATTCTCCTATGTTCCCAGTGCCTAAAAGAAGGCTGTCCTTTTTTCTGAGTTGCTCACAAGGTACTTCCAGCTTCCAGACAGACATCTCTACTTATTTTCCACAAAACCATATGAAACATTACATGTTAAAGACTAAAAACATTACATTTTTCCTAAAAATATTATTACTATATTCTAGTCTCAGCTAATAGCATCACCAATTATCATCTTCCATATGAAAAATCTTGATAATTCCCTTTCTTTCACTTCCCATGTCCAGATGCAGGTAAATTCTTCATAAACAACAGTAATGCTAGATTCAAACATATTATTTCAACTCAGATTTTTATTTTTACTCAGAATACCATATGAACCACCAAAATGTTATTCTGCTACCTGTCTTCCTACTCAACTGACCTACACACAGCACCAAATACATTACCTCCTTTAAAACAAACAAACAATATTTACTTCCTTTCTTAAAGATCTCCAAGGTCCATATAACCTAATCTAGGCATACCTTTGAAGTTTCATTATTTATTTCTTCTCCCTTATCCAATCTCCTCTAACCACACTGCATATCTCACCATTCACTCCCATTATATTTTCTCACTTCTGTTTTGGAACACCTTTCTCACTCCATTTGCTAACAACACCCTTTTAGACACACAGCTTAGTCATTACCATGTTTTTTAAGTCATTACCATTTCTATGAAGTTTTTTTTTTTTTTTTGGTTTGGTTTGGTTTGGTTTTTATTTTTTATTTTTTTAACTATGTCAGGTAAAATTAGTCTCTTCTTCCTTTGGTCCTGTTGATATTCCTTTTAGGTACAGAAAATAATGCGTTCAACTTTCCTTTGTAGGCTCTAAATTCTAATATGGGAATATGAACTTTGTATCTTAAAAATTCTCAGGAGAGAAACATACTACATAAAATACAATAATAAAATAGCAGCTAGTGGAAAGTGAAAATATGAGGAGAAATTTTTACATTTAGAGAAAAACTAGAAAATATAATGGAGAAGTACCCAAAAAATAGAGTGAAAGGGTAAAAATACAGAAAATAGAAAAGAAATGATAAGAAATATAGAATAGTTCAGAGTAATGATGAATAAAAGGAGATTCAAAAAGAATATAGAGAAAATTGAAAAATGTTCCTGAGGAAAAAGGAGAAGAGTTTCCAGAATTAATGAAAACAGATCCACAGCAGTGAAACTGCCATACAACTGAGACAGATGGTTCCTGTTCAAGATTTCAGGAGAGATTTCTTAAAGATATGAAAATAACAACAGATGCATATAATTTAGACAACTGGCAAAGATGTAAATTAGTGAAAACTGAATGGAAAAAACTAGATTAAAGGAAAAAGCAATTATTTTCAAGGAAAATAAAATGTCAGGAAATAAAAAAAAAAAATCTAAGCACAGTTTGCAACATGGCTCACCTAAAGGCATTTTTCCATAATAAATTAATGTAAACACTGAATACTGGGGAAGTGAGGGCAGATGGAAAAGCGAAAGACAGTAGAATGAATTGGACATAACTTTCCTATGTTCATATATGAATATACAACCAGTGTAACTCCATATCATGTACAGCCACAAGAATGGGAAGTTATTCTCCATGTATTTATGCTATGTCAAATTACATTTTACTGTCATGTCTAACTAAAAAGAAAAAATTAAAAAATTAAAAATTAACCCCTTCCAAAAATAATAAATACTGACCTCACCCAACAATGAAGTAACTATGAAGGCACTGGGAATCAGTTGTGGGAGAGCTAAATAATTATTTTCAGTAGCAGAAGCAAAGAGATCACATAAAGTGAAAAGTCAAGCAGCAAAATAAGCATGTTATTTAGAGACATGTACAGAAATACTACAATAATCAACTAAAAGTAGTTATTGGTAGGAAGGGGCAAGTTAGGGAATGATATTTTTCATAATAAACCCTATAAAATAGAACTATTGGATTCTTTAACCTGTGTGTACTTATAACTTGGGAAAACAAACTAAAAACTAAGATGTGGGGGAAAAGAATACAGAATCTGCAACCAGACTGTATATGTTTATTACTGGATGTGCCCAGTGTTAACTGTGAGACGTTAAGCAAATCACTTATGCTTTCTGTGCCTGAGTTTTTCTTGTCTGGAGCATGGAGAAAATAACAGTGTCTACCTCATGGAGTTGTTATAAGGACTGAGTTCATATATAAAGCTCTTAGAACACGACCCACACATAGAAAACACACAGTAACAACTTATTTTTAAGTATTTACCTCTAAACTTTACACCTGTAAAATAAGTTCTAGAATTCTCAGGACAGTTCAAAAATTTTATAGGGAGGCCAGGCATTGTGGCACACACCTGTGATCCCAGCAACTGAGGCAGAGGCAGGAGGACTGCAAGTTCAAAGGCAACCTTAGCAACTTAATGAGGCCCTAAATCACTTAGAGAGACCCTGTCCCAAAATAAAAAATGAAAAGGGTTGTGGGTGTGGCTTAGTGGTTAAGCACCCCTGGGTTGAATCTCCAATATCCCCTCCCCCCCAAAAAAAATTATAGGGAGTTTTTTTTGAGGAAAGTTATCCTTTTACATTATATTACCATTTGTCAACAAATAATAAATGTGTTAAGTTTGCTGTTTCATTACTTTAACAGTGAAAATAATTTCTCATATGAACATCAAGATTGCCATCTGGAATCTTCTCAGAATGCTGGCAATACTCAACTAAAGAGAATTAATATGAGTGGTTACCAGAGACTGGAGGAAGGTATGAATGGGGAAGGATGAAGAAAGAGGTAGAGATCAAAGAGTAAAATCTTCAGTTAACACTGGAGGAATAAGTTTTAGTATCCATTGTACTGCATGATGATCACAGTTAATGATGTTTCAAAAGTTCTGATAGAACAGATTTTTAAAGTTCTAATCACAAAAAAGTAAGTTGATGAGGTGATATGCTAACTAGCTTGATCAATCTTTCTAAAAGATATAAATAGATCAAAACACTGAATTACTGAATTGTACCCTATAAACACAATTACTGTCAATTAAAACAACATTTTAAAAAAATGAAAATCAATGTGGGAAAGAATGCCTTAAAATTTTAATCAAGCAAGCAAATTCTATGCTAAGGTTTCCAATGACACAATACAATTGCCCTCTCTTTAATAATCAATTTAATTTAACAGCTTTCATAAAGAAGGCCGGAACTTGCTTTTAGGCTGATCAACTTTCCTAACTCCATAGTTTCATAACAAAAGTCAAAAGAGATACATTTCAGTTAGTCATAACTCATACATTATATCAGTTTAAAGATACTGCATTACATAAAGGCAATAACCTATTACTTTAAATATTTCTTAAATTACGACTGAAAAATAAAGACAAACAAAGAGTTTGTCTTCAGAATTCTACTAATTCAGAAATCTACTAATACAACTTTCTTTTCCTGTGTTCCCTTCCTATCCTTTTGCATGTCATAAAAGGTAAGTTTAAAATTAAAACTTTTTCTGTAATTAGACAGTTAATATGTCATTATCCTCACCAATCGTAACCACTGAGCCTCATCCTTAGCCTTTTTTGTTTTATATTTTATTTTGAGACAGGCTCTTGCTAAGTTGCTTACGGCCTCACTAAGTTGCTAAGACTGACTCTGAACTCAGGATTCTCATGCCTCAGCCTTAAGAGCCATTGGGATTACAGGCTTGCACTGTTTCCAGCCAGAATATATAAAGAACTCTTCCAGCTCAATAATAAAAAGATAACTGGACATGCCTGTAACCCCAGTGACTCAGGGGCTGGGGTTGTGGCTTAGTGGTAGAGTGCTCACATAGTACATGTGAGGCACTGGGTTCAATCTTCACCACCACAAAATAAGTAAAATAAAGGTATTATGTTCATCTACAACTTACAAAAAAAATTAAAAAGAAGGAGTTCATTCCAAAAGAGAGCCCAAATAATTTAAACACTGGGCTCTTTGTTTAGAAAAATAAAAGAGACAATTCATTCTGAGAAAATAAGAAGTACTTGAGAAAAATCTCTGGGATTTTCTATAGTCCCCTGGCGACAAGATTTTCCAACCAAGGAAAGCAGCAAATAGTACTAATAATAAAAGTAACTCTTATTATTAATTTTGATAACAATTACTGAGTCTTAGGTGTCAGGTTTTACAAGTATTTTCTTAGTTAATCCTAATCTAAAAAATATTATTCAAAATAAAAGTACACAGAAGATTGTTTAAATAAATTACCGTAAACTATACAATAAACTACTATTTGTCATTAAAAATAATTTTCTGGATATGGGTACCCAAAGCACAAGAAAGTACAGAAAAACACAGATAAGGTGAAACTCATCAAGATTTAAATTTAAATTCATAATTCTTCTGCTGAATGGAAGAAAATATTTGCAAATCTTATATCTGATAGAAACTAACACTCAGAACATATAAACTCCTTCAATCAATAATAACAAAACTAGATTGAAAAATAGACAAATTATTTTATAATAAACATTTCTCCAAAGATACAAAAAGGGCCAATAAGCACATGAAAAGATATTCCTCATCACTAGTCATTAGAGAACTGCAAATCAAAACCACAAGGAAATACCACTTCACCCCCATTAGAATGGCTAATACAAAGAAACAGACCAGGTTGGGGTTGTGGCTCAGTGGCAGAAAGTTTGCCAAGCACATGCAGGGCCCTGGGTTCGATCCTTAGCACCACATAAAAGTAAATAAATAAAACAAAGGTATTGTGTCCAACTACAACTAAAAAATAAATATTAAAAAAAAAAACAGAGACTAGCAAGTGTTATCAAGGATTTGGAGAAACCAGAATCCTTGGGCATTGCTGGTGGGTACGCAAAATGGTGCAGCCTTTGTTGAGAACAATAGGGTGATTCCTCAAAAGAAGTAAACACAGAATTACCAGAGAGAGAGGAGGAGGCAAAGGGGGAGGTACCTGAATGAAATCAACCAAATTATATCATTACCTTGTGTGAACATATGAATATGTAATACCAAATCCTGCTATTGTGTATAATTATTATGTATAATTATAATACACCAATAATTTCTTTCTAAGAATTACCATATGATCCAGCAATTCTACTTGCAAGTATGCATCCAGAAGAACCAAAAGCAAGAACTTGACCAGATATTTATACACCTAAGTTCATAGCAGTATTTTTCACAATAGCCAAAGGTGGAAGCAAGCCAAACATCCATTGCTAAATGAACGAATAAACAAAATATGGCATTTACAAACATGCAATGGAATGTTATTTCACCTTAACATACTATAACCTGGGTGAACCTTGAGGACATTATGGTAAGTGAAATAAGCCAGTCAAAGAATGACAAACTTCCTGTGATTCCTCTTATATGAGGTAGTCAATTTTGTAGAAACAGAAAGTAGAAGGAAGTCTGCCAGGTGCTAGGAGGTGAGAATGAGGAAAGCTATGATGGTTTGAATATGAAATGCCCCCACAGACCATGTGCTAAAGGCTTGGTTGCCAGCCTCTGGCACTATCCGGAGATGGAGCAAATTATAGGAAGTAAGGCCTAATGTAAGTGAGGTTACTAGGGGTACACCCTTCCTCTCTCTCTTTGGTTGCTGGCTGCCATGAGATAATCAGTTTTGTTCTGCCACATGCTCTCTGCTATGGTGTTTGCCTCGCCATAGGCTGAAAAGCGACAGAATCAACCAACCTCTGAACTTTGAAAAACTTTGAAACCATGAGCTAAAATAAATCTTTCCTCTTTTTAAATTGATTATCTCAGAATTTTTTTCACAGCAATGGAAAGACTAACACAGGGAGCTAGTGTTTAATATTTATATAGAGTTTCTATTGGGAAAGATGAAAAATTATAGAGATGGAGGGCGGACAGTGGCAAAACAATGTGAATTTACCTAATGACAGAGAACTACACACTTAAAAACGGTTAAAAAAGTTTTGTATTATACATGTACTACTACAATAAAAACTATTTCATTGCCATTTTATACCACATTAAGATACATTAATGACAGAAAATAGGATATATACAGTGGGATAAACTGGTACAGTTCCCCACGAAGCACATAGACATCAAAATACTGAACAACTGAAAAAGAACATTGGAAAAAAAGCCTTTTCCTCCTGAGTAGCAAAATGAACTGTGACAGCTAGTGATTTTTGTAATTACATCGGGCTTCAAGTAAGGCAGGAAAGACACAAATGCTTCTCAGCACAATAATGGAGGTACTCTAGTAGGTTTCACACAAACTCTGTTCACATGAAATTAAGACTGTGAGAGGTTTCAGAAAAATACATTCTTTTCTTCTTGCATTTTGTTACTTCACAGGCAACAAGAATGGAATCTGTTTGATCAAGGTCTCATTGGTATAGAGAATGCACAGAATAGGAACATTCACTTTCACCTTCATTCACAAGACAAGCACTCCTCTCTCTCCAGAGCCTAAGGATAACAGGAGAAAATAAACTGAGCAGAGGACAAAACCATTAACTTTTCAGCAGAGGCACTATTTAATTGTGCAGATCACAAGTAGGGTTCAAGCAGAAATAGCTCCTCTTGTTGGCATGTGGGGATGATGTCATCAGACAGAAAGTTGTGAAGAAGTGGCAGGCACAATGAGGCATACTGGCATGATTTGGCCTTATCTTTTCCTCTGACTTCATCTCCTGCCACTCAGGTTACCTTTTTGTTAGACCTGAACACATCACATCTGGCCTCATTCAGGGTGCTTTCTGACTCTTTCAGCCTAAAACATTCTTTCCTCTGCTGTTCTCAGAACTCTCTCCTCATTCTCTTTTCAAATGTCAGGTCCTTAAAGAGGCTTTCCCTGATAATCCTACCTAAAACATACCTCTGCCCCATCACTCTTCATTCTCTTCCAGTGATTCATTTTTCTTCATATACAGGTCATAATCTTAAATAATTTTTTTTAATCTTCTACCTCCTATCACTAGAGTGTGAACTCATTGAGCAGGAATAACATCTGTCTTACTTATCATTGTATTATTAGTGCTTAGAACAGAGCCATAAAAACAACACTTTTTGGAAGAATATGGGCAGGGAACGAGAAAACAATGCCAAGTAAGAACATGTCAGGTAGTTTCCCCACAGGCCACTCCTCCTTCCCAAGGCCAACTCTAGAAGTGCCTCCACTTGGAGTCTTACAAAAACACCTGTTAGCTAAAATTATCTTTATTCCTCTTATAATGAAATATTTTTCTAAGAGATTCTTGATCCTTCAGAAAAATTTACCTATATTGTAGTTCAAAATATTTGATAAGAAGGCTGACAGGGTAAAAATAATGAGGAAAGAACAAGTGTAACTTATTCTTATGTAACAAGAGGCAGAAGGGGATTGGACTCTGAAGATAGTCTACAATTCAGAATTGCCTTGGATCATAAGCAGCAGTAAAGAAATTCATAATCCACAAGTACAAAGACTCCAAGTGCTAAGGACAAGAATGGGTGCTGACTTTCCAACAAAAGTTAGCTAAGACTTACCCTTGGAATCATAAAAGGGAAGGGCCCTGATAAACTTAGGTTATATGTATGAGTTCAGTTTTCTAAAAAAAGTATATATCCTTCATTGAGAAACTGAGGAAAAATTAATAAACACTGGAGGAAATATGCTACATGTTAATAATTATCTGTGTATAATGGAATCAAGGATGACAGTGATCTTAACACAAGTATTTTCTACATAATCTTAAAAAGTTTTATTTAAAATGTCAAACAATAAATAATTTAAAAATCAGTGATGTGGATAAAGAATTTCTCCTTTACAATATAATTTCTAATAGATTTAATCTTAACTTCTTAAAAAGCAAGGCTTAAGGCAAATTGCATACAAAGTTGGGACCATATCAAAATTTGAATTTTCCAAAGACTGCTTTATATAAGGAATACTTTGAACTAGGATTTACTGTGGCACATGTTCCAGACTACATGTGACAAAGAACCATTCCTTGATATCAAAAACTTCAGAAGCAAACTAAAATTAAAAAAAAGAAAAAATATTATTTATTGAAAGGAAAAATGTACGCTAATAAAGAAGGAAAAGTGGTGATATATATACTAATCACTAATCAGCTTAATTTACCCATTTATATATATAATATATATATCTCAAAACATCATGTTGCACACCATAAGTATAAAGTGACAAATTTTTGTCACCTATACCTTACTAATAATAAAATTTTTAAAGTTTTTTAGAAGAGGAAATAGTGGACCCCTGGATGATCAATGCAACATCCACTCCTCTATTCCAACTTTCCAAAATGTACCAATTTTATCTGTGTTTCCACCCTTCATGGTTAGAAGTAATACTGGTGTTGGGTAGGACTAACCAGACTAGAGAGAAAAAAGATACATTCCCAGAAAGAAACAGATCACTGTGTCTTTCTGATTTAATTGACAAGGAAAGAAACCAGCCTTTGGATAACAGTAATTTTATGATGAGTAAAACAAAGAAAGAAAAAGGAACTCGATCTATAAGGAAGTCATTGATTTGCTGATGCAAATAAATTTGTAATCTGTCTACTGCTCTGCACTTCCTATAATGTATACAGTTCTTTTTTAGGCATTGGAGTGATGCAACATAAAATCCAATTTATGTAGTCAAAAGCATTCTACTAAATATTAAAGTAAAACAAATCATCTGTAACTTCCTTCTAAATAAAAAAGCTGAAATACTATGTTAATATATACTAACACCTTAATACTCAGAACTGTTAATAACTACAGCTTGATCAGAGAGTAAGTTTAACGATCACATCCACCACACTTTTGTAATAGTCACTAAAAAAAGACTATCAAAAAATGCCACAGTCTTTGCTGGGCACAAGATCACAAGCCACCACACAGCTTTGTCGATTCAAACTGCAATTCTTTATTCCCGAACTCACACCGGCCTCTACACACACACGTTCTGGGGAAATCCAAGTTCTGCCGCACAATTCACGTCCCAAATACTTTCTCAATTCCAGGAGAACTCAACGGGAACTCAGGCAGCAGGAACGCCCTATTCCCAGCAGCAATAATCTTCAACCTGGAACTTCCCTAAAACCCATATTGTCTTAAACTGGGAACGCCTTAAACTTGTCTTAAACCGGAAAGCCCTAAACCCAAGGAGCGGGATACTTCCTCAAACCTGCAGGATACACCCTAATCCTGGATCCACCCTCATCCTTGAGCAGGGTCACCTTTCTCAAACACACATGCAATGTCAACAGCGAAATTCCAAGGCAAGTCCATTTAACATGGGGTACGCTGGCAAGGAAATTTCGATGCGTCATTCCTACTTGGCAATGGCCCTCAGCAAAAAAATATAGATATGTCTTTCTTAAGGATTCTTTAAAAAAGAAAAAAATTATACATTCAATTTTTTTCATGTTAATTTTTTTAAAAAAAGGAAAGAACAGTCTTACAGTTCCTTCTAGGATTTGTTTTTGGCGACAAACAACAAATCAGACATAGTTGATAAGAAAACTGAGGCAACTCAGGCATTTTAGAGTTTGGAAATGTTCCTGCTTGCATTTTATATAGGGGTGGTATGTGTGTATGCACGCATATACACATCTTGATCTTTTATATCTGTGGAAACAAATAAGGCAACTCATATAAAATAATACATTTCTGGGGATGGGGTTGTGGCTCAGTGGTAGAGGGCTTGCCTAACACGTGTGAGGCCCTGGGTTCAACCCTCCACACCATATAAAAACAAATAAATAAAATAAAGGTATTGTGTCCAACTACAACTAAAAAATAAATATTTGAAGAAAAAAAAGAAAGCATTTCTACTTAGAGTGACTCACCAAAGAACACTAATAATACAGGAATCATAACCCACAGGGTTTTTTTTCTCTTATTTGATAGCTCTGTAAAAATATAACTGGTTTATGAAACATATGTCTCAATAGCACACAGACATTGCCAGGTGAATATTAAAAGAGTAAAGGTTAAAGTTACTGTGACTAAGCATTAAATAGAAGAGACAAAAACATTTGAACTCCTGCTATAATGGCTCAAGTGTACTAAAGGGAAAAACAAAAAAGGATACACCTTCAAATTCTTAATATCCGACTCTAGTAGAATGAACCAAAACTTAAGTTCAGTGAAACAGATGTGTGACTTCATATGTTTCACACATGACAACAGCTTGGATGCACAATCAAAGCTAAAAATCTATTGCAGCATGAAATGGAAATATGTACTGCTAACAGAAACGAACATATAAATTGTTATATCATGAGGAAAAATAAATGAAGAATGAAAATCCAATGTAATAGTATTAACTTGTTGACAAAAAGTCAAAACTGCTCAGTGCTAAACCAATGTAGCTGGACTCAAACCTCAGCGTACTGTCAGTGTACAGAACTGTTGACCCAGTCATATCCCTAGATATTACTTAAGTTAGACTTGAAACTGTCAATGTTACTGGAGATTGATTGACTGATTGATTGATTGATTTATCAGACTTCTTTCAACTTAAACAGAAACTGTTGAAGTAACAGCTATTCTACGTTTGTAACAAAGGAATGCATTCATAAAACTTCTGGTTAATGAAGGACTAAGAGAGTTGAGAGTTGGAAGGAAATTTAGGGAGTCAATTCTAAATCTGAACTATATCCCAAGGTAGGTTCTAAATGAATGTCTTCAGCAAAGAATCATCAAGAGTTTTTTAAGTTCAAGACTTAATGTAAGCTGGGTGCAGTGAGACATGCCTATAATCCCAGCTACTCAGGAGGCTGAGGCAGGAGGATGGCAAGTTTGAGGCCAGCCTGGGCAACAGAGACCCTATCTCAAAAAATAAAATAAAATAAAAAGGGCTAGGGATATAGCTCAGAAAAAAAGATTCATTGATGACTGCTTGGGGTGACACCAATATACCTAAACCCTAATACCTCCCTTCAAGGATATAGGCTATAAAACAGAATACTGTACCTTTAAAGGATAAAAAATTAAATCCTAAGAACCAGGAGGAGTCTTACAGCAAGATAAAATACTTCAAGGAACACTTATGAGATGCTTAGGCTGGGTCTAGAACAAGGAGTCAAATTTGGACACGTGGCAATGAAGGACATTCCAGGTAGTATGAATAGTATGAATAGAATGCACTCCAATACCCTATGCAAACAAACATCATTTCCAACAATTCTTCCCTGACATAGTCTGCTCTTGTTATACCAGTCTTCTTGGTTTTCTTCAAAGAGGCATTCTCTCCTCAGGGCTTACACATTTGCCTGGAATGCTCTTCCCTGATATCTGCAAGGCTTGCTTTCTTATGTCCTTCAAGTATTTTTTCAAATGTCACCTTCTCAAGAGAACTTAACTGGCTACCTTATTTAAAACTGCCATCCTTACACTCCCTATCACCTTGCCCTGTTTTGTTTTTTCCACAGCATTTATTACTACCTGGCACACTATATAGTCTGCTTCCTATTAGCTGTGTCTACACCCTTCCCACAAGAGCAGAAGACAGATATATTTGTTCATCTTCAGTGTCTGCACACATAAGTCATGAAATAAATATTTACTGATAAACTGATGGAATAAATGAATGAAAAAGATATCTACCCTCAAATAGATTATAATCTACTGGAGAAAGCATATTATTGGCAAAAATCCAACTTATAAAGACTAATACACAGAAACAGCTTCTGGTACCCCACTTCTTCACAACCAATAAACTGACCTTTTATACCTTCTAGCTACATTTCCCCATGAAGCCTCTTTCCATATTAGGCTTCAGTGCTATCTAGTGAGTAAATGTATCACCCTGTAATATTTTTATTACCACTGTTGAACAAGAAACATGTATTTCTAGATTTCCTAATTAAATTCATATTTTAGTAGATGGTTAAATTCTACACTACAGGGGTGGTATACTGATTACTGATCAGCCAGGGAATATTAAATTGAGATACGGAAAAATAAAATTTTGAATTCTATTTCACTATTGGAATATACTTTTTCTTCACTGAAAAATGGCACTGGTAAAATGATTAAGAGAAACATTCCTTTGACAAAGGGTATTAACATTTTAAGGAAATGGTTAACAACGGAAAGTTAATGGTATTTTTTTTTATTCAGAAGGATCAATTAGAATTATATTCTGGATTAAAGAATAATGTAGAATTTTTAAACGGAGCATTCTTATTTAAGTTACACTAAACTAAAACTACCCAGGATTAATGCAAAATATTCTCTATCACCAGCAAAGGCAAAACAACTTAAGGAAATAAATAAGCTCAAGATTTCTCTTCAGCCAACACCTCCACAGACTATATTATCATTTTAGACAAACTGACATTTTCACATTTAATTTTTAATGGCAAGAATGAGTTCCATCTGGGACCTAACTGCATAAAAGTATTAGTCTTGGCACAGTTTCAATACTGAATTGAAAGTTCATTTCTGGCTACAAGCAAAATGCCCCAATACAACACAATAGTTACATCTCACATTAATCCTACCATCCAGAGCCCAATTTTATGTATCTAACCTAGGGGTGAATTTTGCCCCAAGGTAGGCACATATGTATATAACCCTTTCACAATCATTTATAAATTACTACCTAAAAGCCTCGAGCACTTAGGAATATTAACAGCGTTTGCAGTTTTAAAAGAGAGGTTTTACAAATATTACTATTCTTTTTAAGTAGAAGAGAAACTAAATTCCCTTGAAAAATGCCCAACCGGAAGCCGAAATCACAACTTCTAGGTATAGAATCACCGTACTTCAGCCATGAAAAATGTCAACAGCTATTTCAAAAGTAATTCACAATCAGGTGAAAAACATGATAAAACTATCAGCTCCTCACTTATCTTCTTCTTTTGTAAGGAGACACCTTGAAAGTCACACTGGGCAGTTGATCTCACGGAAACATCCATGGGAGACTGTACAGAGCGTGCAGTCACCGAAACGCGGGAGGCTAAAGTTCCTCCGCTATGAGAGGATTACAGCGGAAAAACAGTAGCCCATCTGTCCACTGGCGAACATAAAGAAATCCACCTGGAAGGGTTGGAAGTAAGGGAGGTGGGGCTGTGAGAAGAGCGGGGCCAACCCGAGCCGCCCACAGCACGAAGGCAACCGCTCGGGGTGGGCTCCCGGGACTTAGGGCGCGGGGCTAGGAGCGGGCGCAGGTGGGCTGCGGATGCCCGACCCCTGAGGGCCGGGCCCGAGCTGCCGGGAAACCACCCTGCCCACAGACGGGCGGAGGAGCCGCCCCGCAGAGCCACGTCGGAGGCTGGGAGCCCGGCGAGGAGGTGGGCACCTGGCTCACACCCACTGGAAGCTGACAGCCGGGAGCTCGAGGCTGCCAGGGCGCTAAAAGGGCCGCAGCGCGCCGGACGGAATCGCTCCGAGGAAGCCGCGCTGGGCGCTGCCCGCCGTCAACGACTCCCCCTCGCCCAGATCGGCGGCGGCTGGATACTTACGTAGGGCTGGTAGAACTTGGAGAGCCGCGGCTTCCCGTGGTTGTTGAAGATGAGGATCGCCTTGATCATGGCTGGGCCGGGCCGACTGGGTGGGCACTGGGGGCCAGGGCGGGGGCGGGCACGCGAGCCTCGCCTCGGGATCTTGCCAGCGATCCTTCCCCACCCGCCCCCTCCCGCACGCGCTCGCGCGCGCTCCCGAGCCGCTGGGCGGGGGGTTGAGGGGCGGGGCCAGGGCGGGGCAGACGCGGAGGGAAGCGGAAACATTTTCGGGCCAGAGCCGACTTAGCGGAGGGGTGCTTTTCACTTGGCGGCTCAGGGGAATGTTGCCCATGGAACCCGTCCTTAAGTTTATCGCAGTAAGAAAACACCAGATGCCATAGTAACAGCCAGGGGTCCTAGACAGTTTCCATATGGAGAGCTAGCCGGAAGCTCCAACGTTCACCGTTGGGTTAGATCCCCCTTTGGCGCCTCCTTTGCGATTCTCCTCAGCGCTGAGCCTGCCCTCTGCACGCTCTCAGCTGCCACTTCCGCTCTCGCTTCCCACCGTGCAATATGGCGGAGGAGCCTGAGTCTGTGTTGCAACTCCCTTCAACTGCTGCTGCTGCCGGTGAAGGACTTACGGATGTCTCCCCAGAAACAGCCACCCCAGAGCCCCCATCTTCTGCTGCAGTCTCGCCGGGGACAGAGGAGCCTTCAGGCGACACCAAGAAAAAAAGTAATTTTGAGAGCAGTCTGGGCAGTGAGGTGGGAGGTTTAGCTGCGGTCTCTAAGGGTGGTGGCCAATAACGAATCGAAATTTAGAGGAAGGCGCGAACCAGAGGTACATTTTCGGGAGTCCGAAGAGAGGAAGTGTGCTTTCATTTTTCAAACCTTGTCGAGTGCTTCAAGAGGAAGCCGTCTCCGGACTCACCATTGTGCTTGCTGGGCTATGTTAGGTGCATTGGTTATCCATGTGGTTCCAGGTACTTAGCTGCCTCCGTGCTTTTTACAATGTATTCTAATTTACCTGTGAGTTGGCTACATTACAAGTCTTGAAGGTGAGATCCGAGTGAAAGTTCAGTAGCTTCCGGTGCTTAACATAGGAGCTAATTATTTGAATAATGATTTAAAGTAATAAGGATGGTCAGATTGGTCAGAATATGGAGAAGTACTGGCGAACGAAATCAACCAAATTAAGGATGGTCAGTGGCAAGGCCTGAAATTAGATCGCTGCTTTTGTCTCCCGTACAACAGAGTGTGAATGGACTCCTTAAATCGGAAAAAACTTGGTTTTACTCAGTATGGACATTGCTAAGGGAAATTTGAAAATACAGATATTACCTTTTTTAAAAAAAATTTTGGAACCATTGTGAATCATTTCATTGCTTGAACCTATCAGTCCTCATGGTTTACTGCTTGAGAATTTGTTCTTTGTTGGAAATTAATTTCTAATGTTATTTGTTTTGAGCACTCTAGAGAGTTGAGAGTTGCTTGTGAGCAAAACATTTGCAAAGAGACTGAATTTCCTTAGACAAGTTTTCTGTCCAGAGTCTTGAACGATAGATAAGTTTTCAGATCCATTATCTCACTGGCCTTTCATTGAACTTTTTTCTGCTGCTGTTATGGAGAAAAATTGCCTCTCCCAGCACTGCTTCCCATTTAAATCAGATTCATTTGGGGCTGGGGATAAAATGAGCTCGGTTGTAAGATAAATGCTTGTCTGATAATATAAGCCCTAGTTTAATCTCCAGCACCACAAAAAGAAAGAAAAATCAGACTGCTTTTACCTCTGGGAAAAAAATCTGTTGTCATTCCACCTGATGCACTGTGATTACTTGTACAGATTAATCACCAGAGTCTTTCTTCAAAAGAATCCTATATGTTGTACAGATTGTTGTTGGATTGTTTTTTTTTTTTTTTTCCATTTTGCCTACATTGAAAGGATTTTTTTAAAGGTTTAGTCAAAACTTACTACTTAAAGCCAGGCATGGTGGTGAATGCATGCCTGTAATCCCAGCAACTCAGGAGGATGGCAAGTTCAAGGCCACCTTCCATTGAGCAGCAAGACCCTGTCTCAGAATAAAAAATAAAAACACTCCTGGGTTCATTTACCAAAACCAAAAATTTACCGCTTGACACTCAGGATAGTTACAGAGATGGAAAATAGTGACCTAGCACCCAGAAGGTGTGTTTTCTTTGGTATGCATAATTTTCTTTCTTTTTTTAACAAACTGAACCATCCTATTGAATTCCTATCCTGATTGTGATCCTTTTTGAGGAAGATCTGATGAAAGAAACTTGAATACTTCAATCTCTGAAACTTTAGAGGATTGTTGAAACCTATCAAGGTTGTAGGCCCTGAGGGCACCTTAGGCTCACCTGGGGAATCTTTTGAACAAAACTGTACTGAAGTCTTTACTGTCAAAAGATTCTCACTTAATTGATGTGTATACCTGTATTTTAAATGTTCCCCCAGTTGATTTTAATGGGTAACTAGAGTTTGGAACTATTGGCAGATCCCCTTAAGAATTGCAGGGTTATGCAGTGAAAATTTCTTCTTCTCTTCTTGCCCTCGGGCTCTTCTTCCTTCATCAGTATGACTGGGTCCCTAATTACAGCGCCTGGGGACTGAGGAAAGAGGGAGGGAAGTGTGGAAGCCAAGCTAGCCAAAATCCCATCTAAATTCTTCCAAATGAAGAGGAAGATAAACTATGTGCATCATATATTTTAATTGCCTTCATTCCAGGGGTAAACTAGAATAAATTGATCTCTAATTCCAATGGGCCCCAAGCTTTTAATTCCAAGAATGGCCTAGGGGGTAATAGAACAGAATTAACTGTAGGGGGCAGCAGTATTCTATTTTCCTTTCAGTATTGCTTACTTTGATTATAGATGTTTTTGATTTTTTTAAGGGACATAACTTCAAAAGACAGAATCATAGTCTTCAGGTTTGCATTGCTGTATTTTGGATTATTGAAAGGATTTCTCCGAACCTTACTTTTGGCCCAAAATTGTATTTTATTTTTAATAACATGGTTTTTCTTTATTAAAGAGTTTATTGTAGAAAACTCAGCAGTTACAAAAAGCCTAAGTAAGTTATATCAAGTAATAATTGCCTGTGTCACTACTGAAAAGCAATATTTTGTTTAAATTCCTTAAACTTGTGGCCTTGGAACAGTTGGTATGAAACTAATAGTGATTATTTTCCCTTAGAAATGTGTAATAGTTCCTAGGCATCAATGTATAAGTATATAGAAGTACACATGGAGCTACATTTTACTTTATTATCCATTTTCTATAATCATGTGAATATGTGTTCAAGATGCTTTTAATGAAATTGAGACAATATATGTACTGTTTACATTAGGTTTATTTTGCTAGCATCACTATGTTGTTAAATATGCTTTTATAATGTCTCTTTAATATTTAATCTTAAAGTTGAATAAGAATGACTTATGTGCTGGATACTGTTATAAACATGTTAATTCATTTAATCCTCATGACAACCCTATGAGGTAGGTGCTATTTATTATCTCCCTCTTACAAATGGAGAAACTAGCATGGGGAGATTAAAAAGTTTTCCATGTGTATACACCTAGCAAGTGACAGAGCTAAGAGAGTATAGCATCTTTTATTTAATCAGTATCTTTTAAATATCCATGTTGGATACTTGGTTTTACCAGTATTTTTCCTTAAAGATGCTTTAGTGAAGGGGAAATTCTTCTAAATGAGTCTTTGCACATCACATATTTTCTTCAATTATATTCCTAGAAGTATTACTGAGTCAAAAGTATGTCTCCAAGTATTGGATATGTATTACCAAGTTGCTTTCCAGAAAGGGGATACCATTTTTTATTCTCAACAGTAGTAGCCACATGAATACTCTATCTTTGTAGTTTGGTAAGTAAAAAACAAAATGTGAGATTAAACTTTGCTGCTGTTACACATCTTTATGCGCCATTTCTGTTTCTTTTCTTTTACAGTTGACATCCTACTGAAGGCTGTGGGAGACACCCCTATAATGAAAACAAAGAAGTGGGCTGTAGAGCGAACCCGAACCATCCAAGGACTCATTGACTTCATCAAGAAGTTCCTTAAACTTGTGGCCTCGGAACAGTTGGTATGAGACTAATAGTGATTATTTTCCCTTAGAAGTGTACCATAGTTCCTAGGCATCAGTGAATAAGTATATAGAAGTACACATGGAGCTACATTTTACTTTGTTATCCCTTTTCTGTCTTTTTTGTTGGAATTTATATACTTTATTGAAGGATTCTTTAGGAACTCTGAAATAAGATGAATTTGAGATTTGCTTTACATTATAAACCAATTTTTTAATCTGAAAAGAACATTGTTTTGATTCCAGTGTTGCTTTTGTCCCCTTCTTCTAAAGGTAAGCAATATGTCTGACATGTGCTATGAAAGAACTAAGAAATTTACATTTAAATTTATGTTGTAGTATACCTTACTCACTTCTACGAAGGGTTAATATTTTTAATGCCACTGGTTTTTATTTTGGGCAGGTCTGTCTAGAGACTGTAAACTTTAATCACCACACTTAATGACATACCTAAGGAGAAAATGTTAGCAAAATCTATTCATATTATAGTTAGTGATCAAAATAACATCTGATCTGATACTGTTAAAAAAAACACTGAAACATTGAATAACAAATTCTTTAAAGAACAGGATTGTAAGGGCCTTGGGTTTTAATTATATTGCCTAGCCCCCTTCTTTTGCCTGGAAATGACTTTATGGTAGCAACCGGCCTGAAGTAGTTTCGTACCTTTGAAAGTTTTTTTTAAAGGTAATAAACATTAAAAAAAAAAAAAAAGCCTTAACCATGAATGTCATACATTTAACCAAGAAAAATGCATGCACAGACTATCTTGAATATTAGATTTATTGATTTGGGGCTGTGTGTGAATTTTTTAGAAGAAATTTTGTCTTTATGGTTAGGTGCAAGTGTAGAATTTTTTGTAATACTGATTTCTTGGAAAGCCTGAACAAACTATTTATAAAAATGATTTACAAGTTTTTAATTACTAAAAGCTGGAAACTCCTTTATAGGAGCAAAAATTCTGTTATTCTTCTGGAAGAAAGATAATTTTCATAAAGTTCTCTTTAAATGGATGAATTAATTATTTAGGGGAGCTTTGTTCAATCTAAAGACAGCTTAAAATAGCTTGATTTGAACCAAAAAAAAATACAGGTTAATCAGTGTACCATTAAAAATGAATCTGTATTTTCTTCTTTTCTTTCTTATAGTTTATTTATGTGAATCAGTCCTTTGCTCCTTCCCCAGACCAGGAAGTCGGGACCCTCTATGAGGTAAAAAGTTACTTTTTTTTTTTTTATCTTAATGGAGTATGCACATGTGCATAATATGCATATAATAGTGTATAGCATGAATCATTCATATCTGTAAGAATTGGCATGCCAAGCACATTGGCACCTTCCTGTAATCCCAGTGACTTGGCAGGCTGAGGCAGGAGGATCATAAGTTCAAGGCCAGGCACAGCAACTTAGCAAGAACCTACCTCAAAATTTAAAAAATACTGATATACTGAGGATGTAGTTCAATGGTAAAGCACCCCTCGATTCAATCCTCAGTACCAAAAACAAAAGAATTGGCATGCCATTCTTAATTGTCTGTGTGGGGAAAAAAAGAAGAGATGACATTCTCGCTCTCTTGTTTCGTCTCTAATACTTGAATGTAGTAGGACTTTAATAACTTATACAGTGATTGAAGGATCAAGAAATTAATTGTATGTCAAAATAATCTTTTCATATTTTTAGAAGTTATATCCAGTCTCTCTACATTGTTCATGTGATCTGTAATCCAAATCTGCCTCCAAGAAATTAAAAAAACTACATAAGAACCACTTTACTCAACATTCTTGCAGTTCTATGGCGATAATTATTAGAGTGTACTTACAAGCACTAGTAGAGAACATCTAAAAATACATACTTGATCATCAGAGCAAGATTAAAATATATAAGCCCATTCATACCCAATTTGCTTAACTGATGGATTTTTGTGAAACATTTATGATTATTGGTTACGTGTCTGGTAAAAAAAAAAGGCATTTTTTTTAAAAGAAAGTTACCTTATGACATAGGTAACATGAACATATATGGATATTTGTGATACATATGACTTTTTCTTAGTTTTATTTAACAGTAACAAAAATGGAGTTTAATTTGTTGCGGTTTTTCTTTTTGTAGTGTTTTGGCAGTGATGGTAAACTGGTCCTACATTACTGCAAATCTCAGGCCTGGGGATGAGCCACAGAGAAAAACAGCTTGCTACTCAAGATGATGTTTTCACAGAGGAAACGGCTCCATAAAGTTCTTATGCTGTGATGAGACTTTTAACAGATATCAACTACTCAGCATGTGTCTACTGTAACTCATTTATACATAAGAAAACCTCTGTAGAGTGAATAGACTAACAAAAATATGATTTGTGTTAATACACAAGTCTTCATAAAAGATGGACATCACAGTATGCCTGTTACTCCTGCCTATTACTACCATTGTTTCAGATCTGCCTCCAAGATTGAGAAGATTGAAACTACATGAACTTTCATTACCAATTTCAAAATGATTGAAATTGTTTACTTATAGAACTAGCACTCTGCTGATTTCTTTCATGGTAAAAATTAATTTTCTAATAGGTTTTTCTATTTCTTTTTAACTCATTCAAGGAAACGTCAGGGGTATAAGAGGTTTATATTTTTTCTGTTGAATTACCTTGTCAAACCAAGTCGCATTGACCTCTTAGCTGAATACCTTACATAGTCCATTAGAGGGCAGTCCAGCTGATAAAAAGGGTTTGGTTAATCCGGTTCTACATCTTTGCCAGGTAAAAGGAAATAAGACTTTTCTTGTTAATTTCTGGCCAATATGTAGCCAAGAAAGCAAGTATGTTGACAAACTGGAAGACTTTGAGAAAATAATCACAATTTAATTATGCTGGGAAACAAACAATTTTACAAATTCTAGACAAATGAGTTTTATAGGATTTTTTTTTTTTTTTGGTACTATCATTTAAGATTGAGTCCCAGTGTTGTGCTGCTTTATCACTTATTTAAACAATGTCCAAAGAACTTGCTGAGTAAACCTAAAATCATTGTGTACTTCATATTATATTCAGATTGAAAGTATTCAAAGAATAATTGTAAAATAGCCTCAAATTTTATGTGTATGTCATGCCTTGACTAAAAGAGTACCATTTTTACTGGTGTGGTTAGACTGCTCATTGCTTGAAGTGAGATTTAACTTTTTTTTCTTTTGTACTTTATTTATCATGCATAATATTTAAAGCCATTCCATAAATGGAATAGAATGTTCAAACAGGTTTTGTGACATATACTATAATTTCAAGTGTTTGTTTTCAAAGATAATATGGTAGGAAGGATGTGATTCTTATGAAAGTACTTGAGCTACACTTACATCCTTTAAATCCCAGAGTGCACTTTATGGCTAGGGTTCAGCCACATATTAGCATGAGGATATGCTAAATAACAATTCACTTTACAGTGAAGAAATTGCTATTCAGTTCTCATTTTCTGCCTAAGAATGTGAATTCTTGATTTCCCTTATACCAATGACCCTTTATAATAAATGAATATGGCTAATAGCAGTGGAAAATTATTGACAGGTTAAATTGTACAAAATTATGAGAAATGTGTATATATGTTGAAAGATGGAAATAAATTTTCAAGTCAATTGGGTTAGATATAAAAAAGATATATTCTCTAGTTTTGTCTACTTATAATTCACTCAAGGAAGGACTATATTACATGTGTAAATAGAATTTATGCATTATTTTTGCTGTTGATGTTTCAAATAGAAACTACCTCAACAATGAAAAATATTTTGAGTTTGAAATTTTTAACATCAGTGTAATTATTTTTTTAATCCAAATAACAGTAGCCTATTAAACTAAGATTAACTAAATGTATACTTTATTTTCTTCCCTAATAACTTTGAAGAACATACAAGGCTTTACACATTTTCAAATTATATTTACTTTTTTTTTTTTTATCTTTACCCAAATAGTCATTCTTCACTAACTTTGCAATACTTAACTTATAAGCCTGGAGTCTACGTTATTGGAACTTAAATAACTAAAATTTAAGTTAGAACCTAAAACATAGTTTATTCACAAGTTTGCAGTTCATACTGTCTTAAATGTGATTGAACTTAGGGGGAAAAAACTGAACCCTTAGGTCATATTTTAAATTTTCTGTGTATTGAGAAGAAAAGTATCAGTTTGTCATCTTTAGCTTATTGTGCAAGTATGACCCACAGCATATTAAATAATATGATATTAGAATCTTAGAGGTATATGTGCCACAAACTTCATAACAAGTTCTCCATGTTTAGGGCACAAGGTAACTTAAGAATATTTTATCTGTAATCAAAATAAGACTGGATACTTACTGAAATCTGATTTCTTGAAGTCTTGACCTAAAAAGACTTTAGAAAGCCTGTGTCCTCTAATCAAATGAGAAAACTAAAAACTGTAGGATATGCCTCAGATTATAGAACATTAGTCAACCCATTTACTTATTTAGATTGTGTAACCCAAAGTAGGAAAGCATTAAGTGTTGAAAGAGTGGTGAAAATGAAAATTGCCTTTCATGCAGCTTCTGCTTTATTTTCCTGGAATTATAACAGGTTGGGTAAGCTTTTAACACCACAGGGAAGCCAGCTATAGGTCACATAATGACAGGGAAGGTGTTTAGAAAACAGTTTAGTGGTTTAGTCCTACAAATATTATTTCCTTACAACAGTTTTCAACCCAAACTGGATTGTTCACTGTTCCCTGTGGTTTTGGTTTCCTACCTCTGCTTATGCAGTTCACATACATATTTACTCCTTCAACGGTTAACAATTTTTCTATGCCTAAATTCAAAGTTGAACTCTTACAGCCAGTCTGAATTAGAGAAGATACCCTCTTCAGAAAGACAGCAAACTATAATAGCATATACATGTGCCTATTACTCCTTCATGAATGTTGTTCTTAAAAATAGGATGTTTTGGGAATTTTTTTTTAATTTGGTATTTGGGCATATTGAGTGAATGAAATTGTGATAACAAGGTGATTTAGTGTAGGAAATCAGCAATGTGTAAAAAAAATTTATATGGCAGAAGGTAACGGAAAATATTTACAATGTATAATAGCATTTTAATGCCTATGAACTTGTTTCATCTGATAAGGCCAACTAACTGAAAAATAAGCAAAAAAAAAAAAAAAAAAAAAAGGCAGGAGGTGGGGTGTAGTTCAGTGGTAAGAGTCCTGGGTTCAATCTCTAGCACTTAAAAAACAAAAAAATCTAATGGGATTCACAAAGGAAGAACAAATGGCCAATAAAGTATGAAAAACCTAACCCCTTTAGTTAGTACTTAAAACATAAAAAGATGCTGGTTATCACCCATCCTTAAATTAAAAACAAATCTTGATATTGGCAAAGTTGAGGGGAAATGAGTCCTGTCATTTTCTTGGTGAATGGAATGTGAATTTGCACTTTATTTTTAGGAGCCAGTTTGGCATTACCCAAAAACCTTGTAAGTATAAATATCTATTATTTATTAATGTTTTCAGTACTTGGTCTGTCTTCAGCATTGGAATAAGACAATTTTATTCTAATGACAAGTCGGGGAGTAGACTTTCAGATTTGAATTTAAATTGAAGACTTTTTTTTTTTCCTTTTAGTACCCAGGATTGAATTCAGGGGCACTTGACCACTGAGCTACATCCCCAGCCCTATTCTTTGTATTTTATTAGAGATGGGGGTCTCACAGAGTTGCCTACTAGTGCCCTGCTTTTGCCTAGGCTTGCTTTTAACTCTAGATCCTCCTGTCTCAGCCTCCTGAGCCACTGGGATTACAGGCATGTGATGTTTAGAAATAACGGAAAATAAGATATTTGGCAATAGGGGTTTTACATTATGTTGTATTAAGGATATTTTGTGTTGTAACAGATAAACATGATTCTTAGTATTGGTTACTTGCGATGGTGACGAGAAGTCTGTGACCATCTGTTTTGAAATGACGTTTATTTCTAGAATTGTGATCATCTGTTTTGAAATGGCTTTTATTTCTAGAATCGTCTTCCTTACAGTCTTCAGCCCTGTCTCTTCCAACTATCTGCTCCCACTTAAAGTATCTAGATCTCCAAAGCATATCTTTCTTCCTCTTCCAGTTTAATTTTCTCTAACCATTTCAGTAAAATCCATCCAGTTGCTTAGCTGTTTCTTGACTCCTCTTCCCACCCAGTTCCAATCTGCATCAAATCCAGATAGATTTACCTTGCAAACTTAGAATTCAGCTGTCCCTCAGCTCTTCTGTTATACTTGTGGACAAAAGCCACCATTAAATACACAAAATTGCCATTCTTAATTGTAATAGCTAATTCATTCCCCTGCATCTGCACTCATCTGACAAAAACTCTCCAAAGACATCCCATATAGGAGTAAAAGCTGAAGTCTGTGATGTGCAGTCCCTAGTACACATTTCTGCCACTCATCTGTGCTCTTATTCCAGTACTAAGGTTGCACCCATTCCAAGGCCTTTGCACTTATTTCCTCCATCTGGAAACTTCCATTTCCCTCATTCTCTGCTCAAACCTACTTTAAAGAAGTCTCTGAATTCCCTCTAAAATGGTTTTTTCCCCTGCTTTATTTTTCTCCATTATACATTGTGTACAAGTGTTGTGTATCCATATGGTATACAATATTTGTGTGTCCTTTCCTGCAGCCATTGAACTATAAACTCCCTAAGGGCAGAGATTTACTTTTGGAATAGTGCATAGCTCATAGTACTTGCTTTTTTTTTTCTTTCTTTCTTTTTTTTTTTTTTTTTTTAATGTGCTAGATGAGCTGGGAGTTATGGTGCATACCTGTAATCCCAGTGAATTTGGCTCAGGTAGGAGGCTCTCAAATTTGAGACCTGCCCAGAAAACTTAGCAAGACCCTGCCTATAAATAAAAAGTGCTGAGGAGTGGCTCAGAGGCAGAGCCCCCTGGGTTCAATTCCCAGTACCACACACACACAAATCTTGGGTAGATGTTATTTCCAAACATCTAGTTTTATTTGCCTTCTGGATCTTCTGGATATCTGCTCCCATGGCAGTGTCTTAAAATGTGTCCATCATTGTCTGGGCAATTCAGAGTACAGTAGAACTACTCTCTGGGTCTTGGTATTTTATTAATAAAGCCTATAATGTTTATGGCTTTTAATGATGAATAGGTTACAATGTGAAGCTCTAGAGAAGAATTCTGAGGTTCTTTGCTGGATTTGAATTGAACTCCAGAATCTCCAAAGAAGTATCAATTGAATTACTCTAGCAAATTACCAACATATTTTCCCTAACTTCACCATTTATGCATGCACTCAAATATTTTGAGTGTATAACATAACAAAGTTGTGTGTGCTAGGAATGGATGTAGATATAAAATGTTGCTAGGCATGGTGATGCATGCCTATAGCCCCAGCTGCACAGAGGCTGAGGGTGGCTTGAGCCTAAGAGTGGAAGGCCAGCCTAGGAAACCATAGGGAGGCTTTATTTCAAAAAATACAATGTAAGTGGAGCCTCTCTTAAAGGTTCTCATTATCAAGGTGATTCACATAAGTGACTGCAGTGCATGCTGAGAAATGCTAAGTGCCATTTAAAAAAAAAAATGATTATAGCTCCAGTTGTTCCAGAGGAGGAAAGATGGCTCATTTGAAAGGAAAGCAAAGGGTGGATTAAGATTTTTGGACATGCTGAAATGACCTAGAATCTATGTAGAAAGAAAAAATTAAGCAAAAATAGATTTAGTGAGCACACAAAAAAGATAATGACTTATTCAATTTGGCTGGAGGATATATTTGTAAAGAATGAATGATAAAGGGTGAAAGACCCAAAAATGGTAGTTTAGAGCAAAACAACCTGGAGCTTTAATGCCTATCCTACAAAACTTGTTGCGTTGGAAAATCAGCATTACTGAAAGTTTGTGACCAGAAAACATCAGTTCTATGCTTTGGAGTAATTAATCTATAAGGCTATGCATAAAGGATTTGCATTAGAAAAGCTGGAACCATTAATCCAGTATAGGAGGTTAGAGCAGTGACCCAGCCACATCAGAATAAGTGGAGTAACAGGATAGAAAGGAGGTAAAAACAAAAGATAAGGAGAAATAAAACTTGGTAGTTAGTTAAAAGGGAAAGAGTTGGCAGTGGTGGTTGAGGGCTCTGAGCCTTTGTACCTCAATGCAGAAACAACCTCTAAGAGTTAAAGAACATGCTTGAAAAAAGTTTCTAACATGCTACATTTGAGGTGCCAAAAGGTGTTAGTGCACTAAGCATGTAAAACTAGAGATGTGCACAGGGGTGGTCAATGAAATCATGAAAGTAGGGAACAGAAGGTTTAGGGGATTAGACCCACGGCTTCAGCCATACTAGGCAAGCACTCTGCTACTGAGCTACATTCCCATGTCTTTTTATTTTTATTTTTTTAGACAGGATCTAAGTTGCCCAGGCTAGCCTCAAACTTGTGATTTATCTGCCTCAGCCTACTGAGTAAGGCTTGTGCTACTGTGCCTGCCAAACAGAGATTTAGAGAAAAAAACAACAATGGATAAAAATGTCTATAACTATATTAGTACAGATCTTTGAGTTCTTTGAAGATAGAGTCAAGAAAATAGAAATTTAATTGGTAAATGTAAGATGTCAACCGTGAAATACAGAGAAATTAAGTTTGGCTTGTATCTGATTTTTGTTCATTCCAAATATTAATGGCTTAGAATAGCTGAAATGAAGTAATTAAGAGACTCAAAATATTGACAAGCTGAGCACAATGGTGCGTGCTTGTGATTCCAGCTAGCAGGTCAGCTGAGGCAGGAGGATCACAAATTTGAGGCCAACCTGGGCAACTTAGTAAGACTCTTGTCTCAATTAAAAAAATAAAAATAAAAAAATAAAAAAACGCTGGGAATGTAACTCAGTGGAAAACACTTGCTTGCTAGCATGCTGGAGTCCCTGGGTTTGATTCCAAGCACTGCAAAAGGAAAAACACTGACAAAAATAAAAAAATAATTTTTGAGTAAATAATGAAAAGTGTACACATTATTTGATCTCCATATACTTAAATTACCTCCCGGTTAAACACCCTACAAATATTGGCTTCTGAAAAGCTTTCTACTTTTAGCCCTTTTTGAACGATGGTGATGGAGCTATTGTTTTTCTTTCTTAACAACACTGTTAGAATATAGTGTAATAACATTAACTAGGAATGTTAAAATAAGACTGCCGGTGGCACAAGTTTCATTTTATATAATGGGAGTCTAGATAAAGCCAGACAATTCTTCCAGAATTCTATATATTTGATAACCTTGAATCCAGGTTATTCCCTGGATCCTATTTATACTGAGAAAGAAGGAACCTATTTTTGTATTTTATTAGTGATAGTGTCTCACTGAGTTGCTTAGGGTCTCGCTAAATTGCTAAGGCTGGCTTTGAATTCGTGATCCTCCTGCCTCAGCCTACAGAGTCGCTAGGATTACAGTCCTGTTTGCTCATTTTCAACCAAACTTGATTGATTTGCGTGGTTTACCAAGGCATGTTAGTTGCTATGCACCAGGTAGAAATGGTTTTTATTTGTAAGTACCAGGAGGCTCTTCTCAGCACACGCCTAAACTTGAAGGATTCAAATAATCTAATTAAAACCTTTCAAATAACTGCATAATTACTTTATTTTTCAGGAGGGGGTGTCTTATTCTCACCATCAATTAAAACATTAAGTTCTTTGTACTGGATATACTATTTGAGGCACTGTCACACATGTCTAGAATGAGTGACCTAGCAGTTCACTAATTATACTTACTAGAAACCAGAGTTCCCTTTGTTAAAATGTATTTAACAATACAAAATATTAAGGGGAAAAAAAAAGGCAAAGTCACCTGGCCTGGGCATATTATCGATAGTTTCAACCTATAAAACAGTCCTTCCTGCCTGGGAAAAGAATCCATCTTCAATCTTTGCAGGGTCCTCACAATTTCTTAGCTGTATTTGGAAGCCCAAGTTCCTTTCCATACCCCTCCTCAGCGTAACCCCAGAGGTCTCCTTCTGACCCTTTCTGTCCACGATCCCGGGATGCGATCCACAGCGGAAGAAGTGGCGCGGGGAGAAAGGTTGGGATGGTCCGCCAAAAATACAATGTTAAGGTCCGGGAGAGATTGCGCAAAGCCCACGGCAAGCACTGGGGACACGGGAGAGAATGGGGCCCTCGTAGGGCAAACGGAGCCAAGGGAACGCGCAGGAACGCCTGTGTGTATTGGCCTTTCCCTCAGGCTGTCCCCGCCTCTGCCACCTTCCTTGGGTGGCCCTCCGCTTCACCCCACCCCCTGAGGGCCATTGGTACATTCCCGGCCGACTCCAAGAGCTTAAAAAGGGCCCGGGAGGGTGATCTTTGCAGATTTGGTCCAGTCTTGTTAGCGCAGCTTGTCTATAGCGGCCCTCCTACCTTCCACGGTGCCTGCCGGGAGTCCTGAGAGCTTTAAAAAGGGTTTCTTTGCGTTTGGTGTTCGAGGGTCTGTGTGTGTGTGTGTGTGTGTGTGTGTGTGTGTGTGTGTGTGTGTGGTCTGCTGTGAAGGTCCTTCGCCCCCGCCGCCTCCACTCGCTCAGCGACTCTACTGCAGCCAGCTCGGAGCGGTATGGAACAGACTGAGGTGCTGAAGCCCCGGACCCTGAACGATCTGATCCGCATTCTGCACCAGCTCTTTGCAGGCGATGAGGTCAATGTAGAGGAGGTACAGGCCGTCTTGGAAGCCTACGAGAGCGACCCCGCCGAGTGGGCGATGTATGCCAAGTTCGACCAGTACAGGTGAGTGCGCCGTCTCCTTAAAGCCGAGCGACACTGACAGGAGTCTGTCTCTGTGAAGCCCAGGCCGCACCGCGCCCACCGCGCCCACCCTTTCGCCCCTGGATGGCGGGTGGCTGGGCTGGCGCTCTGCGTTTGGGGCTGTGCTGCAGCCGTGCATGCAAAAGGTGGATCCTACTGTCGCCACAGCCGGGAGACAGACAGCAGGCAGCCAAGAGAGGGAGGCCACTTTTCAGCGGAGGTTTTCTTCTCCCGGACAAACCTCTCTGCTCCAACCCCAACTGCTCTGGTCCTCAGCCTCAGGAACAATGCCCTCCGCTAGGGACCAATTGTCAATCCCGGACTCAGAGGCTGGGGGGAGCATCCCCACAGCCAGAGGAACTCAGGCTCTGGCTCGCTAGCAGCCTGGAGGAACTGACTGGCTGGACTAATAGAGGTGTCTGGAGTAGACAACTACATCTGCTATCTAGGAAAAGGGGTGATGGCAGGGAACACAATTCCCTGACATCAGTTTTCTATCACTATGCCTTCGGTTGCCCCAACCAGGCACCAGAGTCTTGAGTTTGTCAGTTGCTACTATTCAATTTCTGCACTTCCCTCTTCCAAACCAATTTAACTTTTCCACTGTGGGTTTATTCAAATCCACTAACTGGTTTCGCAAACTAAAAATAGTGTCGCATTTTCTGCTCTTTGGCTCTTTCTTATCCTAGGGGTAGAAAGTAAGTTGAAGACTCATACTTCAAGGAAGAGCTTGAGGGAGATGTCCTGGTAGGTTGAGACCTTTAAAGGCCCAGAATAGTTGTTAAGTAAAAATGATTAACTATACCCTAGGGGCAGAAATAAAATTTAATCACCACTAAGGGTGAGAGGTTCAGCTTTTCCAAAGGGCAGCCAGCGCTTCAATCTTTAATGGTTGATTGGGTTGAGACTGGCAGAGGGGAGAAACCTGAAAGAAAGGAACAAGGAAAGAATGACATCTCTTTTCTCAGGTAGTAGTTTCTGTTAGTTGCTTCCCAGTAACAGGAAGGGTATTTGGTAGTTTTGTTATCAGGGATCTTTCAACTATCCTAGGATTAAAGGTGAAGGCCACTTGGGCTTCCATTCTGTTTGCAAAGTGGCTTTAGGAATTTCCTTTGGTACCTTTCAACTCAGTTGCTAGTCAAGTCCTTCCATAGCTGTCAACAATCCTACCACATTTTTAAAATGTGCCTGCATTTGCTCTATACAATTGAGAACTTGTTATGGGCTAGATACTCTTCCAAAGAAGTATACAAGGTTACTACTTTACAAAGAATGAGACAGGCATCATTCTTATCCCGACTTTACAAGAAATGACTAGTAGGCTACAAAGAGACTGAACAACCTGAGGAGGACTTCTGTCAAGGTTCAAATAAGATTATTGTTCTAGAGCCTGCACTTTAAACCACTACTCAATTTCCATTGGACATATGACATTAATAGTTTTATTCCAGTAATATATCTGACTAGATATAGTATTGGCCAAGTGAAATTAATTAACCAGGGAGGGCTCTAATAGCTCCTCATCTTTAAACAAAAGCATTTCTAGGGACCTTGAATTAGTCTTGATTGAAAAACCTTTTGAAATACAATTGGTTGGGTTGCTTGAGTTAAGGCAAGGCTCTTTATAATAATGGTGTAGTCCTGAGTGGGTAGTTGGGAGAACAGAGAAGAAGAAAAAAGGGAGAGCAGAAATGAAGTACTTTGCTCATAGCCTAGGTTCCTAGCACTGAAGAATTCTGATGTATGACCTATGGGGGTTGGGTGGACCATGCATTACCAATGCAGAATACGTTCTACAAAATATATTCTAGTGTGAGCCAGACAGTAAATTCTCTGGAATAAGGCCCAAAGAAACAAGAGATCGGGCTGGGGATGTGGCTCAAGCGGTAGCGCGCTCGCCTGGCGTGCGTGCGGCCCGGGTTCAATCCTCAGCACCACATACCAACAAAGATGTTGTGTCCGCCGAGAACTAAAAAATAAATATTAAAAAAAAATTCTCTCTCTCTCTCCTCTCTCACTCTCTCTTTAAAAAAAAAAAAAAGAAAAAGAAACAAGAGATCACTGGTAGAGGGAAAAGTAGGATTCTGGTATAGAAACTCAGTTTACAGGAAATACTTTTACTCTATGTACCACCCCTTTCTGGATCATAAAGAGCTACAAAGAAAGGGTGTCAGCTAAAATCCACTTACCAAGCAACTCTCTCAAGGATCATGCTGCAAAGCACCTGGCCCTGAGCTTCGGGGAGGGGAAGGACAGGACAGAAAGGGCATGCAGGATATGAGTGACTAAGGGAACAAACACTACCAAAAAAAAAAAAGTATAGATCTCTTTCTCTTAAAATAAATACATAAATATCATAATTATCAAACTTGGCTAATTAGATGGGAGCAATAATATCCCTGGTACCCCCAACTTATTTGCAGAGAACTTTTCATCATGAGTGCTTCTGAATGTGGTTTGTGTTTGGGCGTTAGTAGTAAAATTAAAGAGAATTCTACAATAGCTATTTAATGAAACCTTGTTTCTCAAGTCCTACATTAGCTACAGGGAAGAAAAATTGCTGAAAACAATAGCAACATTCTTCCCTGGAGCAATTTTCAAATACTTTCTATAAGAAACTTTTTATCAGTTTGAGATTGTGTGATGGACCAACGGGAATCTGCTTCCCCCCACCACCACCACCACTATAATCTTTCCATGCAATTAATTAAAACTGGTTAGCTAACTCTGTAAATGTGGTACTTCACAATATGATCTCATTCTTCATGGACCTGCAACAAACAACCTAAAACCACAAAATACAGAGGGGAAAAAAAAAAAACATTCAGAGTTGTTTTGAGGTAGAAGTAATAACACAGGTACCCAGGACAATTAGTGTGGCCTAGTGGCCTAAGGCACTAGATCTAGACTCCAGTCTCTCTGGAGACCTGGATTTGTAAATGCAATGGTACTTTGTAACACTTGTTTTTCCTGGTACTTGTTTCAGTGAATTCAAACGTCTGAATATGTTCTTCTTTTAGGTATACCCGAAATCTTGTGGATCAAGGAAATGGGAAATTCAATTTGATGATTTTATGTTGGGGTGAAGGACATGGCAGGTAATGTAATAATTCCTTTTGGTATTTATTAGAGTATCTGTCCAAGCATATGAGAAGTACACAGTACCAGACTAGCCACTAATCTCATATTTTAGAATTATTTGATCACATGGTCCCCAAATTCCAATAAAAATTTCCATGGAAATTAGTATAAGGAGTTAAGGCATACACTATATATTAAAACCAGTCCCCCAAATGAGGCAAATCAGGTAAGTATTTATCTAATTCAGTGTTTCTCCTGCCTTCTATGTAGTTAAAAAAAAAATTTTTTTTTAATGGAGTTCTGTTTAAACTCAGCTTTGTGGTGTTTGGGGTGTGTAAACATTTGTGGGACCAAAGACCAAATCTTCAAGATTTTGAGCTAGAAAAATATTTACAAATTCAGGAAATTTCTTTGTAGTTCATGTTAATTGGTTAGTTTCTTTACCTGTACACAACTAAAACTAATGCTGGTTCTTTAAAAATTGGTTCTGGCTGGGTGTGGTGGCACATGCCTTTAATCCCAGCACCTCCAGAGGCTGAGACAGGAGGATTGTGAGTTTAAAGCCAGCCTCAGCAAAAGCAAGATGCTAAGCAACTCAGTGAGACCCTGTTTAATTAATTAAAATAAAAACTGGTTCCTGTCTTTAGTTTGTACATGTGCCAGTCTTATTGCCAACTGAATACTTTTTAAACAAGTCCTTCCTAGTATTTGAGAGTGCTAAAAAAATTATTAGAGAAAGGAAATATAAATTTACATGACTCTAGAAAGTTAGGTCCCTAGAGTTTATTTATTCATATAGAATGGAGTTGTATTTATTCATCCAGCATTTTTTTAAAGTGTATTTATCAGGGATTATGACTAGACTGTGAATGTAGTTATAGAATTCAAAATACAAAATATATACTAAAAACATATATAGGTATGTATATTTTAATCAATTCTGTAGTTAGTTCTACTTCAGATACCTAGATACCATTTAAGATTGCATGAATAAATCCATTCTTTCCTTAAATGTAAAGGAGAAAAGAGGAAAGGCCTAAATAAAATATTAAGTGATCTTTTCAGTGTGGTGTAATTATTATGGATGATTATCTTTATTCTTTTCATAATTTCACTAATGTACTTTTTGTTGTTTCGTGGTGCTGGGAATTAAAACCAGGTCCTTGCATACTACTTTGCCATTTCTAATGTGCCATCATAATCAAATTCTAGCTCAGTGTGAGTTATTTAGAGTTGTATTTGGGAAACATAAAAGATTTCTGGTTTTATGTTCTTGTTGTCAAATTAGTATTACAACAACGTTAAAAAAAATAACTGCTCTTTGGTAGAGGTATGTATCAAAACTGTGCCCCATAAATGCCTTGAGATGGATGATACATTATTTTATTATTTGGCCCTGAACAATGTTGCATTATAAATTGATGAAATTTTGAAAATTTGGCAGAAATTGATTTGGGCCTGGGAGTTGTCCTCTGGACAGTGTGTACGTGTCAGCTCTGGGCAGACTGGGTACTTGACCAGCTACTGAGTTCAATTGTCCTTTTGTGTATATATAGCAGTATTCATGATCACACGGACTCCCACTGCTTTCTGAAGCTGTTGCAAGGAAATCTAAAGGAGACTTTATTTGCCTGGCCTGACAAAAAATCCAATGAGATGATTAAGAAGTCTGAAAGGACCTTGAGGGAAAACCAGTGTGCCTACATCAATGGTAACATCCTATCCTTTCTCTAAGGACAAGTGGGAAAAACTATGGTCTCTTATCTAAAATGCTGGTTACTTACATGCATCTTTTGAAATTTGTCAGAGTCATGATTTAAATTACTTGGGTAATGACCTAAACACAGTGTGTTTTATTTTTTAAACTTTGCTTTTGGGTTTGAATCGTTTATTAAAAATATGCAGACTACTTAAAGGGGTGGTAAAAGGTGATTTACCTGCCAAAACTTGGGAAGATTAGAACACACAAAACAGGCAAAAAAAATTAGAAAAACACATTAAGTATAGTCTTTCAACAAAAGAGATCAAGTTGGAAATAGTAATCTTTGTGTTAGAAAATGTAAAGAAATGTTCTAGAAGTGATTAAGAACACCAGCTAGTCTCTGTTTTTCTAAAATGCAAACAGCATATTTAAAAGACTCTCCTCAAGGAAAAAAATATATTTGGAGGCAGTGATTTATTATAGTTTATGTCTTACCAAGAATTCATTCTTTTCCTGGGTATGGTATAGGAAAGCCAAATACTTTTCAGAAGAGGTAGTGATTTAAATTCTATTTTCCAAAAAGGGATGGGAACTTTCCAAAAAGCTCATTAAAACATATGAGATAAATAATTTGAATTCTCATTTATACGTGAGGTTGCCAACACATGGGAAGATTAAATAACTTGTCTGAAGTCATTCAGCTTTTAAGTGACAGCCAGGATTTGAACTCTCAGAGCATATGCTCTTAATTAGGATGTTCTCCCACTTATATAAAACAAAGAATTACACAGACTTCAAAGCTAGCTGTTCCTTTATATGTCTTAGTCTTATATTGGCCCTAATACTTGGCCTAAATTTGTTAAATCATTGGTTTAGGAATGCAAGTCACTTACAAAGGTCAGACCACATGGGAATTTTTTCCCTCTATTTACATAACACAAGGTTATTCATTTCCTATGCACTTGAAAATTCTTAACTCATCTTCTCAGATATTTGAGGGTTGCTATATATAAGGCATATAAGACATTTATAAGACAGTTTCTTAACTGTACCATACACAATAAAGCCAAAAGCCTTTCAAAACAATCACTTGCAGCAGGAGTGAGTCTTTGAGAAAATAGATTAGATCTTGAAAAACAGATAAGCCTTTTCAGGGGTCCTCCAATGTAAAAGGCTGTAGAAGCCAAGCATGTAGATAAGTGAGTAGTGCAGCCTGGGCATAAGGCTGTGGTGAGGACCTGATAACTGAAGTGTGCAAGCCACACTAAGTGGATAGCAGTGATTGCCAGCTCCAATGATATCATCTGATTTCTTTTTCCATAGAAGTTGGAACTTCTGGTTTTTATGTGAATTTTTGTCAATCAATAAAATATTGGGTGGGATATACTAAATCTTTCTGTAGACTACCCCAAATACTTAAAAGCTGCAGATTTTCAACCTCTGATTTGTACAGATGCAAGATTGAGGATAGAGTACAAGAAAGAAGATGAGTGAAGGCAGTCCTTACAAAGACTGGAAACTTCAGGAATGGGGAAACAAAGAAGGAAGAATGGGATTGGAAGATGGTAGTAAGAGAATAGAGAGATACTGGGACCTGGACTTCCAAAAAACAGATGAAAGTATAAGCTTTCTTTAGTAAATAGAGTTGTAATTGGGAATACCTTGATCAATTTGGTAACACATGCTGAAAGAGAAGGGAGAACTGGGGTAAAGAGACCAAGTCACCTATTGTAATGTGTGAAAAATCAATAGTGCATGGGTGAAACTAGCCTTCCTAAATATCACTAAGAAAGGCAAGGCACATCATGAACATAAAGGAGGAGAAGGCAAAAATCAAAATGCAGTAGTGACAGTGCTGGGATTATTAAAAGTAGGGCTCACACATGATACTGAAACTCAGGGCTTCTCTAAAGGATGGTGACTTATTTTTTCAGGGTCTTTCTCTGCAGGATTTCCATAGTGGATTGGATGATATATGTGCCTGCAACTGGAGAAACAAAATTATTTGTATCCAGGGCAGTTAATTCTTAGGAATGCTGAGCATTTATTCAGAATTGTGCTTAAAGCATTACAAAAGCAGTAAGCTATAGAGTCAAGGCACTTTTAGAAATAGGGAAACCCTTATTTCTAAAATAAGAAGATTCTCAAAATTGTGACTTGTTCAATGGTAGCCTAGCTTGTCACTCTAGCTAGAAGTAGAACCTAAGTTTTCTGCTTCTAGATATTATTCTTCATTGAGTCTTTTGGGGTTTTGTTTTTTAAAATCTGGTTGAAAGTATTTCTCCCAGGGCTTTTTGACTACTTCAATACAAATGGGATGATCTCTAAACCATGGCTTGGCTGTCAACTTGAGATTCCCCTTACAACATCCCAAGCATCCCTTTGCTCCTTTGTAATGGTTCTCTGTTTCCTGGTCTCCTGTTTCCTTTGTTCTTGCTTCACACACTTATTTTAGTGAACATATCCTCCAGGAGCACTGTGAGAAAAGAATCATGGAACGTAAATTTTTGAGACCTCAAATATCTAAAAATCTGTGTCTTCAGTCCCTGCAACTCAATTGGTAATTAAGCTGGATATAGATGATGACTTATCTGGCAAACATCATCCCTCAAAACTATGAAGATCATCATTTTTGTCTTTTGGCTTACCAGTGTTCTTGTCAAAAGTCCAGTGCAATTTTGATTCTTAAATCTATGAAACCTAGACATTGTTTGCTTTCTAGAAATTTTTGGAATCTTTTCTTTTAGTGCCATCATTTTGTGTTGCAAAATGTCACACAGATGCATCTTGCTTGATGACTTCTTCATTGTGCAGGGTACTTAGTGGATTCTTTGAATCTGGACATTTGCGTCCTTCAATTCTAGAAAATATCCTCAGGTTATTTTTTTGTTGTTGTTATGTTTCTGAAACTCCTGTTGTTTAAATTTTAAATCTTCTCAACTATTCATCTGATATTTTTCTTTTCTATTTTTTCTTTGTCGTTTTGTTCTTTGAGTCTCCCTTGGCTTTTTCTGTCCACTCTTCTATCCAGATTTTTATTTCTAAATCCCTTTTCATTTTCTGATCCCTTTTATAAAATTTTATCTTACTGAGGATGTTAATGAGAGGCTTTCTAAAGTCTTTTCCTGAGTAACCATTGTTTGAAGTTGCATTTTTCAAGTTGCTCTAGCCTATGTACTAGAGGCCAGCTCAAATATCCTGTGGCCTTGGCCATGTGCTAATGTGTAAAAACCAAGGGAGAAAAAAGTTAATAGATAGCTCTAAACTATCTAAACTACTAGGGCTTGTCAACTGGATTTCACTCTGTGGTAGTCTGACAGAGCCTTTTCCTTTAGAAACTAACAATGAAAATATACTTTAGGATATTTTTTTTTGAGCCAATAAAATTCCTTGAGAAGCAGCTTCCCATCTCCTACCTGGAGAGAAAAATTCTGTCCAGCAGCTAGGTAGTTATAAAAGCAGGGATCTTATCATTCAATATGTAAATTTTTGTTTAATTCACCTGTTTTTTGTTTTGTTTTGTTTTGATTTGTTTTTACCTATGGTCCACCAGTCTCAAGTTCACCTATTATACTTTCTGGAGAATAGATCTGTCTTCTACTGGAAGGAAAGGGAGAGAGAATCAGTAAAAGATTTGAGACTCTGCTTCCTAAGTAGTCTTTCAACTATTGGTGTATTTTAGCCCCATATTCACCCTAATTTCCAGAAATAACTGGTGCTGCCAATTCCTAGTTATGTAAGAGCTTCAAGACATAAATCAGTTTATTCCTTGACTTTCCTCACAAGTGACTGAGGATTTAGCTGTCCTTTGCAAAGACATCCATCTTTCAAGCCTTCAAATATTTACTAACATTTTCTCTTTTACATTTTTTGTCTTTGTATGTTGATTTTTTTAAAATTTCTTTACTGCAATAGGAGGGGATTTTCAGGAAGGAGCAGAAGCTAATGTGTCTGAGTAACCATTGTCACTAACCATCTGTCACTGTCTTTAAATAGAAGTTTAATTCTAACTAATTTATGTTAGTTCCATATGTATCAATATTGACTCAGAATCAGGTGATTAACAAAAGATTTTGCCTGTCATCTAAGCTCTTGTATCTCTTCTTTCCTCTTTGATATTACTCAGATTCCATTGGCTTACATCGAGTAGAGAATATCAGCCATACAGAACCTGCCGTGAGTTTGCACTTGTACAGTCCTCCTTTTGATACGTGCCACGCCTTTGATCAAAGAACAGGACATAAAAACAAAGTCACCATGACATTCCACAGCAAATTTGGAATCAGAACTCCATTTGTAAGTATAATTTCTCTTTTCTGGGTTTTTACTGCTTTGTGGGTTGGCAATATTACACTGTATGCATTGCTATTGTTATAAATATTATTTGAAGATCTTAAGTTTTAAGTATTCTCAAATTTAAAAAAAAATGAGATGAACCTGAGCTCAGGGGAAAGACCCAATATATCTTAATTATATCTTGAATTTTGGAGACTATATTCTCAATTTGTATTAAAAAATAGATGCAAAATATTATTTATTGAGAAACTTCAAAGTGTGAGCTCATTCCTAAAGAAAATGTTTTCTTGGGGCTGGGGCTCAGCGGTAATGCACTTGCCTGAGATGTGTGAGGCACTGGGTTCAATTCTCAGCACCACATATAAATAAATAAAAATAAAGGTCTATAAACAACCAAAAAATATTTTTTAAAAAATTAAAAAAAGAAAATGTTTTCTCTTCATTTATTTGGGCAATTGAAATGATTTAACATAACTTTCATGACTTACTCTTCATAGATTTCATTTGTTGGAGCAGCACAAATAAGTTGCATAGTTAAACATTATAAAGTTGAGGTTCTATTCTGATGAAATAACTAATGAAACTTGTCCATTTTGATTGCTAAATTTGCTTTTTCTTTGAGATGTGATGCTATTTAGATCATAGATAACAGAGTTTGGGTTTTGTGGGTTTTTTTCTTTTTTACTGTGCTGGGAGTTGAACCCAGGGCCTTGTGCATGCAAGGCAAGTGCTCTGCCACTTTCATTCTATTCCTTCTTGAGGAACAAACATTTCCACCTAAAAATAATAGGACAGCTGCCCAATTAAAAATATTACGGCATCTGTACAGCAAGCAGTCTTCTACACCTGGTGAAATAAATGGGCTGTTGAGTGAAATGGTCTCTACTGGTAATTGGAATATCCAGAAATAGCACCTGAAAATAATCCCCTTGAAGCTATCAAAAGCACAGCCTTTGAGAGAAGCAAGAGTGGAATTTTCTCAAGTTACTCCATGTTGTGTCTTTATCTCCCATATTCTGAACCAAGAGATAATCTTATCAGGAACAAAACAACAAGGCTCCACTGCCTTGCCAAGTTCTCATCCCCTGCTGCAGAAGCAAGATGACTTTAAATCAGCTGAAATGTCTTGAGAAAAAAATTCTTACCCAGCTTTCTTCTTTCCTTTCTTACAGCCAACTTCAGGTTCCCTGGAGAACAACTAAGGAGTACTGAACCCCACAAGGTTTTGCTTTAAGGTCCACGCAACTTTTGCCTTGGACAGGGAGGCTCTCACCATTTGCTGTCCAGTAACATACTTAAATAAGCCAATATTTAGATCTACTGTAAGGCAGATGTTAATGATAAGGCATTAAACAAGCCATAGTGCGCTGTGCAACTGCAGAAGAAAAATCTCACTAAAGGAAAAAGTCTTGTGATTTTACAGGCCAAATCATGTGCTCTCCTGGTTCTATCCTCTAATTCCATTGAACCTGGCTAGGAGTTTGTTTCACTGAGGGTTTTTTAAATGACTTTCAGAAATACTTTGGTCTGTGAATTGTAATTAGCAATAAGTAAAAACAAGAACCCATAGACATCAAATGCCTGCTTTGCTATCTGGAGGACTAAACGTAGATGTCTTTAATATTCTTTGTATGTTCTTGATATTCAAAGAGAATTTTTTGGATCTGTGTGTTTTATTTTTTCAGCCTTAATTTACAAATTCCTTTTCTATGGATAATAGATAGAGAAACTTAAGGCAATTCTCCTTTAGTAATGAAATGAAGGGTAGAGGATTTAGAAATGTACATGTGCCCAAAACTACAACAAACCAAAACACAGACTCATATCAAATATGTTCCATGGTCATAGTTAAAAGAGTTTGTACTGCTATCAAAATTGCCAAAAAATTTTAATAAAACTAGATGTGAATATAAGTTGAAGCTGTCTTTCTGAAAAAAAAATTCATATAAATTATAGCTTCTTAGATTTAGATAGTATGCCAAAAGCACTGTGAAAAATACTTTTTTGTTTTAAGAACATGTGCGTCAAAAAACTGCATTCGAAAGCCACTTACCTGGGGATTATTAGAGTGCTTGCCTAGCATGCAGGAAACCCTGGGTTCCATCTCCAACATCGTACATGCATATATATATTTTGTAGAAAAAGGTGAAGATTTCTAGCTTCTTGAAATTTTGAAGTATCTGGCAACACTGGGCCTGCATTACATATTCATTACTATCAGTTAGCTAGGCTAGGGTCTGCCCCTTAAAGAACCACCCATCCCACCTGCTGCAGCCCTTAACTCACCTGCTCCTTGTTTGTGTTACATGCAAACCATACATATTTTTTTGAGTTTGCTAGGCAATTGTCTAAGGAATATCTATCACGATCTTAAAGTGTATTATCTCTGAAAACTCAATTAGAAAGTAGTCTTTTGAAAATTTCTGATTGGCTCATGATTATTTACATCTTGGCTTCCTCTCATCTTCAAGAAGGATATTAACATTTAATAAATGTTAATAAATGCTGACAACATAGTAGGCCTTATTATAGTTGGGCATACCGACAAACTTCTGGAAAACAAGCTTAAGGAATCAGATGTTGTTGGCTGTCTATTGTTGCTGTAACATCACAAACTCCATGACTTAAAGCAATGTAGGTTGACTATCCTATAGTCAGAAGTCTGACAGCTTCGTAGCACAAAAATCAAGGTGTTATCAGGGCTGCCTTCCTTTCAGTAGGTCCTGAGTAGGATCTGTTTTCTTGTATTTTGGTTTTCCCAGCCTCTTAACTGGCCCCTTCCTTCATCTCCAAAACCAGCAGCAGCAGCCTGGTGGCACATGCCTATAATCCCAAAGACTAGGGAGGCTGAGGCAGGAGGAACACAAGTTTGAGGCCAGCGTGGGAAATTTAGCAAGACCTTGTCTCAGGCAGCACTGGGGATGTAGTAAAGTTCAATCCCCAAAACCACAAACAAACAAAATTCCAGCAGCGGAAAGATTTAGTTCTACATGTCATCACTATGATAGATTCCTCCCTTTTTTACTTTGAGAATCATGGTTAGTAGTCTCCATCTCAAGATTGTACTCTCACTCATACAGTCTTTTTCCTACCAAGGTAACATTCATAAGTTATGGGGATAAGGTATGATATCTCTAGTCCCCAGTGAACCATGTCCGTTTCACTTGCCAAAGACTCGTGCATCCCTAGACCCCAAAGTCTCACTCTATTATAGTATCAACTTATAGTCCAAATCTAAATCTCACCTAAATTAGATATGGGGGAAGATTCTTGTTATAATTCATCCTGGGATATTCATCTCTACATACAGACCAACATACAAACATGATTAAGAAATTTACTAAAGGTAACCAGCCAAGATATTAGAAATCTAGAATTTAAATTCAGTATTTTATCTCAAGCATCCTTTAAAACTTATTATATTTGGGTCTTTCAGGATAAGATAAACCTAGACTACTTCCCATTTCATTGTATCCCACTATACAAAACCAAAACATTATGGTATAGTTATATATTTATATACTATATACATATAATATGCTTAAATTTTTGATAGATGGCACCTTAATGCACAAATAAGGTAATACCCTTTGTATGGCATGTACGGCAACATGTAGACTTGAAGATACCTATGAATGTGAGGGTCAGCCCACAAGGCCACACTGGTAGCATTGCCACCCCACCCCCAGCCTCTGTGATTGTCTCTGTTGTCTACCACCATCACAATATTCCCACAGGAGCAGAGTTCCTGCTGTTTCCCACAGTGTTCCGTGTTCACTTGGGTCACCTGGGGTGTTTGTACACAAAGCAGGGCAGTGACAGAACCAAAATCTGAAGTGGGTTTTGTAGGAGTAAGGAAATGTGGGGGCTGAAAGCACTCTGGTTGCTGAAAGATGGGAGAATGTGAAAGGATGCAAGGGCTCTCAAAGGCCCAAGGCTGGAAGATGCAAAGGACCTTGAGCTCCATCCCAGCACTCAGTACCTCTCAGCTCACCTGTGGCTTAAACTTGTGCACCTACTGTTAACTCTACTGGCAATGACCCTTTCCCATCTCTTTACATGGCTGGTTTATTCTTGCCCCTCAGGTTTTAGTTCAAATGCCCTTCTTCACAGAGGAATTCTCAAGCACCCTAAATATAAAATCTCCAGGTACTTTCTATTCAATTCCACTGAAGCACTTACCTGATGTACTAATTCTACTAATAAGATTCAAGTAGAGACATGGTTTCATTTCCTGCTATATCCTGGACACTCACACTGTAGATGACTCAGTGGGTGCTTTGTATCTATGATATGAATGGAAAAAAAACCCACCCCCTTACATGATAATTTGTAATTTTCTTGCTATTATCTGTCCTGTGAGCCACAAAATCGAATACGCCATGTTATTTTCATTAAGTATGCCAATTCTACGGATTATTTTGTTGTTGTTGTTGTTGTTGTTTTGGTACTGGGAATTGAACTTGAGCACTCAACCACTGAGCCACATCCCCAGCCCTATTTTGTTTTTTTATTTAGAGACAAGGTCTCACTAAGTTGCTTATCGCCTTGCCTTGCTGAGGCTGGCTTTGAACTCAAGATCCTCCTGCCTTAGCCTCCTGAGCCACTGGGATTATAGGCATGCGCCACTATGCCTGGCCTAAGGATTATTTTTTAAATCCCAGACTTTTTAAGTAAAACCCATGTCAGAGATTTATCTTTTGATGTAGGTTCATTAGTCATGCATGTAGTCTACTTAATGAACAAAGGGCTTTTTCGTACATTTCATGGGAGGGAACAGCATTATTTATTCTATTTAGCAATGGTGCTTAGCACCCTCCCCCCTCTTTTTTTTTTTTTTTTTTTTTTTTTGATCACAGATCACTTTGAAAATCTTTTCATGCTGAGGAGCATTTTTTCAGAAAGCCATCACCAAAAAATTTGCACACAATTTCAGAAAGGATTCGTGGATCCCCTGAAGACCTCTGGGGGTCCTGGTTAAATAACCATCTATGAGCCAAGGTTCATGGGAAGTGGTGACTACATGACTTTATTTTATGTGATTAAGAGGGTATTATCCCACAGAACCATCGGTTAATCTTTTAAAGGTTATGTAGGGGTTCCTAGAAAACATGAGGCAGGAACTACCTTGTCCAAGGCATGTCCACACATTTCACAAGATTTTTTCTATTTCTAAAGATGTTTGGGACTTTCACAACTTTATTTACCCAACTGATAGGTGGACTAGAAAAAAATGTATGTGGAAGAGTGACATAAGCCAGACAAAGAAGGATAAATACTATATCGTTCTACTTGTTTAAGGTACCTAGAATAGGCAAATTCACAGAAAGTAGAATAGAGGTTATGGGATATTGTAATGAGGGGATTGAAAAGTTCTTGTTTAATTGTACAGAGTTTTTGGTGGGGCTGATGAAAATGTTTGGGATATATATGTTTTGGGTACGTGATAGGTACACAGCATTATGAATGAATTCAATGCCACAGAATTATACATTCACAAATTGTTAAACTTTATATATACATTTTCCCACAATCACAAATTATTTCTAAAAATGATGTGTGAAAAAACTATGTGTGCATGTGCTGGAAAAGATTAGACCTATTCATCATAGAAAACGCAAATGGTTGTGCATGCCTGTAATCCCAGCTACTCCAGAGGTTAAGGAGGAGGATCAGTTTCAAGGCCACCTTCAGCAACTTAGTGAGGCCCTGTCTCAAGATAAAAATATTTTAAAAGGGCAGGGGGATCAAACCCAGGGCCTTGCATCTGCCACTGAGCTAAAGCCCCAATGAGCAATCCCTAGAGAATCCCTGGGTTTAATTCCTAGTACCTCCCCACATACACATACACACGCAAATACTGCAAAAGATATGAAAGGCATATGGCGAAAATTCTCCTTCCATTCCTATCACTGGGTGCTCAGTTTCCCTTCCTAAAGGTAGCCAATATACCACGTGTGTGTGTTTTGCCAGGGATCAAACCCAGGGCCTCCTGTATGCTAGTAAGTGCTCTACCTCTGAGCCGCATCACTCCACAATGTGCCATTCTCTTGAGTTTTGTTGTTTTTGTCATACTTCCACCCCATTTTTCACACCCCCAACAGTATTCTAGAGTTATTGGTGTGCATTAATAAGACTTTTCCATATCAGAAGCCAGTCATGTCCATCATTCTTCTCTGACAGCTGCTTGGTATTCTTTTATAGGAAA